>NC_044188.1:835095-1204938 GCF_900880675.1 Sparus aurata
AGAAGAAACAGGAAGAGAAATCAGGCAGAGGCAGAGACGGAAAGAAGGAGGTTACATTAAAACCCCATTTATAAAACCAGAGAGAGAGAAATAAAACATTTAAAAGAGCATTTACGTGCTAGAAGAGTGCAGAGACAGAACTTGACATTAAAACAGCACTTATATTTCATAAAAAATATAAAACACGGAGAGAGAAAGAAAGGGCTCTTGACATTAAAAGGACATTTTAATGCGCAAAGAAAGAGAAGAGAGGACGAGAACAACAGCAGTAATAATAACATGTTTAAAGATATAAGAAATGTTTTGTATATTAAAAAAAAACCGATTTAACATTTTCCATTACTGAGGAAAAAGAGAAGCTGTAAAATAATCCACAGTTCTCGTTGAAGCATTTCCTCATTAGACCCTCTCATTGTTGGAGGTTCAGTGTCTTTATCCCGAGGACACCTCAACATGTGGGCAGGAGGAGGTGGACATGGACCGGTACACGGCCCGTTCTGCAGCACCTCCTGAGCCGGAGCCGCCTCAGGTTGAATGATGTGAAGCGTTGGCTCGACCCGCTACAGAACATCCTGAAGTATAAATGAGGGTCATTACACACCTGCTGGTATTAACTGCAGACCGCCTCTGAAATCACTTCTCGCTTCATCTGAATTTAATCTGAACCACAAAGCTGCCAAAGCACTGCGTTACACTTCTCTGCCTCACTGATATAAACTGCGCTTATAATTCATAGATTTTAATGAGCTCCGTTCATCAGACTATCACTGAGAGACGCAACCGTAACCCTCAACATGGTAAAGATAGTCTGTATGAAACCCACAGCTTCATTATTTTAATACACTTGTGTCTTTAGAGAGTAATCGATCAATCTTCGTTGGGATCTTTGTACATTTGAAGTGGAAACCCATTGTGACATCTGATTTGTTTACCTCAGGTGTAGCATTACAGCGCCATCTTGTTTCTGGGAGCCAGAAGTGACCGTGATTGGATGCTGAGCGGTTGTAGCGGGGCAGGATGTTGTGATTGGATGTGAGGAGATGCCGTGTCAATCTGAAGAAGACTTGAAGATTTGGATTGAGGCCATAAACTTGTCGGGAAACTGTTTACTGTGGTTATAAGTAGAGTCGTTTTTTCATAAGCTTACATACAATCAGACTTCTTTTTGAAACCAGTGGTCTCGCAGCCTCTTGGCCGTTAAAAAGAATGCAGGTTTCAACACGCTTCTGCACAAGACTGTTCTGGGAGAGCATCAATGAAAGCATGACCTGCCTAAACCGTGCAGCACTGGGCCAAAAGGGAGGAGGCAAAAATGTAAAAAGAAAAAGGGAAAAAGCTTTTTCCAAACACGCCACATCAACTCTGTTTGATTGCTGCTCTTTAACAGAAATGGAGTCCTGATGTGATAATATGCAACACAGCTGGAGTGTTTTAAGTATCTGCTGCTGCTGCTGTACATCCCTGTTTGTCCTCGTGCTGTCAGGCTAAATTCTGGTTCCTCTGTGACTTTCTGAACCCTGCTGTGGTTCAAAGCCAGATCTCTGAGTCCTTAATGCAGAGGGGTTGTTAAAAACAGACTGTGTTGAGTCTAAAAGCTCCTTCGAGGCTTTCTCCTCACTGAAGTCACCCCTGAATGTCCCTGTACTGTCAGGCTACATTTACACATCTCATGGCTCTCTGAACCAACATCTGATTTCTAAATGTTTGGAGTAGTCGTCTTGTCTTCCCTCTGTGATACAAGAAACATTCATCTTTACCTTTTTAGTGTTTAACTGATGTTGGAGTACAGGGTCACAAAGAGTCAAATCAGACATTACTCTGAGAGTTTTATGAGGTTTTTGTTGTTACTTAAAGGAGGTGAATGCAGCTCCGAAGGACATGTTGTAAACTAGAAACTATTCATTCTGTAGGAAGTAGTTTTAGTAAAAAAAAGCTGTCGCATCTGCAGTAACTGGAGACACATACACATGCATTGTTTCTTTACATTGCACCGTCTCTATGGGTGTATTAGTGCTGTATCCTTGCATCCCTGACAAACACATTTACTGTGGACAGAAGGTTAAGAAACATTTCTAGAACATACCGTACTGACCCGATGATAGGACGACCCTGATTATAAGGCGACCCCACTTTTCTAGACTAATCTTCAGAAAAAGACTCTGATAACCAAAATCTCTCAGTAACAAACTCACACACCCTCCTGTCAGTCTCTTGGAAGCGGCCGCTTAGAGGACCATGATAAGCTTTTCTCTTACTGTTAGCGTTTTCAGAGGATCTTTTTGGACCCGCCATCTTCAGACGTTACACTCCGTAACTCCATATTTCTTGGCTGGCTGACAGTTGTTTGGCGCCTCCGCTGCATTGATCACATTATCTTAAAATCAGCATCATAGCTCCGCCTCAGATGTCTGTTAACTTGCCCTATTTTTGATCCACTTTGGTCCGTAAAATCACCGCGTCTCTCCATTTTTCATCTCCTGTCACTTCTTCTCTGCTGTGATTGACAGATAACCGCAGCCACAGTGTCAGTGACGTCTCTAATAAGCTGGCGCCCTCTGCTGTTGCGGTCGTGTAGCGACCCAGACAACTATCAGCATGTCCTATATTCGGGTCAATACGGTAATTTACAGTTCAACCAGCACAGCAGTAATCCCATGTAGGTTCCCACCAGTTTCAGTCACCTGACGTTCACTCATTCCCAAGTGTTAAACCTTGGACGTTGTTGACTACTGTTCTGAAGCCTTGAGTTTGACATTACGGCCATCACCATCTTGTTTTTGTGCAGTCAAAAGTGAGCACATTTGGATGACAGGCTGGCGGTGGGGAGGATATCCTGCAGGGATCTGACTGAGAACTCAAACACACGCCATGGTAGCGACTGACCGACTGACCTCGACCTACAGTCTTGGCTCTCTGCTTGTTTTTACTCCTTTGGACTTGGTTGCCTGTTTTTAATGCTCACCTTTTTCTAACCTTTGCCTGCGTTAACGCTTTAGGGAAGTTTCTGACAGGAAGTCAGTTGACTGTCTGTTCAGACCCTGTTTTTACAGTTCTGCAGGTCAATGATTCTGAATCAATATGTTAAAATCAGAAATATAACAAATTTAAACGAGGAATTTCATGTTTTAATGTCAACGAGCATTTGTATAGATTTCTAAGTGAGTTGCCTCAGCATAAACGGCAGCTCATTTACTATGAGAACAACCCAAATTCGGCCGGTGACAGAACAACCTTATTCACTCTCACAAACTTGATACGAATATTTAACTCTTGCAGCTTCGTTTTCTGTTTTATCCTTTTCTCTAATAAAATGATCCCAATGAGATTAAAGTGACACAGTGTTATCCTCTAGATTTAAAACTCTGCGTAAGGAACAGTCCAGTCACACTCTCTACATTCACGCTTGGCATTTATTAGTGTTCTGGCTGTTGGTTATGAAATACGATCAGGATCAGATTTCTCAAAAGGCGCCACTCTAAACAATTCAGTGTAAGTGAGCGATGGGAGTCGTTCTGACTGTAACCTTGAGGAGGTGTGGTGCCATTTTCCCAAAGTGATGACTTGATTCATGTAAGTGGTTTTGATGTAGAACACTGTAGGGTGGATATTCAAACAAAATGAACATTTATTCAGTTTTGTTGCAACAGGAATTGATAAAAAGGGCGTGCAAGTTAAGGTGACCTACTTACATTATGTAAGTAAAGGGGGGTACACACATAATGATAATCGGGCTGATTTTTCCCCTTCCTGACCACGGAAGATTATCTTCTGTCTTATAAGATTACCCTAAACGATTATCCTGTGGTCTGGTGTGTGTTAAGAGTCAATTTGTCCCAAAAATTTGCTTGGAAACGGGTCACGGCCAACAATCGTAATTGTTAAACTTGTTCAATATTTACGACGAAAAATCTTCATGTGTGGGGAAAGCTGACGACTCCTGAGTCACTGCTCCGTGAAATGTGACGTGAAACGCAACGTAGCCAACCAGCTGACTGAGGAACACGGAAGCGGACGTAAATAAAAACAGCGGTGAGATCTAACTTTTCCTATGGGGGTGTTTGAATTAGCCATTTTAATGTTTTTAATGGGACAGCCATAGTCCGAGGAACACCATCATTCCCTCTTCTATGTCTTCCATGTTTCCAAACGTTTACTAACTCTCTTTTACATACAGTCTTTTCTCTTTTCCGTTTATAAAGAGCCCGTTGATGCTGAGGTTGTTGCCATTGGTTACCGGAGATCACGTTTGATCATGCGATATTTCTGGCTCGGAGGACTAGATTTTAGATCGGCCATGAGACAGATAATCTTTATGTGTGTGGTGTCCTGTGCTGAGAATATCGGAGCACACCACACACAGTACCATCAAAGCTGATTTTTGTAAGTCAAAGAAATTCAAATTGTGACTTTCTTTTTTAAAAACAAGAATAAATGATGGCACTGTAACTGTTTAACTGCTCCAAAGGCACATTTTATAGTTCTCCCTTTCTTGCATTTCCCATAGAGGTGCAGGACTAGTCCATAGAAAAGTTAAAATGAGCAACAAAACACCCGGGAACTGGGTTTCATATGTATTCATGAATGAACTCATCTGCCTGCTGCTCCTGGCGGCAGTGACACTGATGAACAGTGAACGTGCCGTTAAACTTGCCACTTGGAGTGAAAAGAAGCTAAAAAGCCGTAAAGTCACGCACTCATTTTATTGGTTTTGTGATGAAGTATTTCTCACATTTGCATTTTTAACTGTGAACACACTGCATAGTTTAAACAGTGTGGGATGGTGTATTAATATGTGATGTGTAACTGGGGAAAGTGTGTCCGTGGTGTGTTAAAGTGTGTGTCCTGATCCAGATGGAGACACAGCAGTACATTCTGATATCAGGTGGGGTAATATCAGATCTTTGTTCAGTAGTGACTCATGATATTTCCCTCTGTGAGAATCTTTGATAAACGATTCATGTAAGTGTGAGAATGAGGACGAACCACAGTGAGTGTAAATCTGTGGCCTACAGTAACAATATCGCTGCTGTATGCTTTGTGTAATGACAGTATTCAATCTCTTTACATAGCGATTATGTTGATGGATTTTGTTATTAAAGCCTATTTTGTAAGGCCCTAATGAGATTTGTAATCAAATGAGCACTGGCCTTATTTAACAGGATCCACATCAATAATTTATCACAGCATCTGAACATCAAACAGCTCTTTGAATTGGTGTTGGTAATTCTAACCTCCACTCCTCCCCTCCTCTCTGTTCTGCCTCCCTCCTTCCTCCTTTCAGCCCTGTCATGACCAGTTATTTCCTCCTCAGAAGATGAAAAATAACATCGGCAATATTTGTCAAGGCTGTGATCAAGCAGCGACCTTCCAGAACATTTCCCGGCCCTGGTGTTTTTCTCTCGCTCTCAGGCGAAAGTGTTTGTCCGTTTTTCCTGCTCGTTATAAATACATTAACGGGCTTCAGGGTCTGCAGAGTTCACAGCAATCAGATGCTTCTGACGGGTCTTACCTCCACCTACGCCAGTCTCCACTCATTCAGACAGCTTGATTTGTTGGGGAGAAAGATGAGCAGGGTTTTATTCACTGTTCTAAGATCTGGTTGTTCTTTATACTTGACTTTAGGAATGTCTCTCTGTAGCCCTTTTTAGATAGAAAAGGCGGCACATTTGCTCCAAGGTTAGGACGGCAATGTGACGTGACGTGAAGCTCGAAGTTGGGCTGTGAACAATGACAACAAATTTGTCTTCAAAATAAGAGCTTTACATTGCACCCCATTGGAGTTTAGAACTGGGTTCTTAGCGGGAGGATTTTAGTTTGAAAGTAGCGACCGGTCTTAGCTTGCGGACACAACAACAAGCTAACACAACCAAACAGCTACAGAGAGCGAGGAGATGCTAGCATCTCCTGGATCTCAGCAGCTGTCCAGTTGTTCATCTTAATGTCCGTGGATGAAATGATGGACTGACTGCTGTGATCAGCTGTTTCCTGGTTTTAAAACTCCCCGGCTGTGGGTCGCACAACAGTGCAGGTCATCGACACCTCCGCCCACCTCACGCAGAGGCCGGCACATTGAGGTCTCGGATTTACATCGCGGGCGAGGCGGAAATAAGTGTACCCTCCGAGGCGGAAAATCGGCGGACCAGGACAGACCCTCAATTTGCCGCCCTCTGTCTAAAACCGCGGACCGAGCCGCGAAAAGGACGGGCAGATTGGCGGCTTTGTGCTCTGTCTAAAAACGGCTAGTCAAACAAGCCGATCATGAATTCATAAATCTTGCTCTGGTTTGGCCATTAGACTCTGACCAATTGAAGCTTACCTTCTTTTATGATGTAACCTAGGTGACCCAAAGGTTGTCAAACTAGGTAAGAGAGTCCAAATAATTCTGACACACATTGGCCATCATGCAATGGCCCATACACTAAACAAGATATCTTCTAATTTGATACAATAGATGGGACAGAATGAGCTACTGTTGTGTACTATTTGTGTTTCCAGACATCACCAACCGATCTGCACTGGTTGCCGTTGTCACAGCAGGTGTCTCCAACTACGTAGGTGAAGCAGCTTGCCAACCCAGAAGCACAAGAGATGGAGATCGCTCTTCTCGCTCATCTCGCTCTCCAAACTGTCATGTGCTGATGCAGAACTCCTCCGACAGACCAGACACACTCTGCTAGTAGCGTCAGGGATTCTGCTCTTGGATGGGTTTCTCCAGCCTCAGGTATCTGGGTTGGTCAGACACCTGAGAAGGCCCAAATGCATTCATTCATCATGATAAGCTGCAACATAAAGGTGTCCCCCAGGGTTCCATTCTGAGGCCTATTCTGTTCTCTATTCTTATAAATGACGAGGGTAAGGATGCACGTCTACGCTGACGACACTATCATTTATTCACACGCTAACTCTATAGAACAGGCAGTGCAACAGAAAGCATTCCAGTCATTACAAATGCTAAGAAAAGCAAATGTACGCTCTTTTTAAAAGCTAGCTTACAGTTACTTGATACGTTTACCAATTTCCAACTGATGGTTGATCAGTTTCTAACTTCCAGATTCCAACTAACCAATTCAATTTACCTTCTCTGTCTTGTCTCTCCAATGCAAACCCTGTTCTGAGCAGATTTTGAGAAAACTGCATTTTCATACTCACAACTTACAAAGAGATTTTAAGATCAGACACATCTATATTTAAGGTCATCATTAGGAATGTTGTCGAGGAGGCGTTTTCTTTCTTTTCTCCCCCCACTGTGTTTGAATACCCGTTCTTCTGTTTTATATTTCTAATACGTTGTGATTTTGAACAGCTGCTACCTCGGCCTTGTCTCTCTTAAAATAGATTTTAAACTTAGTTGGACTTCCTGATAAAATAGCGATGAAGAAAACACGTTAATATTCATTATTCCATTTGTTGTTTAGGTGATCAAATGAAAAAAATAAACCATATTTAACAGTGTTTGACAAAACTCACAGTATAAACACACCCAACTTATATTCTATTAACCTTATCTTGGAACAATGTCACATTTAAGATTCTACTTGTGTTTGTGTTTATCAGCTTTCTTCCTTCCAGCCTTCACAGATGAAAAACACAATTAATATTTGGAGTAAGTTCAACTGATATTTTGATTTTAGATGTCTCCTGCATAACAAAGCAGCTGCTCCATATCAAAAAGGTATTTAGAGTTAATATTCAACGCTTCCTGAAAACCAGACCGGAATATATTTACCTTCTGAATTTGAGCCCCAACAATATGATCCATCAGCGGTGAAAGTGAAGCTGACGGCAGCTGATGAAGTGCTGAATATCAATGACTCTCGGAAATTTGGAGGCTTTGTATGAAAGTAGAACTTGTTTTTGTGAAGGTAAGCTGATGCGGAGTGTTGAATGTCGGGGGGGAAATCCTCACACATGTATGCAATAATAACACCACAGTATCCAAATAACCTTCAACAGCATGTGAGGAGATTGATTAACTGACATTTGCTTTAATTAGCAAACAAATCGTGTATTTCATTTTACTCTGACTGATCTGCTTTTTCTGCATCACAGCGGTTGTTTAAGAGAAATCATGTTGCAGCATCTTGTCCGAACCATATTGCTCCGTGTTAGTGCAGATGTTTTTTGGGGAGAAAATTGTTCCCCACTTAATTAAGCTTGTAACAAATGATGAATGTCACTGTAAACAGCTGTGCAATAAAAACGCGAATGTACAGAGCGCAGGCCATTACTGCAACATCAGCCCCTTCAGGCCTCACGTCAGCTCTGAATCAACCTGTCAGCCCCTATTTAACCATAATGACCGATGTGCTGCACATTTCCCTTCACATATTACAGAATAAATAGCATTTAGATACTGTATATGCTTGACTTTATTGTGAGTCCAGTAGTAGCACCAACAGCGGTCTCATTCATGTTTTTATTTTTTATTTTTTGCTTCTTTAAATACCCTCAAATGCAGATATTGTACAGAAGTATTGATGCCTTTGACAACCTTAGTCAGAGGCCAATAAAGGATAATGTTCCCAAACTAGCCGGGACACCTGAATAACTCAGAGCTCATCACTGACAGGTGAATACGGAAGAGGATCAGGGCCACATGTGAATTTTTCTTTTAGTTCTGACTTTAAAGTCAGAATTCTGAGAAAAAAGTCAGAATTCTGAGAAAAAAGTCAGAATTCTGAGAAAAAAGTCAGAATTCTGACTTTAATCTCAGAATTCTGACTTTAATCTCAGAATTCTGACTTTTTTCTGGGAATTCTGAGATTAAAGTCAGAACTCAAAAAATTTTACCAGTGCAGACTTCTGAGATTAAAGTCAGAATTCTGAGACTAAAAAAAAAAAATTCACATGTGGCCCTGATCCTCTTCCGTAGGTGAAGCATCTGAAACAATATGCATCAACAAAGAAATGTCTGTCTGCACTGTGACTCAGTCTGCTGATCAAACAGAACAGAAACGATATTTTCCAAATGAAAATAGAACAAGTGTCTTATTTACGAAGCCCCAGACATCACATGGTCAAAAAAAAAAATGTATTCGTGGCCACAATATAGCTATGACGTGCACACAAAATACTAATTAATAATATTAATATCATTCCTGGACAGCTGGGTAAGCAAATCAAGTGCACCTTCTCTAGAAACTGCAATATCCTACATGATGTCCTTAAGTTGAGCATCTTTTCTTATTCTGTTCTAGTCAGTATCTTGTTATCCCTCATTTAGGCAGTTATTTATTTAGGCCTATGTTTGATACTTTGTTACAACGGGCAGCCTCTCTGCTGACGTCTCACCCGACTTACAAACTTTAGGACTACGGATGAAATTTAGCAATTATGCTAAATCTGGCATATTTACATTGATGCTCTTTGATTTGTTAAATAATGTGCATTGTCCTAATCAAATAAATAAATAATAAATAAACTGTTTATTCTCATCCTGTTACTACACGTTGTTTTGTTGTGTAGCCGTAAACTCATTTGTGTGTGCAGCAGCTCCTGCACACACAAATGAGTTTATAAATTTATTACAGAATAAGAAAAGACACTCACCTGAAAGGACATCATGTAGGCTATTGCAATTTCTAGAGAAGGTGCGCTCGATTTGCTTACCCAGCTGTCCAGGAATGATATTAATATTATTAATTAGTATTTTGTGCACACATTGTACTTATTTCATGGCCACAATTGAGTATTTTGTGGCCATGAATGTCTGGGGCTCCGTGCTTATTGGTGAAGTACAGTATCCATGTCCCTCTGGAAAGCTATGATTACACACATGGATAAGTTAGCTGCTGATTAGCGAGAAAAGAGAAAGATGTCAGGGGTTCCCAAAAGCACATTATTACTGGGAGTACTCTGCTGAACATCCAAATGATAGGATTAAATCTTTAAAACCACCAGAGACTAAATAAAACAGATCACAAATCACACGGCAGTGAAGATTAACACATGAGTTATATTGGGGAAACATTTCCCTCTTTTTAAAGTCAAATCCATTTTAATCAAAACAATATTTTTCACAGTGGCATTTAGAGGATCGGGAGGTGAAGCACAAGATGTAAAAAAGTATGGCCTTTTAAAAGAAAGAGTAATAAAGCTTCATGAGAGGAATCTTTTTATTTTTTATTTCAGACGTGTAACAGTTTGAGTAAAGACTTGAATTATTGAGTCTGACAGTGTGAGGACATTTAGGGACGACTTCGTGAAGCCTCGCAGGAGCTTTTACACTCATCAGGACGGTTTATAACGTCCCCTCTGCATTAAGGACTCAGAGATCTGCCTTTAAACCACAGCAGGGTTCAGAGCGGCTCACATGGAACCAGAACTCAGCCTGACAGCGCTGGGACGACCCGGTAATGTACAGCAGCGGCTACTTAAAACATCCAGCTGTGATGCATTTCACTGCGCCAGCTCTGTTGAAGAAAAGAAAACAAAAAAAACATGCAACTCTCTCCATGTTCATTTATAATCACGCTATAATCCAGAGTGTGGATAATCTGCAGGATTGTTACTCTCATGCTTATTTGCTGTTCCATAATCAGACATTGCTCTACAAGACAAACAGTTTAAATGTTCAGTGTGTGGGATTTAGGAGGATATAGCGTCAGAAATTGAATATAATATCCATAATTATGTGTTTGTGTGATTACCTGAAACTCAGAAGCATTGTGTTTCGCTAGCAGCAGGGTTCTGGTGCTGTACTGCTGAATTCTGGCCAAAAAAGAAGGAAATTCAGGAACTTGGCTTTGTGTTTCAGTTGGAGGCCTCGGGGATTCAGACAACCTTGTAGGTACAGCAGAGGACACGAGGTGGGACGTGTTACAGCGGGTTGGCAGAGTTGAGTTATTGAAAAGCCTTTTTTTTTTCCCAGCAACCCTAACCAGGCCCTGTCCTCTGAGGGGTTTCATTTCAGATATCCCCCTCAGGGCTCTCATAGAAACAGGACAGTACATGTTCTGATGGGAAGGCAGACTGGACCTGTATTACATACATACAAGAAAAAAACAGAGAAACAGGAGTTGCTCAGGGATTTGCTGGCTTGTTGATCCAGAACCAAACACCAGGAGCAGAGTGTGGAGATCAGGGACAGACACGAGCAACACTGTTTTATTTCACCATCTTCTCCTCGCTTTCTTCCTGTAACACTTCTGCGTTTATTGCCTTGTTTCCTGGGAAAATAACATAAAAGGCTGCATGAATGTGTGCATACATGCACCGACACACGCATCCTTTGCTCTCATACAGCACATATAACTGGACCACAGGGAGCAGGCAGGAAGTCAAATGAGCCCCCGGAGACACACAGAGCTGAGTTTAATAAATCTGAGCCTTCCTGCGAGCAGACACACACAGAACATGTTCCACATTACCATATATCTTAAATCCACATAGGATTAAGAACATCAAAACATCCACATTTAATTATGAATACATTGAAGTAATAAAAAAAAAACAGCTTTCCAGATCAATTCTGTATCCAGTTGTTGAAAACAGCAGAAGAGATCCACAGATAATTTAATTATTTGTCTTAATATCAGATCTTCATCAATCTGCTTTTTTCTGTTTTATACCATTATAATATCAATTATTTGTTTTATTTTTAAGTTCATAGGACGAAAAAAGCAAACTGAAGATTTTTTACATTTCACACAGAATCATTTCTAAAACAATATCTTAACCTAAGTTGAAAATGTGACCCTAATGTAAAGATACAACCCTGGAAGGTTATATCTTTACAGAAGAGTAAATCTGGCTTAACAGCTGCTCAGTGGTCTGAAGAACGCCAGCAAAGTGTCAGTGATTTGACAAAGTTACTTTATCCCAAAGTAGGGATGCTTTTCTGCTGATATCTGATATTCCGATATTGTCCAACTCTTAGGTAGGTGAGACTTGGAAATAGTTCCAAACCACAGGCATCTCGTGCACCGGGCGAGCGAGCGAGCTTGTTAGCGATGGTTAGCAACCCATGAGTCTAGTGTGTTGTTGTTGTTATTATAAAAATCTGATACCAATAATTCCTGATATTACATTTTTAAATCAATATCAGCCGGTAATATTGGAGGGACATCCCAACCCCAAAGTATGATCTTTTCCCAAATCTAACCAAACCATTAAAACATTAATAACATTCCAAAAGTCACAATTTGTCGTAATAACTGTTTGTCAGAAAGCTTTATTGTGAAAGTCTAAACAGACGTTCCACTAACAGGGTCAGGAGAGCTTCACAGTTTGGATCATCGCTGCTCAGCTGTGAGTGAGTGTGTGTCGGTGATGTCCGTCACTACAGTCACTGCGTTTACATGACACTCAAGACAACCGGATTACTGTGTTAGTCCGACTATGATGGGATCTTTAAGATGCATGTATTCACCTCAGTCTGACTAAAATCAGACCGGATCTGATTTCTCATAGTCGGATTAAAACACCCAGATTATTGATTCATAGTCACATTACTCCTGCATGTATACGTTCCATCAGATCGGATCGGATTTCGCGTTCTGCGCAGGCGCGAGATTTTTTCCGGGGGGCCATGAGCCGGAAGTAGACGGACGGCGGCATCTTTCCTCCGAAATAACCACGAGAAAGAGAGAAAGAGAGAAAGAGCGCCATTGTGCATCTAGTTTGTGTAATTATCATGTACACCATATACGAATGTACAAAGATGTAGCTTCGTCTCGCTCTTCCTACGCCATCTTTCTGGAATGCCGAGGCAGCTGGTGACGTAAAGAGGTCAGCCGGAGGTGTTTCTGTTACCACTAGTTGAAATGGGTACAGCGCCACCTATCATACCGGGTATGGCATGCTCCAATAATCAGATTTTCTCACCGGCATGTTTACTCGGACAATTGCAGGTGTCTGATTGAGTAGCAGAGTCGAACTATGGCTGTAATCTGACTAAACTGTGCATGTAAACACACTGACTGACACCCACAAGTTAACTCAACAACAAGTTAACCTTGACACTCGGTCACACGAACCAAACCTCAGTCCTCTGGGTGAAAGTCCGGTGTGTGAGCAACACAACGTCCAGCCTCAGAGCTTTCTTACAGGCCCGGTGCCACTGAGCCGGCTGCTGTCTCCGACACACTGCGAGTGAGAACTGGACATATAACTGGATCGGAGGGACGTCATGAAGCAGCTGCAGTAGATGTCAGGTATGAAACCAAAGATAAAGCCTGTTTATGGTTCATGACAAATCTGCCGCCTGATTACATAAATCAGAACCTCGCTGTTATTCAGAGAAAACATCACTCAGAGACAGCTCTTTGTTCCCGTCACCGCCCACATGGTCTGAACGCAGAGCTGCAGGGAGGTGTTCACACTGAGAAGGTGAATGCTGCTTTGACAAAAGAAAAAGGAAAAGGGAAAAATATGCTTTCAGTTCGCACTCCACCATCGTCAACAAATATCTTTATCGTTAGGAATTCTTATCAATTATCAGTTAATTCCTCGTCGAGATTTCAGTGGACTCATCTCGTTTTCACGCTCCAACAAGATAAAACCTTCACACAGCCGTCGCTGCTCTGTTGTATCTGCTCAACCTCCTTCTCAGACAGAGGACACAATGACTTCTTCTTCTTCTGTTGTTCACTCTGTCCTCCCGTTCACGCTTTAAACACCACAGTGTGTGTCATAAACAGCAACATAACACCTCCTTTCATGCAGCCAATTTTAGACCTCTTTTCATGCTTTACATCCACTGAGTGCTTGACATCTGCTGAAAAGAGGCATCTTCTGCTTTTAGCTGAACGTTCACTGACAGCAGTCACTGCTGTGTCTCTGCCAGGATCAACACAAAGAGGCTGAATTAGCTGTTGAGTGTATGCACTGTATGCGGAATTGCTCATGAACATGAATATGTGCAGCGTTTCTATACAGCTTGTTTATCCTGCAGGATGTGAGTGTTTGCTTCAGTGGGTCCATGTATAGTTGATGTGCATCTGTGTGGATGCACACACGATATAGTTCAGGTGGTTCAGGAATGCAAACTCTTTCCTTTTCAACACGAAACTCACGCTGCACAAACAAATTTAACCTTCAACATGCTGCTTTTCACATTATGTCAGATTTATATTTAATATTTGTGTGAGCCGTATGTAGTGATGCTGGATGTGTGGAGGGAATATCTGACAAAGACATGGAATTGATCAATTTCTTGCAAAAACAAAAGCTTTAAAGCGAAACTCTCGCCAAATAGCAACCAAGGCTTTCTTTGTGAATGTATATGAGTCAAACCTTCGTGTAAAAGCATAATTACAATGAAAGAGGCACTTTAAAGATTTACCGTATTTTCATTTTCAGGTCAAACTCATTTTCAATGGGAGTGCTACGGGCACTTTTACGATAGCATCAAAATCTCTCTGTTTAAAACAGTAAGAAGTCTCGACACAACATGAAACTTTGCTGGTAGCATCACCAGGGTCTCTACACATGAACACGGGCATTGAGAACATTGTTTGTGTACACAGAGTTTACTAAAAAGAAGGTTTTTGAACAACTCACGTTAGCAGTAGCTTGTTCCGCTCGCCGCCGTCCTGCCAGTGGAGAAGTGTCGATCTCAGAATGTGACGTAACCTGGAGGACAGTTAAGGTGGAACGCTCCTAAAGCTTAGTTCCATATAAATGCAGGATAATTTGTTGTTTTGTCGTTATCGAAAAACAATATTGACCTTGAAGTTGAAAAAGGAGCCTCATAGAAGAAACAATACTGAAATCAAAAGCTGGAAAAGTCTCGTGGATAGTTGTTGCTGGAAGACAGTAGTTCCACCTTAACTGTCCTCCAGGTTACGTCACATTCTGAGATCGACACTTCTCCACTGGCAGGACGGCGGCGAGCGGAACAAGCTACTGCTAACGTGAGTTGTCCAAAAACCTTCTTTTTAGTAAACTCTGTGTACACAAACAATGTTCTCAATGCTCGTGTTCATGTGTAGAGACCCTGGTGATACTACCAGCAAAGTTTCATGTTGTGTCGAGACTTCTTACTGTTTTAAAAATAGAGATTTTGATGCTATCGTAAAAGTGCCCGTAGCACTCCCATTGAAAATGAGTTTGAGACGAAAACGACAATATGGTAAATCTTAAAAGTGCCTCTTTCATTGTAATTATGCTTTTACGCGAAGGTTTGACTCATATACATTCACAAAAAAGCCTTGGTTGCATTTTGGCGAGTTTCACTTTAAGGCCACATGATTGTGTAATATAAGTGACAGATGTGAGATAAATAAACTCATCTGATTCATCTGCTGATCGAGTTAATCCAGTGAGCATGCTCCCCGTCGTGTCTCACCTGGTGTCCAGCTGTTCATCATCGTTCAGGTCCACCAGCATTTCTTCATCAGTGACTCGAGTCTCTCGGCAGGTTTGGGAACCAAAGCTGCAGGAAAAAACGTCCTTTCATGCCGAGCTGTGTGGCGGCACAGAGATTAATAAACTTCAGGTTATTAATTTCATGCGGCACAATCAGGGTCTCCACTTCACCCTCTCCAGCCTGCTTTGAGGATGTGTGCGTGTGTGTGTGTGTGTGTGTGTCCTTCCGCTGTATTGAAATCAGAGTTGTGCACATTTTTATGTTAATGCAGGCGTTTGTTTTGAACGTGTCTCTTATTTATAGCAGTAGCTTTTCTAAACCACTGATAAGCAGGAAAATGTCAGCGCGTCATTACATTAGTGCGTTACATGTGTGTGTCCTTTCGTCTGAGCCACACTAATCACTGTAATGACTTTTACAGCTCCGGATATACAGAGGGGGGGAAAACAGCCCTTTGTGTGCGTCCTTCCCACAACAGTGATGATTTTCATTGCCCGTGATAAGCATAATAAAATGTCGGCGTATCCATAAATCCTGCTTGTGTTGCCCGTGTGTCTGCTGAGATAGCAGCGCGGCTCACGTGGGCAAAATATGCCACAAACAAGGTGGAGAGGCTTAGGTTGGATTATTGTGCTCTTGTATTGTACTCGCTCTGTAGTGTTAGTGGATGTAAACAAATGTCAGGAGCAGCATTTCTTCTTTTCTCGTGTTGGAGATTTGAAGCCCTGACGATGGTTTTTCATGTCTTCTCTTCTCTAGTTTGAGACAGTCAGTGAGATTAAGGATCAATCCTAATCCACCCAACACTAACATCTGAAATATTTACACATATGATTGTTAAAGTTAAAGGGATATTCCGGTGTAAGTTTAATCCATGGTCTAAATCACCGTGAAACTGTGTTAGACTCCCTCTCGAGAGATCAAGTTAGCAGACCGCTAATTTACGGATTTTTATCAACCTCAGAAACGACCGCACGACAACAATACACTGCAGTAAATGGATCCAAATATAAACCGCCACCAAAAAGCCACAAATAATGCTCAGAACAGCACCAAACTTCAGCAACAGTACAAATAGGGTCTCAGCACATAGTCCGGGGCATCTAACCTCCGCTAGCTTAGCTGGATTTCTATTGTGAAGCTAAAAACAGACTTCAACTCTCCTCCATCAGCTTCCGGGTCGAGGAAGTCCCGACGCGACGATTACCGAGTGCGGTTAGAAATGCTCAATTCCGTTCTTTTCCCTGTCCGCTCTCGATAATAACTGTTATAAACTGGCAGGTAAGACACATATGAACTTTGATTGCTTTTCCATGGAGTCATAATCATACATTTTCATCCATGAGCCGCGGAACTCTACTGCACTCGGTAATCGACTCGTCGGGACTTCCCGTCAACAGGAAGCTGCTGCAGAAGAGTGGTAAATTTAGTCAGCTTTTCAGTAGAAATCCAGCTAAGCTAGCGGAGGTTAGATGCCCCGGACTATGTGCTGAGACCCTATTTGTACTGTTGCTGAAGTTTGGTGCTGTTCTGAGCATTATTTGTGGCTTTTTGGTGGCGGTTTATATTTTGATCCATTTACTGCAGTGTATTGTTGTCGTGCGGTCGTTTCTGAGGTTGATAAAACTCCGTGAATTAGCGGTCTGCTAATTTGATCTCTCGAGAGGGAGTCTAACACAGTTTCACGGTGTGTTAGACCATGGATTAAATTTACACCGGAATATCCCTTTAAGCAAGGTTTGGAGCTTTTCAGAGGCACACGAGGGCTCAGCGCTCTCTTATTTCAGTGTATTATGCTCCTTTTCTCTATAACAAGCATGAAATAATTGGTACTCGTTTGCTGGTTTCTCAGTTGCAAACTAGCTAACTAATACTACATTGTTATTTCTGATTCGTGCACGACAGTCGTGTATTTTGACGTATTTCAATGCTGCACAGTCCAAAGTCCTGATAGTCCATTCAGCTGTGGGAAGGATTTCCTCTGATGTCTGACTGCAGACGGAGGAATGAGGCTGACTCAGAATGATATCTTGCCTCAGCTCGTGCTTTGGCTCGTCAGATCACAATGAGGGAAGTGAAAATGGTTTGTAATCTTCCCACAATTGCCCCCCAAAAAATCTGCCATCTGTCTTACTTGCTTGCATTGAGATTTTCTTGCGCTGGCTAATCCCGACTCTAAAATTAGGCTGCGGCAAAGAACAATCACAAGAACTTGTCTTCGCTAGCTTTCCTCCTCCATCTCTCTCTGGTGAGAAGAATATAAACGTTTCTTCTTCTTCTTCGTCTTTGTTGCCTGTGCAGTGAATTACCTGTATATGATTTCCAGTTATCCTCCTCTTTCCCTACATCTTTCATTCATCTCCTCATTTGCTTCCTTTTACTCCTTTATTCTCCTCATTTTTCTTCCGTGTCACCTTCCGTTTACAGACCCTCGCTCCTCTCTGATCCCTGGGGATTAAAGCCCGAGGGGGAGATCTGCGTTTCGTGTCAGACTTTAGCGTGATGAGGTGAACGGCATTCTGGGATCTGAGGCCATATTATTCAAGCTGCTGCTTCAGGACACATGTGAGATGAGGAGGGAAATATCACAGGTACCCAGTGGAGCGTTTTAGCATTACGACTTCATGAAATATTAAAAGCATCATATACAGGTTATTGACCCCATATGGAGCCGTTTTCTAAAAGCTACTCAGACACAGAAGCAGAGCGGAAGAACAGGCAGCGACATGTATTATCTAGAGGGTTCAAATCGGCTTGTGCGCTCATTAAATATGACAACATTTAATACATAGAAAAATAACTTGAAACAAAGTTTTCAGTGAGGCTGCACAGACACAGATGTGCTGCTAATTAATTGCTAAAATTGACTCAGTGATATTACTGCGTCCAACATGTTAGTTAAAGTGAAATTCAACCCAGGCGTTTGTTGTGAATGTATATGAGTCAAACCTTCGTGTAGATGCATAATCAAAACGAAAGAGGCACTTTTAAGATTTACCGTAGTTTCATTTTCGGGTCAAACTCATTTTAAATTTTTATGCTAGCGTCAAAATCTCTATATTTAAAACAGTAAGAAGTCTCGACACAACATGAAACTTTGCTGGTAGTATCACCAGGGTCTCTACACATGAACACGAGCATTGAGAACATTGTTTGTGTACACAGAGTTTACTAAAAAGAAGCTTTTTGAACAACTCACGTTAGCAGTAGCTTGTTCCGCTCGCCGCCGTCCTGCCAGTGGAGAAGTGTCGATCTCAGAATGTGACGTAACCTGGAGGACAGTTAAGGTGGAACTACTGTCTTCCAGCAACAACTATCCACGCCAGATCTCACGTGACTTTTCCAGCTTTTTACTTTAGTATTGTTTCTTATATGAGGCTCCTTTTTCAACTTCAAGGTCGATATTGTTTTTCACTAACGACAAAACAACAAATTATCCTGCATTTATATGGAACTAAGCTTTAGGAGCGTTCCACCTTAACTGTCCTCCAGGTTACGTCACATTCTGAGATCGACACTTCTCCACTGGCAGGACGGCGGCGAGCGGAACAAGCTACTGCTAACGTGAGTTGTTCAAAAAGCTTCTTTTTAGTAAACTCTGTGTACACAAACAATGTTCTCAATGCTCGTGTTCATGTGTAGAGACCCTGGTGATACTACCAGCAAAGTTTCATGTTGTGTCGAGACTTCTTACTGTTTTAAAAACAGAGATTTTGATGCTATCGTTAAAGTGCCCGTAGCACTCCCATTGAAAATGAGTTTGACCTGAAAACAAAAATACAGTAAATCTTAAAAGTGCCTCTTTCATCGTAATTATGCTTTTATACGAAGGTTTGACTCATATACATTCACAATAAAAGCCTGGGTTGCATTTTGGCGAGAGTTTCACTTTAAGTCTGTTAGCATGCTAACATCTAGTGACTGAGATAATCTTCATGCATCTTTTCTTTACACTCCTTATTTCACAGCTGCAGGAAGCAGCTCTGTGTTTGTCGTGCTGAAGGCTCGCGTGTCGCAGCAAGTGGCATCATGGGAAACACACACACACACACACACACACACACTATGTTCTGACTCACTCACGCACATTTTCAGTCGACTCAGAGCTTCAACAACACTCACCTCTGAAATATTTATGTGTTCGTTTTACAGGTAAAGGGAGAAGATGAGGGGAAGTGGAAAACCAGAGGAGACAGGAGACGAAGAACAAAGCAGGGAAAAAATAAAAAATAAAGAGCCGGCAGGAGAAGTAAGACCGGAGGAGAACGAGGGAGCAGGGAGAGCTGGGTAATGTAAACAGAGGAGAGGGAGGAAGAAGCTGCGCAGTGAAAACAGATGGTGGTCGTAATGAAGTGCTGACTTCTGTGTTCAGACAACACAGGTTTGAGTTGCACAGTCAACACACACACAAGGCTCAGGTGTTTGCTGTAGTATTAAAACACACTTGTTTCCATGGTAACTCCAGGTGTCGTCATATTAACGACGACACTCTCCTCCCTGCCGACTCGACCCAGTTCTCTCATTATGACCGGCACTCTGCCAGATCGTCCAGTTTGCATCCACACTAGTTTAAAACAGTTTTCTGTATATTGCATTTCACAGTTTGACAAATAATTTAATCAACAGTAAAAATAATTGCTTCACTTTGCTTGCCAACAGCAAACGTGGGTGCAGGACTCACCATGGCGTCCAGAGTCAGAGCCTGATCTGTCCTGTATTTTGCTCAATTTATGTTAACATAAAACAACAAGATATATTCTAAATTCAGTGGGATTGACCAAAAAATGACGGCCTGAAGTGTCCTCGATGAAAGCATTGTCTTAAAAATTATCTGAAACTAATCACATAACTCTGAGCTTCAAAACAACATTCACATATTGCTTATTCATATCAAGACTCCCTCATAAAGTCCTGCAGCTCCAGATCATCACATCTAAACACCTTCATGTAATAAACTGCAGACAGTTTGAGTTGTATGAAATGCCTTGAATATGATCCTTGAGAAGTTTGGAAAACGTGCCGTAGATTTGCGTGCTTGATAAGTGCAGCGAATCGTCTCCTCTATCTCAGCGGCTGTATCGAAGGATGTGCCAGCTCCCAAAATGCACCTCGTGGAGAGAGGACGCTCTGTGGAGACGCGACTCGTCACAGTTTGTCACGTTGTTCAAGTTAATACGTAAGTTGTCGCAACACTGTTATGCTCATCAACCAAGCTCACAAAATACAGGAATAGACGACAACAAAAGAGTGGACAGATGATCCAGCAGTGCCACACCTCATATTTAATCCACAGCTCCGATATATGTCACCTCGTGACGCTCAGCTCATGTAGGAGTGACGAGGAACACATCAACATCTCCAGCGTCTGGACTTGACGACTGAACCCTCAGTGGACTTCAGTCGTACAAACTGTGGCGTGTTTACTGTCAACATGTCAAATCTGTGAGGGTGTTAGACAGCGGGGATAATCTGATGGTTAACGTGGTAACTTCTATATTCTTAAATACATCTGTATCGTCAAGTGGTTGATTATCATTTCAAGCTTATGTAATTCAAGTAATGTTATGATGAAGTATGTTTCACAACGTCACTTCTGTATTGCAGTGAATTTTGGTTCGTTAAATCGGTGAAGTCTGCAGAACATCTGAGTGAAATGTGAGTTTGGACTCATGGACTTCCCGTGAACATGCCCTCAAAGTCTACAATACATGTGAAGTCTGGATATCTGAATGTAGGCTAAGACTGGAGGAGGTGAGGAGAAGTGTGAAGTCACAAAGTTGGACACAGGAAATAAGATATGACTCCTTCATGCATTAATCACCAGAGCAGCCTCCGGAAACACCACAGCTGCCACACAAGCCCCATTTACACAGGAGAAGACGCATAAAAGCTGCAGCCGCAGTTCGCCAATTCTCCACCGATGGTTTTTCACACAGAGTGAAGCAGCTCCGCCTCATAGACGAACCGCTGTGAATTCACACAGAAAGACGGCGCTGCGGCCCCTAAAGAGGCGTGACGGTGACGTCATGATGATGACGTCGGTGTTTTATCAAGGTGTTTCCCCGTGTCCCCCCTGTCAATCTGACTCCCTCACTCGCGGAACGAAGGCTGTTTTCTGGGGGAAAGTTTCCTGAAGTCTTGGTCGGGAGTGCTGACGGTCGTGGTAATTTATTTTCATCACAAACACTCGGTGAGTTACAGTTTTTTGCCGGTGACAGACGCTGTTTTCGGGCAGAGAAGAGTTGGAAGGACGGACGCTTCTCCACGTATAACTGCAGTTTTTTTCCTCGTATAAGTTGTCAAAGACAGTTACAGTCACTACATTACTTTTGTTTGGTCATGTAACGTTGCTTTGTGGGACATTTCTCTGTATTAAGTTGAGTGAAGGACCCGTGTAGTTAATGTCGGTCCGATCGACACGCCCCCAATACATGAAGCCGGCTTATCCGTTCACACTGGTTCGGTTCTCCAATAATCCGGCCCTGATACTACCTCCAGAGGCGGATCAGGGCCGGAGAGAAATTTCACCCCTCGCCGCCTCCGAGAGACTCACACTGAGACGGAGGCGGGGAGCTGGCGTACTAAAGCTGCATCCAAAAGCCAGAGTGAATGGAGCTACAGACTCATCACTACACACACATTTAATACTTTCTGTTAAAAAGCTCCATTGCAAACATATATTTCAAACTAACTTATACTTACAATATCTAAGTTGTTTTATCCTGTTAATTGGTTTGGTCATCAGTGACCTGTAATGTGCCAGTTACAGTGAAGCTGGTACACACAGCATCAGCAACACTGTCGGAGTTCACAAGAAGAAAAGGACAGCTGAACGTTTGACTAACAAAAAAACCCACAATCACCATCAGAGTTGAGTTGCTGGTGCAATCTCGGGGAGAAGAAAGGGTTGGCTGAGCGCTGCGTGCTGCTCCACAGCTCACATGCTCGCCAATTTGCTGTGTTTCTCTGCAGAGCGCGTTAACGGCGCCAGATCATCTCGCAGAGACAGCGCATGAAGATAAGTGACAAGTGTTGTTAGAGAAAACTTGCTCAGCCCAGGAGGAGGCGGAGGGGCAGGAATCACAATACACTTAGCTGCTTTAAAGATCAAAGTTGCATTTTGTTATCTGTGAAGTCTTACATCACCGACTCTGTAAACAACGCAAAGAGGACAGAGGGAGGAATCAGCGGAGAGAGCAAGAGGAGATGAAAGAGTGACGGAGACGTTGCAGACTGCAGACGAGGAGCAGCGATGTGTGCAGCAGAGATCAGAACAAACCAAAGCAGAGCTCCGCCGAACTCTTTAAATCCATTGAAGTGTCACTCCTGACAGAGCGTACACACACATTTCGCTGCACTCGTCCCGTCCTGTGCTTCTTGATGTGTTTGTGAGGCGCTGAGACTTTGTGCTGCGACTGAGCAGCGAGTCTTTGTTGAACACAGACGCTGTGAAGCTCCACCTGACCTGCTCTCAACTCCTCTGCTGTCAGCTGAGTCACTCCTGTACTGCTGAGCGAAGACGAGCGCCGGCAGCCAGAGGGATAGATACCCCCCTCCCACACACACACACACACACACACACACACACACACTGAGTCACACATCATGGCTGTGACACACAAGATCAAGAAACATTTAGACGTTTTGTATGTTTTCTCTCTCTTCACTCTGGCTGTGTGCAAACGTCCAGGTAGACACGTGATTTTAGAGTTGCACTGCTGAGATGACGTGAAATCAACAAACACAGAGGCTCGATTCATCTGAGATTTCTCGATAAATGACATGTATGATCATTTAATCATGAGTAAAGACAATTAAACCTGTTAATTAGTCACTTAAATCAGTTTTCAGACAAAGTTTTGATGTCGCGCTAGACGCTCAGGGGAAAAAAAGACGACGCGCGTGCCCGCTCATTTTTGAACCGGTATTTCTCAACCCGCTCTCTTTCCACATCTATCATGGCTGATATCACCACCGTTGCTGCACTGTACCTGCTGTCCCAGAAACGCCGTGAAAACCACCCGCCGTCGTGTCTGGATTCATGAAGTCCTCCGGAGACACACGGAGCTGGGGGAATTTCACTGTCTCCTCCAGGAGCTCCGTCTGGATGACGACCGGTTCCAGCGGTACCTCAGGCTGACCGGAGCCCAGTTCGAGGACCTGTGAGCTCGGGTCGGTGCCAGGATCTCCCGCCTGGACACCAACTACAGGCGCTCCATCTCAGCTGCGGAGCACATTTACATACCGCCTGAAAAGTTGGATATTTTCAACTTTATTCACGTCGCTTCATTCGCGCCGCCGCTGCCTGAATCGGGTGTCATCGCGCCATTTACATTGATTTTCAATGTAGAGTTGCCGCTCAATTTGCGTCTACCGCGTTCGGTCTGAACGCCCCTTAACACTTTACCATCATTGTAGCATCATTACTCTTGTGTGTCTTTCTAGATCAGGTTAAACAACTTAACATCCATTCTGTCACAAGTTCAAACCTGTCAGTGATAAACACAAGCATCCGCATCATCGTTTCAGAAAATCTCAGCTTCTGCTCGTCCAGATGGAGTTTTCCAAAAGCTCAATATTCAACTATGGCCTATAACGGCGTATATATGTGTGTATGAAGAAAAAATAGGGAAAGCTTAATTCATAAGAAATACCCATTAATGTGACAACACCCATTAACAGAGCTGCTGAGAGAGAAAAACATCTTTTAAACATTAAAAACATTTTCTAACACACACCTGGAATAAAAGCATGACTCTGAAAACTTCTTCTTCTTCAAAAAACCCATTTCTAATGCCTCCCATCAGGATCAACACTTTCATTAAACCGCTCAACACTTCATTTCAGTAATGAGTATATTCTTAATTAGCCAAGTCTTTGCTAATGAAAATACGTGTTAAAGAGGCTTCAGTGACTTCTTTTTCTCTTTCGTTCTGTGTGAAATCGTCTGTCAACACTGTAAAACGCCGAAAGGCTGAAACATCGAGGAGGTGGGTGTTATTATATAATATATATATATATTTTTAGAAACAAACATGTTTTATGGAATGTCAGAGATGGTTTGCAACTCCACAAGTCTAATGATAAGAAAAATAACAGTTCCTGAATGTCCTGTTTTCTGTTTCCAGGCACTAAGGGCGTTTTCACACCGTCCTTGTTTAGTTCGGTTGAATTGAACCCTGGAGCGTTTACCTCCTTAGTGCACTTCGTTTTGGAAGGTGTGAACACATCAATCGCACTCGGGTGCGGACCAAAACAACCGGACCGAGACCTTGTTGAAGAGGTGGTCTCGGTCCGGTTCCAAACAGACTCTGGTACGGTTCGTTTGTGGTGAGAACATGATCCAAACTCGATCCAACCCAACTGCAGGAAGCATCAGTGCTTAACCCCGAATTTCCACTGGATACGTGTCCGCTGCGTTACGGCCCGATCAGGTGTTTTGCTCCGCCGTCCGGTAACCCCCGGTTGCGTTTTGAGTCGGACACGGTGCAGTACGGTAGGCAGCTGGCGTCGCGAGGCCAAGGAGTTCCCGCGATAACCACATGATCACTCGCGACCGCAGTTATAGGTCTGTGTCATAAAAACAACAACAGGAAGTGTTCCCGACCGAATGATCAGCAGAAGAGCATGTGTTTGTCTCTTTTTTGAGATTTGTGTGCTGGTGTAAACACGGAGTGTTTTATTTTGAAAAGTAACCGGATGTCAAATTGTTGTTGTTTCAGTGCTTGACTTCCTGTCTGCTCGGTGCTAAATTCAGCTGAATTGCTGCCTCGTTTTCGAAATTTAGACCAATTAGAGAGCAATTTCCTCGCGCATCACACATTTTGGTCCACCTGTAAATGCTGCTGTGTGAACACAAACCAAACTCGAGGCAATATGCAACATTGTAACAAGTTGGTCCCTGATTCAGACCAGAGCAAACAAACTATAGGTGTGAAAACGCCCTAAGAACTGGACTGGACGGTGGTACCAGGTGTCACGGTACCATCCTGCCTCTACCTGAGCCCCTCATGCTGTCATCAGTGGTCCTCCTGCAGGTAGAGCGCCCACATCCTGATGGAAGAAAACAAAAAGCAGGTGACGACCTAAAGTGACGCCAAACGCTGCAACGCTGCTTTTAACTCAGTGTTTGAAACAGTTCCTCTGGTAGCTCCACAGTCACGTCGCCCCATGTGTTCATTACCGCTCTCTGTGCACGGTGACGTGCTTCTCTGAGCAGGTCTGTCGGCTCCACGGTGGTTATAATGTCGACCGCAGCGTCTGGAAAATGAGATGCATCGAAAGTTTGAAACCGACTTTCACTTTTCTGTATGATTCAGTCAAAAAGGGGTTCAAACAAACTTTCCCCGATCGCTCTGGCCCAATTTAACCTTGTGTATAATATCAAGAACACAAACAGCCTTCCTCTTACATGGCACCAAAAACACAAACACTCACAAATGTAGACACACACACACTCTTGCCAATGAGCTTGAAGCCATAGATTGCAGTCTGAAGGAGTAAAAATAGTCCGAGGAATGAAAGGGAATGTTTTATCTCGTGTTAAATCTGGAACACAAAAGGTGTTTTATCTTCTGAAGGCTTTTTATTCACTTGTAAAAGTCAAAGCCGAGCCTTGGATTTAGGACAGCTGTATAGAGCTCCTCTGTCAGCAGTGTTCGCTCGCTAAGTAAAGTCAATGCTCTGTAGTTTGTCAAAGTGACAGTGGTGCAGAGAGGGAAACAGGGCCAGCAGATGATAAAGAAACAACAGGAAGATGTTCAGAGAAGCATAAAGAAAACATCACAGCTTCATGAGCCACGAGTCATTGTTCCCTTCAAATCCATAAACCTTTAGGAACGCAGGACATTTTGATAACTGATAACATGAACGCCGGTCCTGCTCGGACACGTCACAACTCACCACGGCAATTAGTCCGATCACTTGTACCTGAGTCTGAAGGGTGTTTTGTTTCACTCCTCATTGTTCCGCTTTGCCACATGTGCTGCCTCAACAGCTGGTGGCAAGTGTCTCTCCAGATTAAGACCACATGTCCCAGAATCCCCGGTGAAACCTTTCATCATTTACTTCACTCATACGAGGAAACAAACGGGTCATTTGTGCTTCAGTCAGAACAGGAAGTCACAGAAACTGAAACACATCCAGTTGCGTACGATACGATACTTTGCTTAGTATCAAGACGATAAGTCAGCGTCGTCTCTTTTACCTGCTCTTCTTTCATTCCTCCAGGTGTTTTTAACCGCTAACACGTTAGCCGCAGCTTGTGTGCACCACTCTGCAGACATTCATGGTGCAGACATGCCTCAACAGAGATATTACTCGCTTTAGTTTGATTATGATGAATATTGAGTTACACACGCAGAGTGAAGTGTAAGTGAACTGGATGATTGTTTTTATTTGCACACAGGAGCCTTAAACATGCTAACAGGGAGGCAGATGAGTGCTGCTTGACCTCTTCAGCATTCAGCAGGCAAAACACATTCACTGCCAGATTCCTTGAATGAGCACTAAAAGCACTCAACAGTAAATTCCCTCATCTGGTTTACATTTGTGCAGACTTAAGTGCTTTCTTTACTTCATTTTTAAAGCTTTCCTTTAAACTGCATGCTGTTCATGTGTTGTGTGTTCTCCCTCTGAATGCAGCACACCTGAGTACCTCAATTATCGGTGCACAACTGATTTTCATGGCTGCAGTCGTCGCCTGACTCGGCTAAACGTTTCAGACTGTGATTCTTGTGCGTGAGCCCAGAGTTTAAGCTGCTGCTCTCCGGTCCTGCACGTCAAACTGTTTGCAGAGTTTTATGAAAACCCAAACACCGCAGCAGCCAATTCCACTAATTATCTTCAATCAAAGGGAGGCGTCTAATTAGTGAGCTGCTGAAACGCTCGGTTGGATGGAGAACCCGCGCGCTGTTGGATGGCAGAGGACCGGACGCTGCAGGGAACATGGATCTGCTCCGACACGTCTTTGTTGCTCCAGAATCCAGAATTTTAAACTCGTGAACTTCACATTGTTGAACAATTTTAATAATTTGGCCTCAAAATGACCCTGAATTCACAGAAATTAATAAATAATAAATATATTTCTACTCCACTAAAATAAGCTTAATTAAGCTTTTCTTCTTCCCGTTAATATCAACACAAAACCCTCCTGCCTACACACACACACACACACACACACATTAATCCTTCCAGCCTTCTTCTTCTACATCTGCGCACTAAAACAAAACAGCCAAATTCACAGTCTCTGGCGGCACATCTCCCTGTTTGGAGCGCTTCAGCTTTGGGGGGCGTCGGCAGCCGGTAAGCCTCCGCTGTGAGCGTGGGGGGGGGGGGAGGTTAGTCAGCGAGGAGCCTTTTCAACGCAGAAACAAACAGAAAAAATACAAATTAAAAAGCCACTCTTGGATGCAGCACTCTTATCCTCCACCTCAGAAAGCTTAATCCCATTTCCACACTTGACTGCGGTTAACTGGTGTGTACTGTTCGCTGTTGTTCTGCTTCTTCAGAAGTGAACCGAGGAGAAGTTGGTGGTGGGGGGGCGGACAGAGACCCCGAGGAGCTGCAACTTTTCCGGTAACAAAGACACTTTTTATTCTCTTCATTCTATCTGGAGACTAAACCCTGAGATGAGGGGACGTGTTGGAGAGAAGTCTACCTGCTGATGACTTGGTGTGTTGGTGGTCAGCAGGTGGATCTGTGAATCACTGTGATGTTCACTTTAAATACCTTGTTTCTTTGAAATCACATCATGAGTAAGACTAGGGCTGTCAAACGATAAATGTTTTAACCGTGATTAATCGCATTTTGTCGATAGTTAACTCGCGATTAATCGCAAATTAATCGCAATTTTTTTCGGCACATTTCTTTCTGTTCTAAATGTACCTTAATGCATTTTTTTCATGTTCTTAATACTTTTAACAACATAAGAAAGGGCAAATATGCTTGCTTTATGAAAATGTTTATTCAATGGTAACTCATTTCATGTCGACAGTACGTGCAGATAACTTTTGTCCCATCGACCGAACACTCTGGCAGTGTTTTGAAAGTCTTAATTCCTTTCTCCATTTACTTTCACTTTCGCTTTTCAGTTTTTCCCGAACACCAACCCTGCTTCTTCTTCTTCCCTCTGGATCAAGACTACAGGTGCCATCGACGGCGTAAATCAAATTGAAATCAATTCTTTTTTTTTTAAAATACCGAGCATTAATGGCGCGTTAAAAAAATTGACGGCGTTAAGAGGAAGTTGCGTTAACACGTTATTAACGCGTTAACTTTGACAGCCCCAGTAAAGACGTACGTGATGCATTTTCTACCCTGAAACAAACGCTGTGATTGGCTCCGTTAGAAACATCTCATGCTGTAGATGAACAGATTTGTTCATGTCTGAGTTTTGTTTAATCATTGCGTCACAGTGGGAGGTTGATAACGAGTCATCTGGAGACATATTTTACTGTCGAGCAGCTGAACACGCTCCAGTCCAAAATACATCTGTCTTCCTGTTTCTGCAGTTGAATGTTTGAGTCTCTCCGTGCAGAGTTGAAGGCTGTTCTCACATTTTCTTATTTCTAAACTAATCAACTACATCAGCAACTCGGAATAACCCATGCAGCCCATTTTACCTTGATTTGCTTCACCTTTTGATACATACAGCCTACTGTAAAACTGTGAAATTAGACGATACCTTCTCTGAAACTGTAATAGCGCTTGTTTCAGCCATGACAGAAGCATTCCCCCTGAGGATGATTACCTGGGTGGATTTGTGCACCAATCAAAGTGAATAAACATCAAGGCGTCTGGTGGCTGAATGGTGAGTTCAGGACCTGTAGTGCCTCTTTTCTCTCTCTTTTCTTTTCGCTTCAAATTGACAATTTGCTGCAGCTCCAAAGCCTTTCTTTTTTGTCAGCTGCTGCAAACAGGAACAGTTAATGAACACGAGCCGACAACAGAGTAGTTATCTGTTCAGAGCGGTGCAGTGGATCGGGATAACGGGGGAAACTATCATCAGGCAACAGTCGATTGCTAGGCTAACTGTAGACGATGTAAATGAACCGACGACACTCTGAGAAGGACAAACGGTGAGACGCAGAGGTGGTGATTATATTCAGGTGTAACAACACGAGAGCAGAGGGTCAGTGTGAGCTGCAGAACATCTGCATGATACTAACGAGGATGCTCAGTGCCTGAAACTACAAATCATTGCATTTTTATCTTTAGAATGAGCTTTAACTGAAGCAGCAGGGTCCACAGACTCTCTCATGTGTCTACAGCGGCCCAGAAGGGACAAACCAAGCACTCGGTGTTGAGAGAGCCTTTCACATTACACCGACCCGATTGCTTCACACCATTACATCAGCTAAAAGTGTTGGGCAACTGCTAGTAAACTTGACGTAATGGTGCTGGAAAGATTCACATACAGTATTTCTTCACTTTACAGGGAACCAAAATATCCACAGAGAAAAACACGACAGTGTCGAGCTGAGAAGGTGAGTCTGGTATCTGTTCATCTCCAGGCTCTTTCTGCAGAATACCTGCAGGTCCGTTCAGCTTCCTGCCACCTTTTCTTCTTCTTCTTTAGCTGAAATTAAATCTCAGTGTCTTGATGTCGACACAGAGCAAGAACGTATTCATTATCGACTTGTGCAAGGTGATAAAAAAACAAACGCTGGTACAGAGACGACGAGCAGGATGAACATCTGACATTTGAAACATGTTGGATAAAACAAATAAGTGCAATAATCTCTTCTGTCGAGTTTAAGATGCTCTGCTATGGTACAGATATTATGTGTAGTGAGTGGGAGACATCAGCAACTAGCAAAATAAACATTATTTAGATCTCCAGCGAGCGATGGGATATTTAAAGCTCATGTCTCTCCGGCAATGATAATAAACACTAAGTGCTTAAATAGGAAAAATACTAAATGTTAATCAATCATGAGAATACAGAGTTATGGGCCTCTTTTCAGCTAGTTAGGAAATAAATAGTCTGGTGATAATGATGTAATATTCATCATCACACAGCCGATGAAAGTGTCTGATAAAGCAGGAATACACTCCAAAAATGCAAGTGAAAGTTATAATGTATGACTGTAATACTTGGGGAAATGATCATAACTCAGCGGACATTAAAGCAGCACATATCTGGTTTGTAACGCCGATTAATCAGATGACGAGTAGAGAGATTTATTAGAGAGGTATCAGCCGTCCCTGCAGAGCTGTTCAGTCTGAGAGCTCATATTTTTTGGTTTTCCAGCAGCAGAACCAGCAGCAGACGGACACACAGGCTGTGGTTCTGTCAGCTTTTGTGAGTTTTAGTCATAAAGATGATAATATGTCAGATCTGTGTGTCCGTCTGCTCATTCTGGAATTCTTCTGCCTCCTAGCAGCCTTGATAAGTGGATCTGTGCAGCCCAGGTGAGATGTTGGTACAGATGTTTCTGCAGAGACTCATGTGTTTCACATCTGGAAGTAGACGGCATGCTGACGGAGCTACAGGCAGCTAGCCTGGCGAGCCAGTGACCACAGTTCAGGACTGTGTTCAGAGGATCATTTCTACCAATAAGTGGTGACAGAAACAGACTCCAGACGTGTTTGTAGCAACCAGAGCAGATATTTCAAGCCAAAACATCTCTGAACCTTAACCAGGCGGTCAACACAGCGTAATTACAACAAAATGAACCTAAATCAACATAAAACTGCAACATACTGAAATATAAAGTTTCAACATATCAGTGGTTTTGTAGAAATGTACGTTGGGAACATTTACTCTGGTAGTCTGTGCAGGTAACTGTGATTATGCAGCTCTGTATGTCACTCGACTGCTGCTGAAAGTCTCTGTGGTGACCAACACATTCAATTACTACATACACTCAGTGTACAAGCTATTAACCCTCATGTCTACATGTGCAAATGAGTCATAATCCACCGAGTGTGGGTTTGTTAATTAAGTGATTATTACTTTATAAAAGCAGGAGAAACTGATCCAGGAACTGAACATGTGGTTTAATCACACAGTAAAGAGTAAACTCTCTTTTCATCACTTAGTCTTCTCCTCTCTTCTGTCTCGTGATTATGAACTTTTTAAACCTGCTGTAAACTGTTTCAGATAACACAACTCCTCTAAATGCCTCCAATACAACATGTAAATGAGCCAGCTGAAGCTCGTCCCACTGTTTTTTGTCGCTCCGGAGAACAGTGTCAGCTAAAACCCTCAAATCTGAATGTATAACAGCCATAAAAGCGCTCCGCTCTCCTGAGCAACACACACAGCTTATCTGCGCTCGCTGAAGCCACTGTGACTTATAAAATAAACATTAGTCACAGCGACATGAAGATATACTGGCCTACATACAATATGTGATGAATGTGCTCCCCTCCTAGGCATGAAAATGGAGTCCCTTTTTAAAAAGTTCTGGAAGAACACTAGGGGGTGCACGCACACACACACACACACACACATGCCAGTTAGTGTATTCACTTTTCGTCTTCCTCACCCAGTTGCTCACGAGTGTTTCCTCCCGCCCTGAAATCATCTTCAGCTGTATTTATCTTGTCTTTTCACATCAGCTTCATACGTCACTCCTCAGGGTCGAGGTTTACTCACAAATCTCCACTAATGAGTCTCACGTTTCAGAACCTGGAGCCCGCCTCAGTACGTCGGTGAGGCTGATATCCTTCTTGTGTTTTCAGCACTGTTCCTGTGAGGAGCTGCGGCACAGTGTGGTGCCTCTCTCTCTAAGCAGCCCGTCTTAAAACGCCTCCCCGTGTCTGAACCCCCGAATCAAACAGGTTCAAAACCGGTGAGATAAAGTGGAATAGAACCTGCAGGACGTCATTTTAACACAGCGTGAGCCCGAAAGCCCTCCATCTGCTCCAACAACGCAGGCCTGACACGTGAAGTTGCAGGTCGCTCGTTTAACCATCAGATAAATCAGAATTGAATGATTGGGCAGATTACAGGCTAATGAGGGCTGCTGAGGATAATGAAGGGGGGTATTTCACAGGCGCCTAATGAGCTTTTGCCCCTAATCACATTTTGCTGGGAGTTTTCCTAAATCTGACTCTGAAGTTGGGGGGGATTATTTACTGTGGACACTGAATGAGAATGTCAGACTTGAGAGGAAACTGTAAAAATATTTAGCTTTAATGATGATCCAAGCAGCTTAATCAGAGGATGTTGTAAAGGAGTCTGCAGGAGGAACAGGACAGGATGGTGGTCGGGATAAAAACGCTCCAGACTTTCACTCAGGAAGCTCGAGTGGAACAGGTCCAGTTGGTTTCCTGATGAGGACAGTTAAAGGTTAAATCATCTGCAGAATCTCCTCCTTCAGAATAACAGTCAGACAAACAGTAGGTCACTTTCACATCACCGATCCTTGATAGCTCATTTATGTAAAGAGCTGTCAGGTCGTGTGATATCTGACAGCGACAGCAGGGAGTTATAAATGTTAGGATCGAGAGCAGAGGAGTGTTGTTTGTTCTGTCGCATCACGACTTTGAGCCTTCAGTAACGAGCATCGTGAGTGTGAGGGAGACTCGCCCCCTCTTCTCATATCCAACCTCCTGATTCATTTTTACATAAAATGTTATTTAACAGCATTAGAGAGCAAACTCTGCTCTCAGACAATCATCAGCGCTGAGCGACGAGACCTGAAGGCAGGAAATGTTTGTTTCTGTGAACCACCGATTCGATCAGTGTGACATATTGAGAAAACTGTCAAAATGGTTTCTGTGCCTAAACCTGACCAGACAATAAGCACCGTTACATCACATGATTGAAAACTGAATCTATAGAAACATCAAGTTGCAATATAAAATAAAGTTTACCAGTGATGTGCACAAGAGGGGGGGGCAGGGGGGGAAGTCGCCCCGCCTCGTGGCCCAATTGTTGAAAAACACGAGCTAAAGTGCCCTGCTGGGAGCCAAAACATGCCAAAGTGCCCTCTTGGTTGGCAAAACACACTAAACTGCCCCCTTGGCTGGTTAAAACATGATAAACTGCCCTCTTGGGAGCCAAAACACGTGCTAAAGTGCCCTCTTGGGCGCCAAAACATACTTCAAAAAAGTGCCTAAAGTGCCCTTCAAAAAGTCTGTGCACGCCACTAAAGTTTACAGATATCCACACTGTATTTGCAGAAACGTACATGACCAACATTTATTCTGTTATCAGGTTAACTAACATTGGACTGTTTATCTCACGTTATATTTGAAGTCAGATTATTCTTTGATGCAGTTTCCATGAATCCTAGAAATGAAATATGAAAACACACAGAGAGACTGTTCAACATATTTCACTGGTTAATTGGGAACAAACTTCGTCCTCGGCTTCATAAATGGGGCGCTGCCATCGTCACCGGATCAACCTCAGCTGTGAAAACACGTCCAGGTGGTGTGGTCGGTCCTGGAACCCAGCGTGTGGTGAGTGTTGGCTGTAAAAATATAAATAAATACACATCCTAAATTAACTTCCCTTTAGTCTCCTCCGCTGTATGTGAGTGTCACAGTCACAGCTTGAAGACACGGATTAAAAATAGAACTACAAACATAAAAAAACATCAGCCTTCCGTTGAATGTACGCTTGTTTTAGATCCTGCCGACGTGACTAATGGCTCCATTTAACACCTCAACACAACCTGGTGGGAAGAAAAATGTGACAAGAGGAAATAAATGAATCACAATGAAAAAACACTTGAGACAACCAGACTCTGAATTAATGAAGTCTGCTGTGACACGCGCCGCCGCCGGAAAGGTGTCAAATTAAGACAGTGAGAAACTCAGAGGCCAACGGTAACGTCTCTGGAAGACGTGCGGAGCGGGTTATTTAGTTTTCTCCTCGGCCGATTTGTAACATTCAAACAGATAATTGCAACCACGACATTTAAAAGTGGACCGGTGTCATAAAGACGACACGGTGATCGTGTTCAGTTTTAATGAGGAGCATCTTTCCTGTTTCCTCCGTGTGGTCCCGGCAGCTCCAGGATCTGTTGGTACCGTGGTTCTCTGCACGGGTCAACAGGCAGCGAGGCTCAACACACTTCCATTGTTTCCATGTCCATCTTATAGCAACACGTCCACCAGGTGAAGTCGGCTAACGGCTAATCGATCTTTACAGTAGAAAGCTGTTGTGACATGAAAAGGCCATTTCTCTCTTGTAATTATGCCGCTGCCTCTGTAAAACCTGCCACCTGTGACAGACACTCTCACCTGTGTGTGTGTGTGTGTGTGTGTGTGTGTGTGTGTGTGTGTGTGGTTTTATGTGTGTGAAGGAGAGATATAGAGAGAAAGATACAGAGAGAGAGACTCAGGCTATCAAGAGAAAGGCAGCCAGCTGTTTCGGCTCAGCAGCTCCAACACAACTCAATCACTGAAATGGGTAAGTGGTGTGTGTGTGTGTGTGTGTGTGTGTGTGTGTGTGTGTGTGTGTGTTATTGGGCAACAGAAAGAGAAGAAGCAGAGCGAGAACGAGAACTTACATCAAAAGTCTGCTCACAACTGCAGAGCTGTGAGTCGAGCAGAGTGTTTGGATTTTATTTCTTTCTGTCCGTCTGTCTGTCTGAGTTCCCCCGTTTTGTTTTTTGGTCTTCCCTCTTGATTTCAGCGAGACTCCGTGTTAACATGCTGAACACGAGTACACGCTAAGAGAGTAAATAATGACACAAACACTCGGTCGGACGGAGCGGGAGGTAAAACAGGGCTGTTAGAGCGAGGCAGGAGGAGCGATGTGAGGAGAGGAGGAGGGAAAGGTTAAGCGGAGGGTAAATTAAACACACGACATTCCAGCTGTTGGATTCACAGCGGTGCGTCTCTCGCTCTCCTTCACTCCACCTCTTTACCTCTTTATCTCTTTATCTCTCATTCCTCTTCCTGTCTGTTTTCCCCTGCTAAGTGAGACACACAGCGGCTGACTCATGATCCGTGGAGTGGAGTAACGGAGGGCTGATTGATATAATGAGGGATTGATTGTCATTTAGGAGATACAGAAGGCATACAAATACACAAAACCTGCCGGGAATGTTAAGTCCTCAAAGCCAACGTAGAAATACGTAAGCCCCCTTCTGGACGATGCTCACACTGCGATAAACTGTAAAACTGTCAGTAATGTGCTGAAACATTGTTACAAATATGATGAAGAAAGAAGAGAATTAGTTTCAGCACTTGAAGCGAAACTCTCGCCAAAATGCGACCAAGGCTTTTTTTGTGAATGTATACGAGTCAAACCTTCGTGTAAAAGCATAATTATGATAATTAAGATTTACCGTATTTTTGTTTTCAGGTCAAACTCATTTTCAATGGGAGTGCTACGGGCACTTTTACGACAGCATCAAAATCTCTCTGTTTAAAACAGTAAGAAGTCTCGACACAACATGAAACTTTGCTGGTAGTATCACCAGGGTCTCTACACATGAACACGAGCATTGAGAACATTGTTTGTGTACACAGAGTTTACTAAAAAGAAGCTTTTTGAACAACTCACGTTAGCAGTAGCTTGTTCCGCTCGCCGCCGTCCTGCCAGTGGAGAAGTGTCGATCTCAGAATGTGACGTAACCTGGAGGACAGTTAAGGTGGAACTACTGTCTTCCAGCAACAACTATCCACGCCAGATCTCACGTGACTTTTCTGGCTTTTTACTTTAGTATTGTTTCTTATATGAGGCTCCTTTTTCACCTTCAAGGTCAATATTGTGATTCGCTAACGACAAAACAACAAATTATCCTGCATTTATATGGAACTAAGCTTTAGGAGCGTTCCACCTTAACTGTCCTCCAGGTTACGTCACATTCTGAGATCGACACTTCTCCACTGGCAGGACGGCGGCGAGCGGAACAAGCTACTGCTAACGTGAGTTGTTCAAAAAGCTTCTTTTTAGTAAACTCTGTGTACACAAACAATGTTCTCAATGCTCGTGTTCATGTGTAGAGACCCTGGTGATACTACCAGCAAAGTTTCATGTTGTGTCGAGACTTCTTACTGTTTTAAACAGAGAGATTTTGATGCTATCGTAAAAGTGCCCGTAGCACTCCCACTGAAAATGAGTTTGACCCGTAAGCGAAAATACGGTAAATCTTAAAAGTGTAGTATATTTTGAACCAAACCTAACTACTGTCTTCACTCTCACATTTAAATCCCAAAGAAAGGAGACTACTTAGTAAACACATTGATGTTCCCTAAAAATGAGTCCACGCACACACACACACAGTGTCTCTGAACTACAGTGGAGCTGTGAAGGGTACAAACTTGAAAGCACTTGTCTCAGACGGACAGCTGGCTGGAAGGACAAAGTAACCTTTTGGTTCAGGAGCCTCAAGACAATTTGAGCCAAACAAATCATATTAAACTTCACAGCTGCGTCCAGCAGAGCGCTGAAAGGAAACACCCAGGTCTCTGCAGAAAAGTGGACTGACAGTATGTCCGATATCTGGACATTAGGAAGCTCAAAAGGCCGTGTGGACACTGCACACACACGCACACACACACACACACACACACGCGGTCCTGTGTTTCCTTTGGGCTACGCAAACTCAACCAATATCCACATGACAGTGTGTTTTACATCAGCTGTTTCTTTGCTCTGTCTCTCCCTCCACACAAATACAGCTGACATTTGAAGGCAGACAGCAGGGATGACAGTATTGATTGATGGAAATAATAAGTTGGCAGAAAGAACAAATCTAGACTCACCAAATTATTCTAAATGTTATTTTTTTTTATTTAAGCTTTGTTCAAAATCACCAGAAACTGATGATAGAATGCAAAAACACTGACACATTTCTGCTTTCACACAGCGTGTATGATTGTCTGCTTTGATCAGTTTTGTTCTGCTACCTGGAAGTCTCGGTTACATTAAAAACCTTCTTCGGTTTGTGAAAAATAACCTTTATTGGTGGTAACGAGAGCTCTGAGGTGCAGACATACTTACGAACAAATGAACTTCCTCCACATCTAATACAAGTGTAATGTAATACACGCTGAGAGGAGAGTGTCTTTTAAGAACTGTCTCCTTAAATTGACAGTTTAGACAATATTAATTTGAGAAATGACCATTTTAGCTAGAAATGGTTGATTGATTTTTAATGGAATATCTACATAGGTGTAGAGCAGCCATCGCTCCTGTGGTCCGATGGCACACTGTGTTAGCTAATCCAAGTTTCTCGTGTTAAAAGGCAAATTGATTATTAGATAAAATAACCCTGAGCAATTATGCTGTGCTCATTAAAAAAGCAATACAGCTGCTTCATCTGGAGCATCAGCATTGTGTACGTTCGATTTTACTCAACTTGATATGGTCAATTATTCTGAAAGTCGTCAGTCTTGTTCTGATGAAGACCATCACATGTGGGGACATCAGATTACATGGCAGCTTCATTAAATGACCTGAAAAACAGTCTGGCAAGCAAGGAAAGATGCATGTGTGAAAACAACAGAAAACACAAACAGAAATCTGAATTTATCACCTCGTTAACGTCTCGACTATATTTTCTATTCTTTCAATGAATTAAAAAGTTGTTGTTATATATATCTCAACACTTTTCATAAAGTCTGAGGCAACTTTTCCTGCTGAGTTTGTGGTTACTTTTCCAACACATGCCTTTCTGTCACCGTTTGTCACATTATTCCTCATAATGACGATAAAAAGGAAGCGTGTGAAACTTTGCCGCCGCTTTGCATTTTGTCATTTCCCCTCCACATCTTAATTGGTGAAAAATTCCTCGGATGGAAACCAAGCGAGAGACCGAGGAGGAGAGAAATAACTTGAAATGGAGAGAGGAGGGAAAATGGAGAGAATTTGAAGCATCTGAGAGTTGGGCCGGCTAATTAATTTCCCACTAGTGCAGCGCATTTGCTGGAGGCCATGTAAACACTCTCCTCCCCTCCGTAGCATGGCTTTTAAAGGGATCAGCTGTCTATTTAGCTGCAGATTATCGCTCTGTGGGTTTATCTCCAACCCCGAGAGCAGAGGAGAAGGAAGATGAGGACAATAGGACAGAGGGGAGGAGGGAGATAAGTTAGAAAAAAGGAGCAAATGTGAGGCGGGTGAGATGTAAAGAAGGAGAGAATGGAGAATGAATAAGAAAAACTGAAAACAAGAGGAGAAAGAAAGAAGAAAGAGAACAGATCAGAAGACTGGCGTGAAAAAGGAGGAGATGAGACTGTGGAAACGGAAGAGAGCTGAAGATCAAACGAGGGTTGAAAGCAGAGCAAAAGTTAAATCAGGACAGACGAGAGGAGGAAGAGAGTTCCCCCAAAATATAAATTCACTCTTATATTGTCACAGGAATGCCGACAACCACGATGTGTCTTGGTTTAAAACAGCGCCTGCTCGTCAGTCAGGAAGTCCAACAAGATCCTGGATCTGTTTTTTTAGTCGTCTCCAATTTCTAACCGTCGAGATCCGACCTGGTCAGTAAAGCCAAGTGCAGTCAGTTTTATATGTATTGCCCAAAATCAAACACATTTCACAATACATATTTGTCTCAAGGTGATGTCTGTACATCCTCAATCATAGGGAACCTTTTAACAGAAAAAACAATGGAGGAAACCTGGTCAGGAGCCTCAGAAGTGTTGGACCGTCTCCCAGGACCTACAGAGGTCGTGTTCACAGAACAGACCACAACAGGACGACAGCAGATCGATGCATGTACGGAACCGGATAAGCATCTGGTTCAGTGACGGTAACCTTGCAAAACCTCTAAACAAAGACCACAGTGTCGTCTGATGTGGAGAAGGATAAAACATTTAAGATAAATCAGACTTCATCAAACATACTCCGTAGCTTCAAGTGCTTCATTTAGACAAATAAGAGTCTATTTGTTTCGGTGACTCGTGACTTTTAAATGTTTCAGTTTAACCAGTGGGATTGTTCGGTCCTGGTTCGGCCCAATCAGTCTTGTTGGTCTGCAAGCTTCGTTTAAACCCATCGAGTTGAGTTCTCACAGAGTCTCTCGAGAAGTCGCCAGTTGTCTCGTTGAAGATGACGATCAGCATAGAGTTTTTCCCCTCTCTCTCTTTTTTTGCAGCTCTCAACTTTTACATCTCTCTCCTAAAAAGCTGCAGGTAGATGAATTCATTTCACCCCCTCCATCTGTCACTTCCTCTCTGAAACCTCTCAGCCCTCATGTCCACCAGATGTGACCGCCTCTGCCTGCAGAGGTGCTCTGTCACATCTCCCAGCAGTCTGTTCTTCAGCAGATCGAGCTGGTGCTATTTTTATATTTTTCTTTTTTTTCGTGCTTCGTGGCAAATGTTCAAAAGCAAAGAATGCACCATCAAATGAGATGCAAATATAATTTAATGGAATATGAATGTTATCAGGCTCAGCATACCCTCCAAAAAATGGTCCGAACATCCACGAATTAAGAAAGTTTTTGAGTTTCAGTTGCTGCTGTACTATTACTACTACTACTAATAATAAATGCATCATTAATTGCTCCACAAGTGATGTTAATGATGGAGGAGAGAGTGATGGAGGAGAGGGGGATACGACCCGTGGAGACACTGATAAAAGAGGCAGCAGAGGGAGGCTCTGGTTGGAGCAGTTGCGCCGTGTTTCCATCAAATCCTCCCTGAGCAACAGGAAATGAAAGACAACAAGACTGAACAAACAACAGGCTCACAAACAAACCAACAAACTGGTGCAAAAACACCGGCAGCGGGGAGCCTCTCCTCCCTGCTGGGACAGCTGGCATCCCTCCATCTGCTCGTCTACCCCACAACCCCGTTCATCAGCTACAACTCAATCGATCCTCCTCCGTCATCTGAGCCCAGCGACGGCAGCATCATCCTGTTTACATCTTCATCATGTCCGCTTTGTGTCAGCTGACATCTGATCAGGATATGAATGCTGGTTGTTGTGGTAATACAGTCCTGGTGGTTTTTTTTAGCTCCAGCTCCAATCAGCAGTAAAGAAACCATGACGACCGGGCGGACATGTTCAATTTCACTCTTTTTGTTTTAGGTGTGATGCTTCAACAGGAGTCGCTTCCAGACGCTGGAGTGTGAGTTGTTTTTTTCCGGTCTCTGTTCAAACAGCGTTCAGCTGACGTTGAGTCTGAAATAAAAGATTAAAAAGTGACTCAAGTCCTCACAGAGCTGCTTCGACTGTTCCCTGTTTTCTGGCACATTTATGATTCAAACGTTACTCAGAGGGAAATAAGAAGGAAGGCACATTTCTATATTTAATTGGAAATAAGCCAGTTGCCTAATTCAGCATGTTCAAACAAACCTGCATGTTCCATATGTGGTGTGCAGACTCAGCTGGAACTGAAGGAAAATCACAAGACAGACGAGGACGCATATTTCTGCACATATGGGCATAAAACCAAACACCCGCACAGCTGACGGAGGATGAGGATGATGAAAGATGAAGATATATGAATATTATAAACGCCGTATGCATACATACAAAGTCCACACCTGGGAATTTGTATAGTGGACCAACTCAGAGAGCACTTGAAGTTTTATTCCAAACACACATGAACATGTAACATCGCACCGTCCTGCCACCTGGGAAAATCCAGTAATCCCTGCACACGTGTCTACTGCCAGCACATATGGTTGAATGCACACAATCTGCCTAGTATGCAAACATGCAGCGGCACACACACACACACACACACACACACACACACACTCTGGCCCCTTGTGAAAAGCCCACATGAGATTTCCTACACTCAGTAGATCACTGTGGTTGTTTGAGTCTGGAGGGAATCGTTCTGCTCATACTTCAATATCCCACCTCCAGATCGTTAAAGGGATATTCCGGTGTAAATCTAATCCATGGTCTAAATCACCATGAAACTGTGTTAGACTCCCTCTCGAGAGATCAAGTTAGCAGACCGCTAATTTACGGAGTTTTATCAACCTCAGAAACGACCGCACGACAACAATACACTGCAGTAAATGGATCCAAATATAAACCGCCACCAAAAAGCCACAAATAATGCTCAGAACAGCACCAAACTTCAGCAACAGTACAAATAGGGTCTCAGCACATAGTCCGGGGCATCTAACCTCCGCTAGCTTAGCTGGATTTCTACTGAAAAGCTGACTAAATTTACCACTCTTCTGCAGCAGCTTCCTGTTGACGGGAAGTCCCGACGAGTCGATTACCGAGTGCAGTAGAGTTCCGCGGCTCATGGATGAAAATGTGTGATTATGACTCCATGGAAAAGCAATCAAAGTTCATATGTGTCTTACCTGCCAGTTTATAACAGTTATTATCGAGAGCGGACAGGGAAAAGAACGGAATTGAGCATTTCTAACCGCACTCGGTAATCGTCGCGTCGGGACTTCCCCGACCCGGAAGCTGATGGAGGAGAGTTGAAATCTGTTTTTAGCTTCACAATAGAAATCCAGCTAAGCTAGCGGAGGTTAGATGCCCCGGACTATGTGCTGAGACCCTATTTGTACTGTTGCTGAAGTTTGGTGCTGTTCTGAGCATTATTTGTGGCTTTTTGGTGGCGGTTTATATTTGGATCCATTTACTGCAGTGTATTGTTGTCGTGCGGTCATTTCTGAGGTTGATAAAACTCCGTAAATTAGCGGTCTGCTAACTTGATCTCTGGAGAGGGAGTCTAACACAGTTTCACAGTGATTTAGACCATGGATTAAACTTACACTGCAATATCCCTTCAACACCGGGCCTGGACGAGGTGTTTTTGGAGTGGCTATTTTGAATTCTCCTTCATCCAATAATACATATTTTGAAGTCAAATCAATGCCATGTTATACTGGAGACTCCTAAATGTGCAGTCATCCAGGTTAACGTATATCTAAGTGCTATTTGAAGGCAGCTGGACTTGCTTGGGTTTCATGAAGATGCTGCAGACTGCTCCTTTAATCACTGCACTGTGGCCAACATACTGACTGGTGAATGAGCACAGCTAGCTTCAACACATAGCTTTGTTCTGACTCGGACATGTATCAACGGGTCGCATAAAGCGCAGCAGAACCAAGCGAACAGAACAACACATACAAACCCTGGTCTAAGAATATCTCACAGCTCAGAGATGCAAACTTCAAAACTCGCTTGTGCTCTTTTAACTTTCAGAAGAAAAAGGCAGAATGATCCATTTACAAACACGCTGATAAAAAAAAAGTTGTCAAGCACGCCCGAGCTAAAAAAGCCCCGCTAATTATTCAGAGAGATTAAGAGGGATTTACAGTATGAAAATCATGACTGTGGTGGTACAGACATGCACACACACACTCTCTATCTCTCAGAGTTGCATGTAAATGTCCTCTGGCTCTGTGGTCCTCGCAGAAAAACACGATGTGGTTTCATCTGTGTTTCAGGAATCCACAGAGGATTCTTCCGGCTGGAAAAACTCCTCCTCCTCTTTCTCGGTGCATATTTATAATAAACAGTCTGATCTCACAGAATGTGCTGATGCTCTGATATTCAAACGGAGCTCATTTTCATCCACACTTTAATCTTCGTTTCCTCTCTTCTCTTCTCTTTCTTGTTTCTTTTTGATTGTTCAGTTTCATCCATTCATTCGTCAGCTCAGTGAATCCTCTCTGTGATGTGTCACCGCCCGCCTCACGTTCTCTCCTCCTGTTCTATCTTCTCGTGTAAACAAACAAAGAGCACATCTCGTCTCTGATCGGGCTTATTTCAACATCTGTGGAGTGAATCTCTGATCTCTGAGTGACTGCGGCCTGCAGCGATCTCTGACGGAATACTAAAACAATTCCTCTTAAACTGTTATGATTGAGCTTAAGGCCAGTTAAGCTCAGGGTTGTTCGCCTCCATAAATGACCATTTTTATCTACAAGTAGATTCCTTTGTGTTCTTCCACATCAAGTCAAGGTTTTCTGAGTCTAATACCATTTAACAAAAGTCATCCAGGGAGCAGCGGAGGGGATTATTTTGGTAAAAAAAGCTTTTTTGGACATTGTGTGTATCAAATGCAAATCAGTCAAGTGGGTTTTTCACTTCTCGAGTACAATAGACTCTGAATTCCCACCTGCTCACTCACAGCTAGCTGCTCTGGATGAGAGTGAAGCTTAGCGGCGATAAATGGAACAACGCGAGACAAAGAATCACAAAACATTAAAGTCTGAAAGTCCACCGGTAACTCTTGAATATTAACTCATCTGAGCCACTGCGCAATATCCTTCTCACAGAAGCTCAAACTTGCAATAGACCACTTTCTGCTTTAATTTATAATTCTGAAGTTAATGCTGATTGCGTACAGTGGCTGCAGGAAAATGACTCCATCCACATGTAGATCTGTCCTGCTTTGACTATTCTAGCTGGATTTTTCCCAGTTCTGGAAGTCTGTCTGCCAACGTGCAACCAAAACAGGTTAAATTATCCGGCTGCTATCTCCAGGTGGAATCACTGTGGAAGCAAAAAGAGCTGCTGATGTGGGAGGATAAGAAGGTGAGAGGAAGAGTGATAGAAGTTGGGTAAGACAAGAAAGAATAGATCGATGGAGAGCGCTCCGGTGTTGGTTCAAAGTCCGTTCCCAAGCTGATATGTGTTTCCTCTTACAGCTCAAACCAGGACTTTTTCCACTAGATCAGTAAATAACCAAACCTGCTGCTTATTTGTACAACCAAGTGTTTTACTCTGCCTGCTCGTAGCACTGACATCAGGGTTTCTCGGTCAAACTGGGATTCTTTTGGGTGTTTTTGGGTTTGGACATTAGCTGAATCTGAGGTGACCACCAGAGACAATAAAAGAGATTGTACCTGAATCCGTCTGTCCAAGAAGTGATTAATGGCTTCTGTTCGTATGTCTTGATTGGGGGATTCACACAAACCCTTTTTAATTTTTCTTAATAGCAGCATGACTTAGACTAGAATCAAAGTCCTGATCCTCGAAGCCTTTTCTCACTCATAAAACATAAAACAGGCGTTAAATTAAAGAAGAACGTGAATCTCACACTTGTGTAGCTCGTCTCGGTTCTGCTTCAGGTTCAGCCAATTCATCATTCTGTTCAGCAGTCACGCTGTCCTGCCGGCTCCAGGAGACAGTCAGGATGATGCCTGGCAGATGATTCAGTCTGTGGTCCATTTCTGCAGTGAAGGTTTTCACTTGTTTTTTTCTGGGGCAGCAAAACACTCTGCATGAATCACCAAAAATCTCCTGTGGGTTCAACGTGGCAGTCTAACCCCTTTTTGGGTTGAATAAGTATTTATAAATGGAGCAGAAGAGCTGCACAAGAAGGCTACAACCCACCAGTGATGCAACTCTGTCTTTCAGCACCTGTTCTGTGATGTTATGACAATGTAATGTATGTGTGCAGGTTAATCTACCACAAGGTCAAAACAGAGGAGCTGTCCACACCAGCCCGGTTCATTTTGCAACCGTGAAGTTATGTTCCCGGTTTTACTGTTCTGTCCACATGCAACCGTGCTTTTGGAACACTGAAACCGTGGTCGTTTGAAACCAGAGTCCAGGGTGAGGTTATCGGCCGATTGGGGTTTTGGCGGTTGCGTGTGGATATGACAACTGTGATTATTTCCATTGCTTACGTCAGAGCTGAGCACGTGCCTCTGTAAATATTGCACGAACAGCAATGTAAACACAGAGTAACGACAGTTAGAAGGTGGTTAGAGGTTAACTAGCTTCCCTTGATAACTTGGCTAATATGGACGTGACAAAGTTGTTGTTTCTTGGCTTGCTGTCATCTGTGTTCGGCTGTCATGTCCAGCTGCTCAACCTGATGCAACAACGGCGGCGAAGGAGACGGCTCCTCTTGCTAGCAAACAAACGACGCACCCTTGCGAGTCGCCATTGTTGTTTGTGTTTTGGTATTTGCCACAACTTCCTTTTCCGGTTTTAAACTATTTTGATTGGTAAAAACAGCCTTCCTGTTTTACCTTACATCCCCACCTATTGCTGTGGCATATGTATTACATGTATATTGCATCACTTGGTGGCGGATTTTACGGTTGCGTGTGTTCGGAGTTATTCTCGGTTATTTTTATTACACCACAAAACCTCGGTTGCAAAATAACCTGGTCTGGTGTGAACAGGACCAGAGTCGCCATCATGACATGGAAAACTCTGGTTTTAGACTCAGTATAGCTCTCAGACCCATAATCTTAATAATCTTCGTAGTACGCCCCTCTGGTCTAGTTCTCTGTGGTTCAAGCAAGACCTGCATCCTCTCTTGTTGTTGGAAATGAAGGAAGGCTATTCAGTGAATGCATGACCTGTTAGTCGCTGGTACAGACGCAACACTCATCCAACAAAGTAACAGAACTGAGCAATAAACCTCTCTATTTGATTTATTTCTGCATCATTGTTGAACATCAGTGTTCATTTTTGTTTTAAAAGTGTTTTGCATTTCCTCATGCTGCTGGCTGAAGGATGTCAAATTCACCCACAAAGTCGCTACTTCATGATGAAAAGCTGCTTTTTTTCTGAGGACCTCAGAAGGAATTCCCCGCCAACAGGCTGCAGCAAACTTAATGAAGTTTGCTCTTCATTTGCTTTCAGGCACATTTCTGCCTCAAGTGCTTATTTATTTGTGATCGTGGTTCAGAGAATACTCAACAGACCAGCTGAAGTAATTTGCCAAATCCTTCAAGCTTTGTTTAAATGACACAAGGTGGAACAAACGAGTACAAACATATTTGCTCTACGTTGCTCGGTGTCGTGACAGTTTTCACAAACGCTGTGATCAGACAAATGTTATACGAGTATCTGTTGAATTCAGTGAAACAGGACTGAGCAAAATGTTTCAATAACTCAGTAAAGTCTCATTAAAATGTTTTGGACCCAAAAGCACAACTTCACAGACAGGAAACAGAAAATCACTTGATCTGCCAAAACAGGCAACAAAGTCCAACAGTGCATAAGCAAGAAAAGTGGGGGATGAAAGACTGAAATGCTACAGCTGAAATGGTTCAGTAGACAATTTAACAACATGTGGGTGGAAATGGGAATCTATAAATACAAAGCTATCAAAGGATGGAGTAGCAGGTGCCAAGTGTAAATGGGGATCAGGTAACTGAAACTGGCGGGAACACACTGAGTACGATTGGTTGGATGGTTGGATCATTTACTTACGTTGTTCACTTTTGAAACATTACTAACAAACAATTCACTCTTGACTCTTATAAGTTTAGTTTATTTGCAAACAGGGACAGTGCACATTAATAACATTACTGTAAATGCGCCAGAATTAGCCAAGAGGCTATTTTTCATCTGTAGTCCCTAGACAGATGTTAAAGTCACCCTAAAAACAGAACAGAATATAGAAAAAATTAGATTAAAATTACAAAATTACTAGCCAGGGCAATCTACAAAACATGCACAGCAGTTAACGAACATGACAAAATAGCATATATAACATCAATTTAGAAAACATCATTCAAGACGCAAGACACATCGCACCACAGCATGCAAAGCAGAAGCACAAATACAGAATGCATGCAACACAATAAAAACAAGACCACAATAAGACAGCACGCAGTAAAAAGAGAAGATGGCTACAGGTTCAGCATAGACGGACCGAGGACAGGAAGGTGTAATCAAGTGTTAGTGCTGACAGAGCTGAGCACCAATTAACCATCTCTTCAAATGAGCTCTGAATAAACTATAGCTATTCAGGTCTCTTGGTCACAAACTGGATGCCCCTGACTCTTTATACAGCCTCGCAGAAACATAGAGCCACCGACCAGGTAGAGAAATGGCCTGAATGCAGAGTTGATGACAGGAAACCTGGTGGCTGCTGGATATTGACGGTGAGACTGTTCTGTGGACCTGGTGCCAGTGCTGCATGATGAAAGTAGGATCCCCTCTGTCTCCCCAGCGGCTTCCTGTGCCTGAAGCTAAAGTTAAAAACACTTAATGATTTCATTAGTTCTCAGCAGCATGCAGGCTGCAAATTTGGAAGGACAATGAAGTTTGATTGCTTTCCACTCAATACCAGCATTCCCTGCGGTCCCGACAGCGTACAGCTTCACAATGCCTGAGGCTAGAAAACCTCCAAAAACCCAAAAGTGTGATAAATGTGGAGGTCCAGACCAGACATGCAAAAACACAGGAATGCTGAAGATGGATTTGAAGCATTTTTTTGTGATTCAGAGAGTCGGAGCTCCCTCCACGGACCAGAAGCAGCACAGGAGGAAGACAATCAATGTTCAGTGTCTCCTGACAGGAAAGGTTTTGTCAGCACATGATTTTGAATTAAACTTAAATCAAAGGGGAAATTCTAGCGTGGATAATTTTCATTTTATAGACGCAGACTCGGCGTGAGCAGAACCTGCAGTGTTCTGGTTGGCAGGTTTCCACTCTAACCTCAGCTGAGCGCTGACCTGATTTGTAAACCTAATAAATTGAAATTTCAGACCCCTGGGTACACTGCAGCAAAGCGCGACTGATTTATTGCCATATTTATGGGATATGAAAGCATAATTCTAAACAGAGTTCACTCAGTGCCTGTATTAAACCTTGGAAAACGTAGGTGTTAGAATCCTTTCTGACTCGGGGACGCTCGCAGGCTTCAGACACTCTTTGAGGCTGAATTTAGAGGCTCATTTGTTTTCTAGACGGTATCTGAACAGCCGAGTTCAGTCCAGCACAGCAAGGAACCAAAAAGGACAAAGAATAATGAATATCACCAAGCTGAAGAGTCTCAGAACTGGAATGGTTAGGAGTTGTGTGATGTGTGGCAAAGTCACAGCGTTCCCATCAAAGAAGAGAAATGAAACTCTGTTCTCTGAATTCCTGCAAGACACGACATCTACTGCATCTGTGCACCCACCTCTGCTGCTCTGGGACTTTTTTGGGGGGAGTTTATCCATTTCAGAATCAAGGGTCTGATATAGCCTATCCTAATCAGAAAAATTAGAATTTAAACAGTTTATTAAACCCACAAGTGACTGTAGTGGCTGCAGTAATGATTACAGCAGCAAAGGACGAATATGAAGGACAAACGGTCAGAAGACTGCTGGTCCGTGTCAGAACAAGTCGAGGGTGAGTTATACGAACATTAACTTAACTTACATATAGAATGCTGGTATAAATACAGCTAACTAAGTAGTTTAGAGCCCAAAAACACCAAACTGACTGAGTGGCAACGAAGGCTGACTGTTGCATCACTTCACGTCGCCTGTGTCTCAGTCGTGACATTGGCCGTGAATCAACCAAACTATGACGAAGGATCCAGCAAAAAGATGCTGTTGAGTCGCTTCATGGAAAGTTTAGGATGAAGGGTGTGTAGGGTTTATGGATCTTCACCCTGTATCTGTTGCTAGCAACCATGCTACGTATTTAGCCAGGTTATGGAATGACTTTTGGATGATGCACATGGGTTAGCATCTACCCCAATGAAGCCAGATAGGTTACAACATCATTAATAAGCTTTTAAACTTAATGTGCCCAAAGTATTTTATCAAACAGCAGGTGATCACAGTAGCAATATAGATTTGAAATGTGACGTTGTGGCAGAAAGCAATGCACACGGCTCATATAAGGTTTAACTAGTCCTGAATACCTTTATATCCAATATCCAAATATATGGTCCAGTTTTCAGAATTGTACCAACAATGACTGAGCATGTTGGGGGTCGAACAACTACGCAGACGCATTTTACTTGTTTTCAGACAGCATGAAGCGAGAAGCTGGACGAAACGTCACTGTAACCTCCAAACAGTTACTGCGTGTGTCCCCAGACTTCAACCGGCCTAATGAATCAGCCGGGAAATGAAACGACATCCCAGCACACACACACACACGCACACACACACACACACACACACAGCCCTCTCTGTTATTTACTAAAGATCACTAAATATTCAGTGTGAGCTCTACCCTTGCCACAGGCTGGACACACAACACAGCTCCTGACAAACAGTTGTGATTGTCTGAAAAATATTAGACAAATCTCGGCAGACAACACCGCTCTGGATCCTTCCCCAGTTTGTTCTCTCTCTACCCATCTCTGTCCTTCATCTTCCTCTCTCTCTCTTTCATTTTCTACCTCTCAGGAGGTTTTATGTCTTGCTCAAGGACACTTCAGCAGCAGTCGCCTACGGCATCATACATCAAGAATACAGGAAATTCAGATGAATCAGAACATATAAAAGTTATTTTGAGACTGCAGCTCTCTTCACACCGGGTCCCTCTTAACACACATGATCAGCAACTTGCAGCATCTAATCTTTAAATACGATGAATCCTAAAGTCTTCCAAATGACTTTCACTTCATTCTCTGTTTCAGCTGAGTCCTCGATCCAGACCAGAAAACCCCATGAACTTGTAGTGAATTGCATTTAACATGAAAGTCCTTAAGGCCCCGGATCCACCTGTTTATAATGACAGGTCACTTTACATGTCGCCCGAGTCTGACGGAGGAACAATCCATCCATCTTTCATGCAAACTCCTCCTCGACCACACAGCATGTTTTTCCACGTCTGCTTTCAATCTCACTTCTGTTACAACGGAAGTGAATCATTAAAGTGAAACTCTCGCCAAAATGCAACCCAGGCTTTTTTTATGAATGTATATGAGTCAAACCTTCGTGTAAAAGCATAATTACGTAGAAAGAGGCACTTTTAAGATTTACTGTATTTTTGTTTTCAGCTCAAACTCATTTTCAATGGGAGTGCTACGGGCACTTTTACGATAGCATCAAAATCTCTATTTTTAAAACAGTAAGAAGTCTCGACACAACATGAAACTTTGCTGGTAGTATCACCAGGGTCTCTACACATGAACACGAGCATTGAGATCATTGTTTGTGTACACAGAGTTTACTAAAAAGAAGGTTTTTGAACAGCTCACGTTAGCAGTAGCTTGTTCCGCTCGCCGCCGTCCTGCCAGTGAAGAAGTGTCGATCTCAGAATGTGACGTAACCTGGAGGACAGTTAAGGTGGAACTACTGTCTTCCAGCAACAACTATCCACACGAGATCTCACGTGACTTTTCCGACTTTTGATTTTAGTATTGTTTCTTATATGAGGCTCCTTTTTCAACTTCAAGGTCAATATTGTTTTTCACTAACGACAAAACAACAAATTATCCTGCATTTATATGGAACTAAGCTTTAGGAGCGTTCCACCTTAACTGTCCTCCAGGTTACGTCACATTCTGAGATCGACACTTCTCCACTGGCAGGACAGCGGCGAGCGGAACAAGCTACTGCTAACATGAGTTGTTCAAAAACCTTCTTTTTAGTAAACTCTGTGTACACAAACAATGTTCTCAATGCTCGTGTTCATGTGTAGAGACCCTGGTGATACTACCAGCAAAGTTTCATGTTGTGTCGAGACTTCTTACTGTTTTAAACAGAGAGATTTTGATGCTATCGTAAAACAGTGCCCGTAATTATGCTTTTACACGAAGGTTTGACTCATATACATTCACAAAAAAAGCCAAGGTTGCATTTTGACCAGAGTTTTGCTTTAACCAAATATTGTCTTTTAAATGGATTTTTTACATCTTATTGTCTTATTTTTAATGCGTATCTGTGTCTCTGTAAAGCCCTTTGAATTCCTAACCTGACAGAAGCTTGTTAGGGTGGCGATGCAGAAGCCGAGTTTTAAATGCAGTCTGACGAAAGTATTCATAGAAAGGTTTGTTTCTGTGTGTTTCTTTGTTTTCCTGTGGGCTGCATTTCGAGAATGATGGAGAGCCTGGTACAACCACATCTAAACATAATCTGATCAAGTCATTCCAAGTCTGAGAGAAGTCACCAGTCATTGGGGTTAAAGTCAAAGTCGACTTGTGTTTTTTCTGCTGTCAGATTTGACGTAATCAGATTCATGACTCGGATCTGACACATGAACAAGTCACACTATTTGAGTTGACCTCAAATTCCAGCAAGTTAGTAAGCAAGTTGCTAACATGTGTGCACCATAAAAGGCCATTCTCCACCCTGAACTGACACAATCAGGTCAGGAATGTAATGATGGGTGAATAAATCCTTCCATCCTTTCATTCTCTGATGTTCATCTTGGTTTCAGACACACACAGAGTTGTTCTCACTCTCTTCTACAACATGAAGTCTCATCATTACGCTCAACAGCTTCAAATTCCTTAAGATAACATCAACTAAGTACAAGGCCTTGAATGACAGAAACCACATGCAGACAGATCACTTGGTAAATACCTTGTTGTGCACCAGTAGTGGTGACATCAGAAAATAACCGTCCAATCAGAGCCGAGACTCAAGATTAGGGATGTATATCGTTAGGATTTTATCGATACCGATACTTATCGATACTCCAACATGTAATTTTTTGTAAAAAAAATAAAGACTTTACAAGATGTCAAAAGATTCAACCTTTTATTACCACAAGGTGATAATAAAGCTTCAACAGAACAGAAGCTATGCAATTACAAATACTCCGGAACAGACAACCAGGACTTTTATATCTGGCGGATGCCGGAGCACGACGCAGCGATTCAGCTGAATTTAGCACCGAGCAGACAGGAAGTCAAGTACCGAAAGATGGATGGATTGAAATGTCAATATAACATCCGGTTACTTTTCAAAATAAAACAGTCCGTGTTGACACCAGCACACAAATCTCAAAAAAAGAGACAAACACAAGCTTCCTGTTGTTGTTTTTATAACACAGACCTTTAACTGCGGTCGCGTGTGATTATGTGATTATTGCGGATACTCCTCGGCCTCGCGACGCCAGCTGTCTACCGTACTGCGCTGTGGCTGACTCAAAACGCAACCGGTGGGTGGGGGTTACCAGACGGCAGACGGCGGAGCAAAACCGGATCATCACCAAACATTTGGAGCATAGCATGAAGCTAAAGGAGTGCGTCGTGTTTGATTGATATAACAAAGCGAGTAAAGTTAGCAGCCCGGCTAACGCTAATGACAGCAGCGCCCGGTTTCGTTTCTGCGACGTCAAGTCACAGAGTTTGTTGTTAAGTTTATAGTCATTACAGTTGGGTAGACATTCAAAAACCATCCATGTCAAAAAAACGATAAAAAAATCATCATCAAAAAAAAAAAAGTACCGATAACAGTACCGTTTGTCCAGAATCTTAACGGTACCCTGGTACCGACCCAATTAGGAGCCAGTACCAAAAAGTACCGTTCCTCAGTATACATCCCTACTCAAGATACAGACGTGTACTTCTGGAGCACAGCATCCATCCTCACCTCTTCTTTTCTTCCTGACAAATACTGAAGCCTCACAGAGCAGATGGGTTTAATATCAGCCCGTCTCACATGGATGTGTTCCAATCTGTACGTGTCATACGAACCGTACTGACATTTGTATAATATGTCATGTATAACCAGGAGGAGGTCGGAGAAGCTGCTACTTCTTACTGAAAGGGAAACCGTTTAGGTGGTCTAGTGTTTGATCAAGATGTTTCCTGGCAGCTTCCTGTGGAAGTGCCGGCTGATTAAAAGGCTCCTCCATGTTGGCTCGGCCACACAATGAGTGTGTGAAGAGTTCCCAGTCGACATCAGCCTCTCACCTATTCTCCCCTCCTCTCGCCTGTTGGCTGCTCAGGATGCAGAACATGAATCATGGATGGACTGCTACGACTCACACCTGCTGCCCCACTGAGGGGCACAGGTACACACACACACACACACACACACACACATTTTCCCTTACCCTCTACGGTATAAATTATTCAGTGTGTTATCAGAGAAAGGTCTTTCTAAGAGTGCAAGGCTGCGTTTACACCTCAGCTGCTCTGACGTCAGCCTGCAGCCTGCAGCATGGAGCTGTGTGTGTGTGTGTGTGTGTCAACAGAAACATGCATATGCATTTAAATCAATGTTGTCTTTCATGTGTCAGTGCTTCTGTATGCTTGTTCATGTGTGACTGTGTGTATCTGTGTGTTTGTCGCTGTGTCACTGAGGTCACTCAGCCGACACTTTTCAGACTCCAGACCAGATGATTTGGGACGTCAGATGAAAGTCAAATTTGAAAACAGCTGATTTTAAAGTCTGTGGTTAAGGTTTGTGTCAGGGGGTCGACTGTAAGTATATGTCATTTCCTACAAAAGTGACCTAAGTAAGTTTGTATGTGTGTAAAACAGTGCTTCAAGTATTCAACCTGTTGGCAGGTCTATCCAAAAATTCCCCAAAACACTCCAAAACCAACAGACTCACGCACATACACCTACAGTACCAACATGGGTGTGAGGATGTATTTTCAGCAACACACACGCCACTGAATGACCACATAAGAATACTACAAGCAGCAGTGTGTATCTATGATCCTCTCCACATCGTCCACACCTGCACACAGCTACTTGTTAATTTAGAAGTGAGGATTTGTAGTCTACAGCTCAAAGAATATTACAGATCCAATATGAAACCGACTGAAGGGCAGGACAGAGAGGAGGTGGCAGGTAGAGCCGGTTAACCAGCAACCAGGAGGTTTGTGAGCAGTCAGTGGCCCAAGAAAGTCTGTTTACCATCAATACACAACACAGTTAGGTGACTTACATTTATAATATTCTTACATAATCCAGTGAACAGCCCACACTCTCTCTCTCTGCTACCAGAGGACAGCAGGGGGAGAGCATGTTAACGAGGGGGATGCTCTTTAATGATTTGGCTAACGAGGTTGATGGCACCCTCTCAGACTGGCCAGAGAATACAGGCATTCTCCAGCCGACATGACAAGTTGTTGGACATGACAATGAAAGCCTCCTCAACTAACATCATATCCTCCCGGTGTTTGTCTTCACCCCACTTTGACATATTCACATATTCTGTATAATGTCCAGAGGATCTGTCTTTTCCCCACTTCCCATTCATTGTCCTTGTCAGCAGCTGTGCTCTGCATTTTGGGAGTGCTGCACTGTGTTTTACCCTCTCCACATTTTCATTAAGTTCATTAAGGTCTAAGCTGCTTTATGTAAATCGTGGGCATCCTGCATTGACTCGCCACCTCTGGAAACTCCTGATATATTATAAAAAACCTTAAAATAAAGGCAGGTTTGGCAACCTGCACGTTTAATTTCTCTCCTCAAATCTTCAGAAATATGTTTTGTTGAGCTGTTAATGTTGGCACACTTTTTTTCTACCAAGCATGCTTTTTACGCACATTTTCTCTTTGGCATTATAAATAACGTGAGTGGAAGTATTTCAGTATCTGCTGCGGTGACAACCTAGTTTTCCCACATTAAGGAGAGTCACTGGGGATTCATCCCATCTATACATGTATATACACTCTCCCTGTGCATGTCCCGCTCCTCCACACTTTCATCCATCCCTACCCGTCCAGTATCTGTATTCATGTATTCCCAGCTCTTGCAGTGCCAGGACTGCGGTCTGTTTGATCTCCTCTGTGGCACCCAAGGGTCCCTGAGCTCCGGTCTTTGTTGTCTGCCTACTCCAACTGGGATCACCCTCCTTCTACAAACCTAACCTAGTAGACGTCAGCATCAGTGCCGGACAGCATGTTGGATCTATTATTCAAACGTCTCTCCAAAGAGGAATGACTGTATAAATAATGAGTGTGTGTGTGTGATGGACAGGTGGGAAGCTGCTAAATATAACTTCAGTATGTAGTTTTAATGGGTTCCTGTAGCAGATGTGATTGTTCCGTACTCTCCAGCAGCAGAACGTCAGCAGCGTGTGATTTCTTTCAGAGAGGGAGTGTGACATGTGAGTGGAGCACCTCTGGTCATGAGCATGGTGTCGTGAAAGAATTAGCTGAAATGAGTTTCCCTTCACAGGGTGTCTCGCTCAGCCTGAGGAGACCAGACTCTCAGAAGGAGCTCAGAGGAGAACTGCTGCTCCTAATGTTGAAAGGAGACAGTTGAAGCAGTTCAGCATCTTTTCAGGACGCCCCCGTGGATCCTCCCTGTGGAGGTGTTCTGGACACATCCAGCAGAGAGGAGGCTCGAGGTCTGACACTGTAAAACCCACAGCGAATCTGACGGTATGTTGAGTTAAATGTATGATGATTCTGGAGGATACATTTGTGATGCTGTTGAACTTAACCTGCATTTGTGCTTGTTGTGTCCAGTCCATTGATATCAGTGAGGACAGGCTAAATAACCAAACACCTCACTGCATAGGCGCCGATCCCGTGGGTGCTCCGGTGCTCGAGCACCCACTGACAACGTTGAGCACCCACTGGCCAATCAGGATGGCCGAAAACCTGCCGAGTAACTGCGGAGGCTGAGAATAGCCCCTCTCACACAGAGACGCTGCATTAACGCTGCAGTAATGCCACAGCCGCAGCCATGTAATTCACCCAGAAAGCTGCGCTGCTGCTCCTAAAGAGACGTGACGGTACACGTCATGATGATGACGTCGGGGTGTTTCCCAGGTGTCCCCCCTGTCAATCTAAACCCGCGGACCTTTAATAATGTGTAGTGATTGAGAACCCGCTAAATGACATTATTACATAATCGCCATCAGTAAACAGGTCACTGCGTGACTCTGTCACTTGCAGAGACGGAGGCTGTTTTCTGGGAGAAAGTTCACTGAAGTCTCGGTCTGGAGGGCTGACCGTCGCAGTGATTTCTATCAACACAACCACTTGAGTGAGTAAAAGGTTTTTGCCGGTGAGAGACGCTGTTTTTCGGGCAGAAATGTGACAAAGAGTTGGTAGGACAGACGCTGGTCCGCCTACAACTGCGGTATTTTTTTTCTCATATAAGTTACCAACGACAGTTACAGTTACTACGTTACTTTTGTTTGGTCATGTAACATTAAATTAATCGTTAGATTAGTCGACTGATTGAAACAAATTATCACTAGATTAATCGTTTGAAAAATAATCGTTTGGGACAGCTCTAAATAAAAGTCAGTTTGTGACAATCATTACCTTGGTGGTAGTCATTTAATTTGGGCACCAAAAAATAAAAAATAAAAAATTGAGCACCCACAGGCAAAAACATAAATCGGCGCCCATGCCTCACTGCATAATGTGCCAGAGAATGAACGCCTCGCCGATACGTTATCCTCCATCATTGATCGTCCTGTAGAAATGTGTTTGTTTTTGGACTTCACACTGATGAAGTTTCATGGGTTGTGTTTTTCTCCTCTGTCTCTCCACACACATGAATTCCATCGCTTCCTGAACACAGCTGTGTTTTAACAAGGCGACCTGACGGGCACCCGCTCACAAACAAACAAAAAAGCCATCATTGTGACACTTAACACTCAAAAATGAATCATTATTTTAATATGCCTCTGCCTTGTTGCTAGCAGTCATTTTATTTCTAATGGCTGCTTCATTTCAGAGCACAGTGTTGAAACAGCATGCACAGACGGCAGGGCAGTGAGTGAGGAGATGCTCTCGTACCCAGTAGATCTCAGTCAGTGTTTGCCATCGCCAAATGTCCTTGAGCAGGATATCAAGCACCTGCTGGATCGCTCATGTTGAGACTGTCTGCCTGCAAACATCAGTGAAAATCCAAAATGAACTCATAAATTCCCAGCGCATACTCCGAGTAATCATTATTTGATATTACCACCTTACCTCATGCGGTGTTGCCCATCTGTCAAAAGTTTTTCCTTTGTGATGCAAAAAGTCTGGTTTACCCAGGTTAGCAGCCAGATCTTGGCATTAAATTTGACAATGGAGCTAAATGTTTGGCAACGCGACAGCAAAGCAGTGCAGCGTTATGTCAGCCTGAGAGCTCTGCACGCTGCAGGGTGCGAGCTGGGTCGGGCTGGAGCTGGTAACGATAGCCAGCAGTCAGTACTGATGGACACTGATGTGCACAGTAAGTGCTGCTCCTGGAGTGAAACCATTAGAACAACTTCTTGCAAGAAGCTTTTGAAAGTTGTTCTCCATTCTGATGTTCTTTTCCTCCACATGGAGGTCGGAGCAGGACCCGGTGTAGAGTCACCGGCCCAGTCTGTGCATCCTGTGGTCCACTTAAAATGTTTTGTTTTTGTCACTGACAGGATCAGGTTGTTATTCCAAGTGTCTGAACATATTACAGAATTGATTCTTAAGGAGAGAGACTTCATGTTGAATAATAAGATCCATTTTGTGACCGAGAAACACAATTCTCGTTCAAGGAGATTAGAATACAAAACTGAAATTTAAAACGTCACGTAAAATATGGACTCCACATATTTGCTTTCCTGTTGAGAGATGAAGATGCCACTCATGTTTTTACAGTTGATAGCCAGCTACCGTTAGCATGCTGGTTAGCTGAGATTAGCACGAACAAACAGGGATAAACAGCTAAGCTATCCAGCCATCACTGGTAGCTTCATATCTACCATAAACACATGAGAGTTTAGTGTTAAACTCTGCAAAGCATATTTAAAAGCATATTTCCCAAAATGTTGTACTATTTTTTACACAAATGAAATAGTAAAAGTCAAATACTTACTGTTAACCTTTTTCAAACATTTTTTTGTCCATGTAGAGCACTGACAGGCACGAGTGTGTCCACATAGCAGCAGTGGGAAACCCAATTTATCCGGCCAGTATTAGCTTTTACCACCTGGCCCTGTATTACAATGGCTGCTGTTATATCTACAGCGGCCTGTCGGCAGTAATGCTACTGTCTGGCTCAGCGTGGAGACAGAATGATGGGGCTAAGCTGTTATTTTGAGAGTGTTAATGGGAAAACTCGGCCTCTCCGGACAGCCGTGAGAGCCAAGAGATGCCCAGCGCTCTCTCATTCTGCCTCAAAGCCTCTTTTCATTCCCCTTCTTTATATTTTCATTTTCCTCTCAAACATCCACTTAATTCTTTCCATCTCCGTCTGCCTTTCCATGAATGTTCCTCATTCTGTATTTGTCTGCATCCTTCTCCTCTCTCTGTTTGTTGCTGTCCTACCTCCCGCTCTGTCACGCTCCCTCTGATCTCTGATTTGCGGTGTGTGGAAACCGTTGCAGCCGTGAATTGTGTTATTGTGGAGCTTCCATGCTAATATGCTGCATTTGTCCCTATGGCAGACAGTGATAAGATTTACACAGACACATACACGGCGGCTCTTTTCCAGCCAGCGGTTGGCACTGCTATAAAGAACGCTGAGTACCATGTCGGTGCTAATATGAGGAGCTTGGCCCCGCCGGTAAACAGTTGGTGACATATTTACATACACATAGAAGACCTGGCACTCTTAAGGAAATGATTGGCTTGGCTATAAAGAAATGTGAGGCAGCAGGGTTGGATTTATGCTGGTGTGATGTAAAATGTGGCCTTCTATGAAAACGCCTCCCCTCCAGCAAACCTGACGCACTGCAGCTGATTATCATAGAAGATCATGAAACAGTCAGACATTGACTACATGTTACAGTTCTCAGGCATCTGCTTGCTGACCCAGGGGCTTCTGGGTAAACAGCGGTAACCTGACGCACCAGATGGTTTGTTCTACAGAACCATCTGGAAAAGTGCTGGTAAAAACTGTTTGCAAAAAGGCAGGAACTGTCAAAAAGTATGTGTCAGAGGATTGGCAAACCGATCTCTGACAACATATCATGGAATGACTTAAACAAATCAGATCAGCAGCAGCAGAGAACTCTGAGAAATTCTCTCCTGGTCTGATATAAACAAATCTGAACAATTACTGAAAGTTAAAGAGTAGCTATAACTGCTGTGGAATCAGTCTAAACAGTTTTTCCCTTGAATACCTGAAAAAAAACCTAATAAACTAAATAATCATATTCCAAAATGTATTCTAGTGATGTAACAGGTTTGTGTAATTAAATGTTCACGATGTTTTAATGTTTAATTGAATGTGTTTGTCACGTCAGCAACACATTTTGACCCGAGGCACACACATAAAACACACACTGAAGCCTGAGGCACTGTTGGAAAAACAACCTCCTGAAACCTGAGCGATGAAGACACCCTGAGAGCTCAAACCTTTCGCTGTAATTGGAGAATAATGCGTTTGCCTTTATATTCATAAACATAAAAAAAACAAACGTGCTCCTCTCACGCAGGTTATCAGCCATTATCACTGTCTGAAGCACAACTTTAGAACACAGAGGCTCTGAGACTAAACAGAAAAGTAATTTTTTTATTCATTTTGCCTTCACCATCAATTATACCGGATGAATTATGACGTCATTTAAAACACACTCATGTTCAGTGATGTGCACAAGGGGGGGCAGTCACCCCCCTTCGTGGCCCAATTGTTTAAAAACGCACGCTAAAGTGCCCTCCCGGGAACCAAAACGTGTGCTAAAGTGCCCTCTTGGAAGCCAAAACATGTGCTAAAGTGCCCTCCCGGGAACCAAAACATGTGCTAAAGTGCCCTCTTGGGAACCAAAACGTGTGCTCAAGTGCCCTCTTGGGAGCCAAAATATGTGCTAAAGTGCCCTCTTGGGAGCCAAAAAAGCATGCCAAAGTGCCCTCTTGGTTGGCAAAACACACTAAACTGCCCCCTTGGCTGGTTAAATCATGATGAACTGCCCTCTTGGGAGCAAAAACACTTGCTAAAGTGCCCTCTTGGAAGCCAAAACACGTGCTAAAGTGCCCTCTTGGGAGCAAAAACAGGCGCTAAAGTGCCCGCTTGGGAGCCAAAACGCACGCTAAAGTACCCTTCTTTTCGCCCCTGCCCTTAAAAACGTCTGTGCACGCCACTGCTCACGTTGAATCTCAAATGAACTCAGAGCCGGTCTGAAAGGGATGAACAAAACGTTGATGCTAGAAGACAAACACAGAGGGAGAGAGGAAGTTAAGATGTGATGACAATATTTTCAAACTTCCAGTGACTAAACTCTCAGTAACCTCAGGCTGGTTGGCTTCCAGACAAAGACGTGGAGATCTGGGTTTGAGTGGAAGCAAAGAAAGAAAGAAAGCTGAGTTGCGGTGTGAGAGCGAGAGCCGTCCAATCCTCTGATTTCCCCCGAGAGTCGACCAAAATAAAATATCGTGGTGTCTTAATTATTCATAGAAGTTAAGTCATCGGTCTGGCTGAGATCCGACCACTCGCTGATAAATGTGTGTGTGTTTCTGTGCAGTAGGAGTGCTGACTCACTGGTGTGTATTCATGCTATGCAAATCAGAGCGAAACTCAAAAGTTGAGTTGCGAGTTGGAGTGAGAGCGAGCGTCGAACAGAAACATATGGAGATTAAAGTGTGAGTCAGATGCAGATCCGACCCCACGCTGTGTTCCTCACACATATCCATCACCTCCTCACTTCTCTTTCTATCTCTTTATGTGAATTTGATTTATTGTACAGGAATTTTAATGTTTAGAACAAAAGTAGTTATGTATAAATACAGTAACGTCAAAGTCTAGAAGCCGATACGTTCTGCGTTCAGTCTCTGTGCGACTGGACTGAGCCTGATGATAAAGCCTTTTAATTTACATTCTTGAATCTCACCATGCAGTCCTCATTCTGTGGACTAAAATAAAAAGAAGAAGAGATTTTTGTCTTGCTGTGTCATTACAGGCTTCATTACAGAAGCTATAGGTCTGTTTTTTTAAGTGGTTGATTGAGCATTTTGTTGTAACTCAAAAGTTTTGTAATAACTGATGTATTACTCTATGCAGACCGTAATGTTGTACATAATATATTTCTTTAAAATGAAGGTAACTAGGTAAGGGATAATGTATAGAACGACGGTCAAATAAGTCCCGACAGGACGGACCGGATCTGATTCATCCTGAAGGGACTTATTTTCCCGATAATGACCGCCGTTCTATACATTATCCCGCTTATTACACGGTCACTTGCCAAAACGATAAAAAAAGAACTTGACACAGTTTGTCTTTTTACAGTGTATTTGTTACCGTTCACAGTGTTTTTCAGCAGAGAAATATAGTTCGCCAAACCGACGCCGTTTGTCTTCTCCCTCTTCGCTGCTTTCCTCCCGTTTTCTTTTCTTGACCGGTGACGACAACTCAGCCTTTTGCCAAGAGTTGAAATCACCGTATTTTCCAAGAATATTAAAGTTAATGTGAAACTCATCCATACTAGTGGCCTAGGAGTAGTTTTCCCCGATATGAAGTAGACTACAGATCAGATGACGTCGCTTAGTAACCGAAGACACTGGAGTGAAAAGTGACCGGACTACTTGCGGAGCAAAGATTGTAGAGCGCGGAGTGATACGAAAATTTTTGTTTCCCCAGCAGACAATAATTTGTCTTAAAATATCAAATGACTTCAATGAAAATTTCTACGTTCTGATTAATCAGTCTCCTCGTCGGTGACCTCATGCTGCACTGGTGGGTAATGAGGCGTTGAATCAATCAGCGTCTAACGAGGAACTACTGCTGGCTGTGGCTTTTAACAACAACAATGGCGACTCCTCGGCTGCTTGGTATCAGTTGTATCAGAACTTCTCACGACTTGCTACAGTAAGAGTTTGATTTATTGGTAGTGTTGTTGGTAGTGCTTGATGGTGGAAAACAGATGGTTCGTCCAATCACCTGCCAAGGACTTTTTAAAAGTTTTGTAGCGGCGCCTTCCAAGATGATTTTCAGCGTCTGGGGAACAGAAGATCTCTACAGCAAGCTGACACACACAGCTCACAGATAAACTTGTCAGAGCTGATCAATCCAAGAGGAAAATACTTCATATTTAACCACACACACACGCACAAAAAAGCTTCATGTGTGGTCTACATTCTTTAACATATACCAGGGACCAGTTGAGAGTCCTCCAGTTATAGAAATCACGTCAGAGTTCCAGCCTGAGTGGATTAGTCTCAAAGCAAAGAAACACAATATGCTCTTACAGTCACTGCTGACAAGGCTGGTGCTCATACTGAGGGCTTGTTTGCACCACAACATGATTTACATACATCTGTAGTGAATAAGAAACACAGAGAAGAGCATTAAAGGGATATTCCGGTGTAAATATAATCCATGGTCTAACACACCATGAAACTGTGTTAGACTCCCTCTGGAGAGATCAAGTTAGCAGACCGCTAATTTACGGAGTTTTATCAACCTCAGAAACGACCGCACGACAACAATACACTGCAGTAAATGGATCCAAATATAAACCGCCACCAAAAAGCCACAAATAATGCTCAGAACAGCACCAAACTTCAGCAACAGTACAAATAGGGTCTCAGCACATAGTCCGGGGCATCTAACCTCCGCTAGCTTAGCTGGATTTCTACTGAAAAGCTGACTAAATTTACCACTCTTCTGCAGCAGCTTCCTGTTGACGGGAAGTCCCGACGAGTCGATTACCGAGTGCAGTAGAGTTCCGCGGCTCATGGATGAACATGTATGATTATGACTCCATGGAAAAGCAATCAAAGTTCATATGTGTCTTACCTGCCAGTTTATAACAGTTATTATCGAGAGCGGACAGGGAAAAGAACGGAATTGAGCATTTCTAACCGCACTCGGTAATCGACGTGTCGGGACTTCCCCGACCCGGAAGCTGATGGAGGAGAGTTGAAGTCTGTTTTTAGCTTCACAATAGCTTCCCTAGCTAAGCTAGCGGAGGCTAGATGCCCCGGACTATGTGCTGAGACCCTATTTGTACTGTTGCTGAAGTTTGGTGCTGTTCTGAGCATTATTTGTGGCTTTTTGGTGGCGGTTTATATTTGGATCCATTTACTGCAGTGTACTGTTGTCGTGTGGTCATTTCTGAGGTTGATAAAACTCCGTAAATTAGCGGTCTGCTAACTTGATCTCTCGAGAGGGAGTCTAACACAGTTTCACGGTGATTTAGACCATGGATTAAATTTACACCAGAATATCCCTTTAAGACAGCAGGTGTTGTAGTTAACAATCCCAGACAGATTCAATCAGATCTGTTGGAGGCTATCTGCCATAAAACGATGCCAACATCCACAGAACGCACATCACCTGTTGTTTATACCTGCAGCCGTGTGAGGTGAAGTTGTTCTCCGTCATCAGCCTGCAGCCGTCCGGTCCAAATGATTCCAAACTTTCTGTACTGGATGTATTTCAACTGCCTGCACCTGTACCTGACCAACATATCAAGGTGCATCAAAGAAAAAAAGAACTTTCCTCATTTGTATTCACCGAGGTCCATCACCTCCCCTCTGGCTGCGCTGCACGAGCTGCTGCTGATGGGCAGGAAATGACTCATTATGAGCAGCAACGAGAAAAGCTTCATCTACAAGATCTGCCGCGTGTCAGAAATATCACCGTGAGTGGGACAGAAACTTTCTGAGCGTGGATTCGTGCACACGTTGACGTTGTCTCATTGTTGTGGACGGGCCTGTCCACCTCCCTCCCTGCTGCCGCCCTGACAGTTTGACATTCTGCCTTTAAGACTGGAATAAAAAGGAAGAATGAAAAGTAGAAGTGTAATTTCCCAGGGTTCACTTCTCTTATAAAGCTTAGCATCAAATAGTAATAAGCGCAGAGAGACATTTCATTTATATTTCAGCATGTCTTTCACAGCTGCTTCATACTGCAGGCGATACAAATATAATCATTTAAGTGATGTTGAGGGAACGAGTGCATGCAATTCAACCATATTAAAATACTCTTTAACCACATTTGAACTTGTTTAAACCACTCTGACCTGCACATCAGCAAACCAATCATATCAAATGAATGCTAACTTGGGTCCCCATCATGAATCACTGGACCTAATCAGAAAACCACAGATCAAATGGTCCAAATGGTACTCAGCCTGACCAAACAGCAGGAAATCAGAGACAGTTGATTCTTTACATTATTTACAGACAGGAAACGGGATGATAGAGGGAGCACGACATGCAGCAAGGTCGGATTTAAAATCGTACTCTCTTGTTAATGATCTCGTGATGTCGCAGCGTTGCCTTCTTCCGTCCACCACGGCAGCTCCGAGATGTGGTCCAAACACCAAGAACAGGAGCCACTACAGTATGCAATACACTGAAAACACAACCACATCCTAAACTTTACCCCCAAAATAACAAGCTTTAAGCCATGTTTCCCCCTTTGTGTTCGCTCAGAGCCCAGAAATTAAACCATTACTCCGGCCATCTCATCCATTACAGAGGTAAGAAAGCTTTCTATCCCCCGTATCTTCAGGTTCAGTCTGGTGGACCTCGGTGTGCACTTTTATTTACCTAATAAATCTGTTATTTTCATTTATGGAAAACACAAAATAAAATAGAATAAAATCAAGATTTTGAGGCTCAGAGCTGCAGACTTCTGCTCAGTTCAAACACAGATGTGCAGAGCGATACCGGCCCACAAATAGCCCCGTTTCTCACCACTGGTCCAAAACAATTAACTCTGTAACTTACCCTTTAACGATAATTACCAAAGCTACAACACATCAGCGGGATAAACTCGATTGTGGTGAAACCCACCGTGCTGTTCAGCTGTTAATTTAGAACTCCAAATAAAAACCAATAATCTGCTGAGCCTTCTGGGCCTTGTTCCATTATGAAAGAGCGGTCATGCTTCCTTCCTGCATTACCCTCCAAACTTTAATCCACAGCTATTTCATTACAGCCATTTCCAGGCATTTTAATAACCATAAACCAAGACGGCAACATTAGCAGCCTCGCTGGCTCCGTCCCTGAAGCCCCTCAGCCCAACTGTGACAAGATGTGTGTGTGGGTGTTTGTGTGTGTCGTTGTTGTGAGTTTGCAGTTGTGTTTAATCACAAGACGTGGGTGTACAAGTGCTTTCTGTCTTTTGTCGCATGTGTATGCAAGTCATGGTTTGTGTGTGCAGTTGTGTAATGTGTGTGTGTGTTGGTCAATCATTGCAGCTGGAACATTCTCTGCATGTTAATTCAGATTTTCCCCGAGAAGTCATTACAGAAACCATCGCTCCAGCAATTAGCCACCAGTGTGTAATGTAATTGAAACGCCAGGATGTGTGTGTGTGTGTGTGTGTGTGTGTGTGTGTGTGTGTGTGTGTGTGTGTTCATGTGTGTGTCTCTCAGTCTCAGAATACTGACCCTGAGTGTTTTCATTAGTGGTTAATTTATCTTGCAAAGGAGACTGAGAGATGTATATGTGTGTGTGTGTCCATTCCCTATATACTGCTAATGCAGTCCATTTGCTTTAATGTGTGTTTTTGTGTTTCTGCATGTTTTGGAATGTGTACTTGTCGTTCTCGCTGTGTGTGTGTGTGTGTGTGTGTGTGTGTGTGTTACAGGTCGGTGGTGATTCAAATGCAGCAGCAGATTCCGTCCTTTTGATTAAAGGGGAAATTACAGCGAGACCTTGAATATTAATAACTCTGTTCTCCGCTCCACTTGGTAACAGCCTGGACTATTTATAGATCTTTTTGGAAGTGTGTGTGTGTGTTTGTGTGTGTGTGTTTGTGTGTCCGGCTGCTACAAACTCATCCACGACTAAATATCCACCATACATCGCCCAACTGTTGCTGGTATATTAAAATGCTGAAATATAGATGTGTGTGTGTGTTTATGTGGTGTTTATGTATTGTTATTTCACTTTAATTAAATGTTCAACAGATTTTACCATTTTGGATTTTTGTTATGTCTTCATGATCACCTAATCAAAGACTCTGATCAACTCGACAGGCAAAAACCAAGAAACCAAGAAGAGCATTGGGGTCAAAATGTGTTATTACAGCCCTTGTTGTGAAAGAAGCGGCTTTAAAACCAAGAAAACACTGTTTTGAGTTTTACAACACGTTCTTACTCCCAACTTGCCAGTGGCCTTACCCTTCAAAATAAAGCTCCATTCACACTGAGATTTCAAGGAGGGAATCTAGCGCCGATACTCCGACTCGCCATCTGTGTTAAAGGTACAGAGGTAGAGAGGTAGAGAGGCGAAGAGGTTGGACAGCGGAGGTACTAACAGAGCCACAGCAGAGGCGAGACCATGTCTGGGCCCGAATGAGGGGTGTTTCATTCTGATGGTGTTCACACTCTGTCAGCTAAACAGATCCTTCACTCATCAAATAAAAGATAAATGTCCCACAAAGTAAGTTAGAAGACCAAACAACAGTAATGGTGTAACCGGTAGTGTCTTCAGAATCTTTCATGAGGAAAAAATACTGAATTAAATGTGTGAAAGCATCCGTCATCCTGTCCGTCATCCTGTCTGTCATCCCGTCTGTCATCCTGTCTGTCATCCTGGCCGTCATCCTGTCCATCATCCTGTCGGTCCTATCGACTTTTCGTCACATTTCTGCAGGAAAGACAATGTCTGTCCCTGGCAGCATTGTCACTTCCGATGATCCTTCCATCTGATTACAAACAGTTGGCTGATACATGTTTAGATTCACATGCGGAAACCGAGGAAACACAACAAACCACACAGATCTCAACGTTACGACGTGTACCATCACACCTCTTTTTGTTACCACAATGCAGGCATGCTGTATAAAATTCTTTGCTGCAATAATGTGGAATCTCTGTGTGAAAAGCACTAAAGATGGTCTACCTACAACTCTAGATGTAGAATAATTTCATAAATACGTTACTTAATGTAAATTAGGTCATTTATTTATGCTAAATAACTTACATAACTTAAAAATAAACTCTTGACGACAGAATGGACATGAACCCCAGTGTCTGGTGGGAGAGTCCAGTTAATGACCCATCCAAACACCCTGACCGACCCCAACTTGGACTTTTCTCGGTCTTTAAACGACATCATTAGAGGGGTGATTCTAGAAGTGATGCTTGAGGAGTAACTACAGTGTCAAACTCAGCAGGCTGCTGTATTTGATGTACCGGGAGTCAGAATCATCTGAGTGTCGCAGCCGAGGAAAGATGACTGCTGTCACTGTGGTAATCTGCTCCGCTGGATCTGATAATATTTGGGAAGTCTAGAAGAGCCGCACAATTAAATCATTTTATCCTCATTTGAGTGAGCGGACAGTGAAACCTGTCAGAATTCAGCTGTCTGAGTGAGTCTGTAGTGACAGACTCTACGGGCAGCACAATAAAAGCGCTCAAAGCTTTGTGGGGGTTGCTAGCTAGAAACCCAACCCTTTAAAATCATTGGCTAAATCCACAGAAGATGGAACTTAAAGCTCCTATCTGACAGTTTCCTGTAGCTGAGAGCAACTTTTGATGAACTGAGAGAACTCCTGAGCCAACAGAAGTGGGATGGTTGACCCTGTCGCTACGGGTGACAGTGTTTCATGAGTGAAGTCACTAAATCCACAGTAGGGGGCTGACAGGTGACTGGTCGGTCCATTAGAAATTAAATATTCATCAATCCACAGTGTGGAGTGTGGGGAGCACATTTAATCATATAGATGATGGATTCTGACAGACAGCTGAGATCATCAGCACTGTGTTCAAGCTGCAGAGAGTTCACAGAGCAACACAATATAATTAATAGATCATTATACTTATTATTCTACTGAAGAGAGAGATTATACCTGCAGCACACCACTGACTGCCAGCAGGTCTTTGTGACTTTAAAGTCATTTCATCTTCCTCTGACTTCTCTCAGAATGACTTGAGGAGCCGTTAGTGCTGGAACAGCAACTTATATTTTGGGGTTTCTCTGAACTCTAAGGACGTACTTATTGGGGGGAAACTGGTTGAGAAAAACACTCTACCTCGTTTCAGTGCAAGTGAGCTCTGTTGGGACAAAAGATATGAGGTAAAAGTTCATCCAGAAGCACGTCACGGGGCTGAGGAGAGCTCAGTGTCGTGTGTGAAGCTGAAACAGGAACTGGAGCTGGAACGTATTTCATCTTCCTCCTTCATAAATAAGACAAAGTGGATCCACATTGTTTGTCGACATTAAACATCTGTGTTGATGTCTTTGTTAACATGTTCAACACATTACATTTTCACAGTGATGTTTCACTCGTGTTAAGCTAGTTTCAGTCTACTTCAAGGTTATTTTTGCACATTGTCAGTGTGTTTACATGACACTCAAGAAAACCGAATTACTGTGTTAGTCTGACTATGATCGGATCTTTAAGATGCATGTATTCACCTTAGTCTGACAAAAATCGGACCAGATCGGATTTCTCATAGTTGAATTAAAGCACCCAGATTATTCGATTGATAGTCGCATTACTCCTGCATGTATACGTTCCATCAGATCGGATCGGATTTTGCGTTCTGTGCAGGCGCAAGATTTTTCCCCGAGGCCCTGAGCCGGAAGTAGATGGACGGCGGCGTCTTTCCTCCGAAATCACCGCAAGAAAGAGCGCCATTGTGCCCTAGTTTGTGTAATTATCATGTACACCATATATGAAGTGTACAAAGATGTAGCTTCGTCTCGCTCTTCCTACGCCATCTTTCTGGAATGCCGAGGCAGTTTGTTGTTGCTGGTGACGTAAAGAGATCAGCCGGAGGTGTTTCTGTTACCACTAGCTGAAATGGGTACAGCGCCACCTAGTGTACCGGGGTATGACATGCTCCAATAATCCGATTTTCTCACCGGCATGTATACTCGGATAATTGCAGTTGTCTGATTGAGTAGCAGAGTCGAACTATGGCTGTAATCTGACTAAGCTGTGCATGTAAACGTACTGTGTGAAATAAGCAGATACCAGTCGCTGTTTGAAGGGAAAGAAACAATGAAAACAAGCAAAAAAAGAAAAGTTTTCCTTCATTCATACACAGACAGGGATTGCTCCAGCACCAGACCTCTGGCATTGTCCTTCTCATCTGATATTACTGTAAGGATGTTCTCGTTGACCTCCATTGGCTCAAATTTCTCATTTTCAGAAATTGTGCCTGAAAACAGCTGATTGATGACAGCATCACAGAGCCACTAATGTTGAATATTTTATGAATGAGGTCCAGGTTGTCTCTAGAGAAACAAGACTCCATTGGAGTGGTGTTACGTAAATAGGTTTATAATGTGAAGTGGGGTTCTGTTGGAGGTGCACAATCCAACATTTTGCCTGAAATGTATCGTGATAATAAAAGATTGGTATAAAAAATGAGTCAGCAGGCAGCGACAGAATGAATGTAACTGAAAAACATGTTTAAAGTGACATTGATGAAGATGTCTGCCTGATATTCAATCCCCTTAATTAGGTCCAATTTGGCAGCAGCAGGCGGTGGATCAAACCAAAGCTTCTCTACGAATTATCTTGACTTTTTCAGATACATATGCCTCCCCTGTACATCCTGACACACACACACACACACTCGCAGCAGCAGCCTAATGAACCCACGTCGGGTCGGCTGCAGAACCTCATTTCTGGTTCATTCGGATGATGCATTACTTGTGCTGCTGAAGCGTCTGAGAACAGAGAGGAAGAGCGGACGAGTTTGATGCTGCGAGTCTATTTGATGTCCCTCCGCCATGACACACAGCGTGAGAGACAACAAGGTGACAACAACACGCCACAGAAACTTCAGAACGACCCGGCGCCCCCGAAGGTGAACTGATTATTTTGTTACAACCACACAATGAATATCCTGCATGTTTGTGCGGATCATCGTGTACTAGATCTTCACGGTTAAAGTTAAAATGGATGGAGCAAAATCAAGCAGAGGAAGGAAATGTAAATACTGTATACTTATCATTAAGTTCAATTAATGATCTTTGTTCACAGTCTCTCAGCTGAATAATTATCATCAGTGTCTTTTCAACACTAATTAACGGTCAATCGAACTGTGTAGTGAGAACAGAAACTCTTTACATGAATATATTTGTGTGTATGTATCCTCCTGATTTGTATTTGTGTTACTGCATCATGTAATAACACCACAACTAATAATAATGGCTCGGATTTCTATAGCGCCTCTCCACAGGACCAAGGACGCTTCACACAGAAGAATAAACGCTACACAAACAAATTGAAACAGGTGATGAAGACGAGTGTCTGCTGGGGAAGCAGAGTGAAGACAGGTTCTGGTCTGTAGCTGTGATTGGACCACAGTGTGTGGAAGCAGCCGGTCCAGTTGGAGCGGTCAGCTGTGGAGCACGCTGCCTCGGCTGTGGTGATAATCTGGTGAAAGACTCCGTGACTTTAATGAAAGAATAAACATTGGCAAGTCTGATATATTATCATTCTTCTCCACAGCAGCCCAACAAACGCAGAGGATCATAATGAAGGCGGTTAAATTCTGCATTATGCAGCTCCGGTAGGCCCGTGAAGCTCAGACCTGCTCCCAGCGCCTCACTGGGTGGACTTGTGGCCAGTGTCCTCGGGGTAGACAGGACTTAAATATGCAGCACGGTGGCATTAGTGCATGTGGTCTCTCTCTGCAGGGCTGGAGAAGTCGGCGGCTGAGGTCCAATAACAAGTTGCCACTCACTGCTCTCGATTCTAAAAGTTGGCTCTGCGTGTAACGAGCCGAATCGTCCAAATAACACCACACTCCACATTAATAACTCACATCTGCCGCTGAGGCTTATTAGTGGCACAGTAATCCTGAGCTGCACAGACTCAGTGATTCTACACTGAAATCACATTTTTACAGCACCAGCTCCTCAACAATAGACTGAGGGTTGCTCCGGCAACAAGTACAGGAAACATTACAGGAGAGCTGCTGTGAAAGCTGGAGGCAACTGAGACTGAGCCTTCAGCAAAACTGGATCCAGTAGAAGCAGACAGACAGACAGACACCATAAAATAACACTCTGTGAATCTGTAAACAAGTGAGGAGGAGAAAAAGTCCACTGTGAATAGACAAGAGAGGATATGAAAGAGACAAAACAAAGAATAAAAGGAATATGAGAAGGGTAAAGAGACGAGTGGAGGGAAAGAGAAGGGGGATGTATATGAGGAAGAAAGGAAGGAAGGAAGGAAGGAACGATGGAAGGAAGGAGGGGACGAGCTGTTCCTGAGTGACGTCTTAATGAGGTGAGCGTCCTGTTATCTGCTCTGTAATATTCTGGCACAGCACAAACACACCACAGGTAGACATGAACAGGTGTACCCACCATATCTAACAAGCTCGGCAATAAACGTCCAACACACACACATTCAGTTGTGTCGAGGCGTCTCTTCCTGTAAAGTTTGACAGTTCATTAAATCTCCTTGTTAATAGGAGCGGCTGGGCAGGCCAAGGTTAATGAGGCCATTCAGGATCCAATAAAGGTTTGACTACAGGCTGGTAGACGCCATAAAAGACGATATTCAGTCTGCTACCACACAACGTCTGATACAGCGATCCGCACAACACGGTGGATGTTTCTGATTGTGTCAGACAGGAAACATTTTTTACATTAATAGACCGACATTTCAGTCGGGATCCGAGCAGGACTGTTAATATTCTAAGCTGCTCGTTGACACCTTTATTTGGCTCGGGCAGTGAAGGAGGTGGTGAGGATTCAACTCACAGTTAGGATTAAATACTCCTGTGTGACTGTAGGTACACATTTCAGATTTAAATCAATCATCTTCAGGTTCAAACTGAGATGAACCTTTTCAGATGGATATATGCCTTTCTGCCTGTTTCCGCTCCCTCATGTTGGTTTAAGTTACACCTTTAACTCTCCGAACACGACAGGGACTCTGAAGATAACTGAAATTCTCATTTTTTTTTCGGGACTCGTCTGTGAAGTGAAGTGATGTGATGTGACGATGGAGTGTTAACCAGCTCTATCTAAACACTTCGACAGCCGTAACGTGTCGCACTGAAAAGTGACAAACAAGCCACCCCTGTGGATCTGTACAGGCTTAGCTTTTCTTTTCCCCCATCGACAGCTGTATTTCTGACATTTCACACTTCGTTTTAAAATTGTTTGAGTTGCTTTTAACTTCATGCATTCTACACAGGAGACTATGTCAACTGCTGAAATCAAACCACAAATCACAGACTGGAGCTACGAGGTGCTTTCGCAGGAAACCGGTGATTGACAGGAGCTTTTGAGAGTTGCTTCATTTTGGGAATGTTTCTATTGATGCAGAAACTCAACCCCAGAATTCCGGCGCTGACAGCAGACTTTTCTCACCGTCACATGAAGGAAACTTGTTGTCACCTTGGGACCAAACTAAATCAACAATAATGTGTTTGTGTGTGTGTATAAAAAACATGGCTGTTTGTGGGAAAATAAAGCAGCGATTCTGCACCACTGCTGGAAAAATCCTGTTTTTTGGAGACAGTGTTTGGAGGAGAGTGACAGAATGTATTATTCAACATTTAGGTGCCACCTCGGGGGGTTTCCTGGGAATACATCACTAGCAATCAATCTGCTTTCTTACAGGTAGAGAAACAGCTTAGTCCTGCACAGAGAAGCTACAGCAAAACAAGTGTATACACCTGTTTGCACACTGTAATTAAACACACATACTTGTGTAAAACAAACACCAATTACATGATCATGGAAAGATTCCACAGGAACACGACATGATGAGTTCAGCTCCAGACTCAGTCAATATGCTGACAATGTGCACATTAGATTTTATAATTCTTTTGCACGTAAAACTATTTAAATGATGTTAAAAATGTGTATAATGATGCACAACTTGCATCGTTAACCTCAGTGATTATTAATCATTTTTATTATTACAGTTTTGTTCAGGGCAGAATCAGACTAGTGGTTCAGAAAACAACAAAATACAGTGAAACTATCAGTGTGTGTCTGTGTGTGTGTGTGTGAGTGTGTGCACGTAACAGAGAGAGGCTGAAGTAGTTTTACACCAGAGAGTTGTGTGTGTGTGTGTGTGTGTGTGTGTGTGTGTGTGTGTTCTAGCCGGTGGCGATTAAGAGCTCTTTGACAGTTTAGAGGTCACTCTGAGGTTTTCACTGAGGAAGAAAAAGTTTAATAACAACTTTCACAGTCAGAATTAAAAAGGCCGGTCTATAATTTAATTTGACCTTGTTATCAGGCGCCAGCGACTGTTACCAGGCTCACATAAAAATCTAATGAATCCTCATAACCGTCATTTAGCCAAATTAAGTTCAGTGTGCCCAGAAATATGAGCCGCTGCTCTCCTCCTCCTCCTCCTCCTCCTCCTACTCGTGTTGCACAGAGATTATAGTGCGCAGACATACTTTACATAGTTTATCATATACAACGGTGGCGATTTCTTTCATTATTCTAACGCATGTTGTTGGAAGTATTGGGCTGCTTTTTATATCAAGCGTCAGTCTGCATGTATCTGTAATAAAACTGACAGTTACTCTTCTGTAATCCAAGAGCACTGAGAGAGTGTGTGATACAGTTTCAGGTTTCTGTTTTGATAACTGAAGGTCAGTTTGAGGTATAAAGAAGCAGTCGGTCGGTTCTGTTTGTTTGTCTGTTGGGTCGTTAGCAGCGTCACACAAACTCCAAGATGGATATCCATCAGACCGGGATGGGAGATGGATCTCACACTAGAACAGAACCCATTAACATCTGGTGTGGATCTGGATGAAGGGTTGGATCCAGGAATATTTTTGCAGTGGGTGAACGTGTAACAAAAAATATATAGAAGTAGCTCGTCCCTGATCACTGCTGTGGTTTGTAGAAACGATAACTTAAACCATCACAATGAAGCGACTCTGAGTTTCTTTCACCTCGGCTGGGGCAGCAGCTGCTGCAGCAGTAATGACCGTGATCATGACGGCCAGCGGTGCTTTGAACTGATGCTTTTCATGTGGGAGTCCCAAAGGACCGATAACCAGCCTGATGTGTCTCATCTGAGGCCGGTTACAGACCAGCACGGCAGTAAAAGCTCGACTGATCCGACAATTAGTCCGTCAATCGTGTCACTGACTTATTGGAGTGAAATAAACATGAGAGATGTGATTTCAAACACTGTGGCCAGCACGACCTGCAGGCTTCAAAGCAGATTGTAGGAACAGTAACATGTTACACTGCTGCGTTACAGCAACATGTAACGTGTTGGTTTATTATGTTACCTCCAACACTAACACGACTGTGAGGATGCACAGAGCAGGCGTGACTACGTGTGGATGTGACACAAGCATTTTTCCCCTTTCATATTATAAAGTTGGTTCAAGCGCTGAGATATTAAATACACATTAATTGAATAAACATCGTTATGCATTCATAGGCATGTTTAAAGGTTCATCATGCATTATTCATTAAAACTTTTCCCTCCATGCCTCGAAGCTCATCTCAGTATTTTTAACCTGAGATGGCCTAACAAAGGAAAAGCCTGATGACTCATTGTGTGTGTGTGTGTGTGTTTGTGTCCTTGTACTTGCAGTCTCTTGCTCTAGTTCAGTTAATAAGAATTAACTACTTCAGTTAATGAGAATTATATAGTACCAAAGAAAAGTGCCATTTTGAGATGGAGCGCTGAGACTTTAGATTCAGTTGGCACCAAATGTCAAACACTTCTTCTGAGAGCTGTGTGCACTGATAGTCATCGCGCTGTCCCTGTGCTGGTGCTCCTGCTTCTCTAAACTGAATCTACTGCAGGTAGCACACTGGCTTTGTATGCAGGACTACCTCACACCACCCTACATCAAATAACCCCAACTATCATGTCAATGCAACTAATGTCTTTGCTGTTTGTGCTGTTCAGAGAATAACTTTATTTTTTTCCTCCTGTTTTTCTGCCCTGCTGTTAAAGGCCTCCAAGGCGGAACGGTCTCATGAGATGGTTTTACCCAGCCAGCCTGGATCTGACAAAGACCACAGCTCCTCATCATCCACTGACCCCGAGGTGCTCCCTGAGAAAGTGGAACCTTCAAAGGAACGCTTGTCTAAAGAGATGGAGTTCTCCAGCCACACTGGATCTGGCAAAGACCACCATTCATCATCAGATGAACAGGATGAGCTCCTCGAAGAGACGGAGATATCCAGCCACTCTGGATCTGATATAGAGTACCAACACTCATCAACACCATCATCAAGTGACGATGAGATGCCCTCAGATGGGTCTAAGTCATCCAGCCACAGTGTAGCTGTAAGACAGCTGCCTGAGAGAGACTGCTGCCACTCATCATCCAGTGAAAAGGAGGTCCTGAAGGCTGAGCAGCGAGCAACCAAAGGTAGGTCAAGCCAGCCTGCTAAGCAATTAAACAAAAGAAGAAAAAAGCAACTAACAGTTAAAACAAGCAAGAAAAAGGATGGTGGACGGACCTGGGATAAAGCCCATTAATGTTTATACTGCAAAAAGGCCAATTTGAAGATGGCAAGACATTTACAAAGAAAACACAGTGATGAAACCGACGTTGCCCACCCCTTCCGTTTCCCACTTGGCTTCAAACAAAGTAAGACATCTTGGAATCCCTGTGCAATAAGGGCGACCGGCAGCATAATCTTGAAGTCTTAGAAGATGGAAATGGGGAGATAGTGACATGGAAGCAACCATCTAAGGGTGCATCTGTCAAGGACTATCTACCATGCCAGCACTGTTATGCAGCGTTCAAGGGGAAGGAACTCTGGAGACATACGACCTCATGTAGAGATAAGAAAGGGAAAACCGTGCAAAGTACAAGACCAGTTCAAAAGGCCTCTTCACAACTCATTCCAATCAAGGACTTTTAAGGGGGAGTTCAGAAGATCATTCATTGTATGATGCAAGATCATGTCACCTCTCATATCAGAGGGGATGAAATTATATGTACATATGGCAATGCACTGTTTGCAAAAAAGGGCCGATAACAATCTCAACATAGGTACATTGCACAGAAGATGAGAGAACTGGGACGGTTTCGTTTGGCTGCCAAGGAGATCGATAAAAGTCTCAAAGGTCTTAAAAGATATATGCGAGCCAACAAAATGTGGGTTTTCTCTCAAAGGGGCAACAAAAACTTGGATTGGATGGTGCTTGATGTCATCAGATGTTTTAGCTGAGAAGTTTAAGGAGTTGCTAGATTGTTTTTGGCCTAGATATGTGTCAACCAACAGAAGTGGAACAAGGAAGACTGTGTACCTTTGACAGAGGATGTTGTCACTCTGCAGAAATATTGGAGGGAAATAGAGGATGATGCAAAAGCAGTTAAGAGAGCGTGTATACGCCACAGCATACAAGATGTTAAGTGAGAGCTGTCTTGCACAAATAATAGTATTTAATAAAATGCGTGAAGAATAAACATCACAGTTAACCTTGGAGTCATACCTTAAAGCAGACACATAAGGACACATATGAAACACTGTCAACAGTGGAAAAACAACTCAGCCAAAAGCTGACATGGATTGTGACACATGGAAAGACGGGTAAAAAAGTGCCTATTCTGCTTCTTGACCGCGAAAAATCTTCTCTTGATTTTCTGAGAAAAAGATGGAGTGAAGTTGGCATACTTGACAGCAACCCGTTTCTGTTTGCCAAGTTGGGTACAACAGCCAATATGTGTGGGTGTGACTGCCTCATGAAATATGCACAAGAGTGCAAGGCAAAAAATTCTAAAAATTCAAAGGTCAACAAAATTAAGAAAGCATGTTGCTACCTTATGCCAGCTTCTGGACCTGGATAATCATGAACTGGAGCAAGTAGCATGTTTTTGGGACATGACATAAGAGTCCACTGTGATTATTATCGTCAAACGGACAAAACTTTCAGGTGGCCGATGTTGGGAAGCTCCTCTTTGCAATTGAACATGGAGCAATACTTTGGACCCTGTGGTCTTTGGTATGTTAATATTGACGATAAGGGGGCACCGTTTAGCTCAGTGGGTAGAGTGTGCGTCCCATGTGCCAAGGCTCTGCAGCGGACCCAGGTTCGACTCTCGGCCTGGGTCCCTTTGCTGCGTGTCAAACCCCCCTATCTCTCCCTGTTTCCTGTCATATCTTCAGCTGTTCTATCAATAAAGCCGTAAAAGGCCAAAAAAATATTTAAAAAAAAATATTGACGATAACAATTTGTATGTATTTCAAGTAATATGGCACTTTTTGTGGTATATATGTATTTTGGTTGCCCACCAGTCGCTAAATGGTCTGGGCCCTAAATGTAATGCTGAAATGTTTCATGCTTATGATTGTTTTGTAACCAGCTAACAATGGATCAAATCGTGTGCTCAAATTAATTGTCGATGTCTCTGAGTCTGTACTAACATCTGCTGTCTTACAGATGCAGATTTGCAAGGTCCGTCCTCTAAAAGCTCTCCTCTCAAGCGCCGAAAGAAAGACGAAGACATGATGATGATGATGATGATGATGGTGATGATGATGAGGGTAAGGTCTGGCATTGTGAACACTAGTAATTCTTCAAAAGCAAGAATTTTCTTTTGAGCCACAGAAGTCCACCACAACCTCAGAATTCGAGATGCAAAACAAGATTTAAGCTAAAAGCATACTTGATGATTATATACGTAGCATCTGAGATTTGACAGCAAATTAACTGTATTAATGTTTCCTTTGTCAGATGGAAAAGAGTGACGACAAATACCCAAGACCCAAGAGGGTAACGAATGTTGCAGCTAAACAAAAGTATGATGCTGATGCTGCTGCTAACGATGGTGGTTGTGGCTGGAGAGAGGCACAGCCTCCAAGTGGCGAGCGAGCACACCAGCGAGGTGCCGGGTCGGCACAAGGAGACCACACCTGGTCTGAGGGCTCTGAGTGGGCTGGAGATGGCAAGACAGCGCGAGTACCAGCCGCACAAAAAGAAACCTGGAGTGTTACAATGTGACGTACTCGCAGCGGCAGAGCATAGTGCTCTCTTTGGGCCATAGTAACGCTCTGGTGTGTGTTTGTGGAGGTTGCGCTGTAGTCTTCGAGGTGTGGACTCCCGATTGGCCGTGTGTTTTTAATTGCAGGTGACTTCCGGGACGCTGACTGGGAAGCAGCCGAGACACCTGCAGCACCTGGCCTTGGAATGAAAGGGTTAAAAAGCATCTTTGTTTGGTAAGCGTATTTACTATGGCACAAATCCCAGTTCCAAATGTAATGTGCTGATGATAAAGAATCTGACAGCAGGTAAGCATTGAGCATGTGTAAAGCCTAGTTCTTATGTAAAATTTCACCTCATCGCAATTTGCATCTTTGATCTGAACTGGCTTTAATATTCTCTAATAATAATCTGGATAATAGATATATGATGATAATGATGATCTGCTGTTTGAGCATCTTCTTCTTTAAATGTCATCCAAATTTGTCCGTAAGTTAACTTGTAAATTTGAGTGAGTGGTTATTGGTATGGCTATTTCATATTCAAGACTAAAACCGTTATATTTTTATTCATTTCTTTCAGGAGGACTGTGCTACTGATGTCTCATTGTCAGATTCCAGCCATGACCTGGATGGTGACTATGTGCCATCAGCCTCAGAGTCCTCAGACAGTGAGAAAGATTCTCCTGTGTAAAGGGAGCAAAACGAAAGTGGGACAAGAGACATTACTGTGTTTACTGCAAAAAACCACTGAGCAAAATGGCAAGACACCTTCAACGGAAACACAGCAGTGAAAAAGAAGCGGCCCTAGCATTATGTCATCCAGAAAAATCAAAACAAAGTCGACAGATGTTGGAAGATCTTCGTAGAAAAGGCAACTACAACCACAACATTGATGTTTTGAACGAGGGTAAATGAGAGATAGTGGCCTACAGACAACCTACAGAACATGTTGATCCAGATGGTTATTTACCATGCAACATATGTTTTGGATTCTTCAAAAGAGCTAAACTATGGAAACATGAGAAACTGTGTCGTAAAACTGGTGAGCCTGAAGTTGAGTCGAAGCAAAGAGGAAGAGTTCAAACTGCTGCCTCATCTCTTTTACCATGCAAAGGACAATCATCACAAAGGTGCACTGAGATTGTGAGCAGAATGGTATTTGATAAGGTCTCTCTTCAAGTAAAAAATGACCCACTCATCTGTGAATTTGGCGACAGACTGCTGGAGAAATATGGTGGTGATCGATCAAAGGATGGTCATGTCAGTCAGAAGATGAGAGTTGAGTAGATTTGTCTTCGCTTGTGTTTTTCTAAACTCGTGCTATATAAATAAAGTGGATTGGATTCGCTGCCAAAATAAACAAAAACCAAAAAAGTGTGCGTGTCGTCAAATCTGCCTAGCAACAGCCACCGGTCCCCACAAGTACAGCAGAAAAAGATTTGTTTTACTTTGACTTTTCTTAAATCTGAAGTGACATTCTTACTCTCTACTCCCATCTAGTGACACATTTGATGTTTGCACCATTCTAGCTACAGTAGAAGTGGTGGTCCACACAAGGGCTAGAGGAAACGCAGTCCTCACAAAGATATATATACGTGTATGTGTGTAATCACAGGAACGTTTCTCTGATTTGTTGCAGCGATTAATTAATAAGAGAGTTTGTTTCCAGAAGTCCTTCACAGCTCGATGCAGGAGTGTTTCCATCATGACTAACTGGCTCGCAGCGATCAAGGACAAACAGAAACAACTTGTTCATAAGGGAAAAACACACTTTATGAGCAGGGATATATATATATATGTATGTGCTGGACACCATCAATTGAAACTGTGGTCTCGATCAGAAGTGTGAAGGTTAAACTGAATTTGCCAAACAAAACACCTTTATGAACATTTCTGATGAAAGAAATAGAAGTAGTTGCACAGTAGCACAGTAGAAGTACGTTTTAAAGTGCATCATCGCCGCTGCCCTGAGCTGTAATTGCCTCTTTGCTGTCCCCTTCAGGTCGGAGGGCAGAACAAGTTAATCCCAGCCTCGGGTTCAAACCGCCGAGGCACCGTTCATCCTGTGGAAGTTCACACTCAGCTCCTTCATCCTGCTGCTGTTCAGTCTGCACCACCCGACAAAGTCATCCACCATTTCTCCTCCGTCTGCTGGTGTCATTTAATTCAGAAATTGGAACCAAAACAAAAAGTTGCAGCATTTCAAGCCTCTTCAACAGGTTCTGTGTGTGAACGGGCTGCTTGGTTTCAAGACTCTGGCAGGTTGGACCCCCGCCTACAGTCTGCTAACTCCAGTATTAACATGTGAAGAGCGTAGACGGGCTGCTGGAGCTGAAGCGGGGAGGATGTACTGCCTAACGCGTCCCTGACATGTGCTAATACGGCCACATACTGTGGTGTTTGGAGGAGCATGTTTCTTATCACACCACCACAATCATGAATATTGATATGACCTGAACGGACATCACCAACTCCTCCTGCACAAAGACGACCTTACCTGCACATTGTTATCATCTGCAGTATGATACGTTACGGAGCATCGATGCTGCACACATAATCACGTTTATCAATATTCTCACAGCGTATCTGCATACAGACTATGTTCTGATGAGAGGTATAAACGCAGCCTTTGTACCACTCTCTCTCTGTCGTCTCCAGCACTGAAGCCCGCCCTCCTCATCCCGTCCTCTGGACCGATCGATCACCCCGCAGCCCGTCCATTAAAGGCCACTCAGCGCCGAGGCACAAATTGCACATGCCTCTGTTTATTTTCCGTCTGCTTCTGCTTCCCGCCATCACCTCTGGAGACGGGCACACATTTAAATAATCAAATTGTCTTTCTCGACATCTTGTTGTTTATGACAGACATGCTGTCAGCGATTGCAATGCAGAGCTGCCAAACATGTTATTTCCTGCAGGCGCTAAGTGAATGTCGGGGTCATCTCCAACTGTGAGAGTCTCAAATTATTGGTGACATTTCAAAAAGTGACTTTTACAGCAAAAAGCTTCTACAGTGTGTGAGCAGTGACTCACACTGTAGCATACGGGAGGGTTATTTCTTCCAGCAAACTACGGACTGTCATCACACTCTGTATTTCTTGCTGTTAACATCAGTTTTAATGTAAAGCTGTTCAATGATTTTTTTAAATTGATTTTTAGGCATTAGGAGGTTCGCTGCTGCTCTAATCCCTTGATTGCAGGTTTGAGATCCTCTGGGTGCCCAAAGGACCAATAGCCACTCAATAAAACTCTCCTTCTGGCCTGTGAGGAATTGATCCTGATGGTGAAACCTCAGTCATGTGAGTTAATTTAAGGTCAATATTTCACAGATTCACTGTCGACGCTTAAGACCGCGACAGTCAGCTGGACCTGCAGGTTTCATAGAGACGCGATGGACGGCTGGAAACGAGGATGCGACCGGTCGATACTGACAGTGTAACGAATCTGTTGTGTGTCTGAATCAGCGGCAGCAGGGCGGCACACCTCCACCGTGACTACCTGTGATCCTACCAGCCTGTAAACCGAGTCTGCTGCTATCCTGCTTAATCTCATGGTGCAGCTAAGAAGGCTGGATTTGAGGAAATGGATCGCAAGATGACAAGATAAACAACAAGTGTCATAAACGCTGTTTATTGTTTGGATAATCGACTTTGCAGCCGATGTCGTTCCATTAGCGTCTCTCTTCATTGATCTGTGAAGAGCCATCGTTCAGTAAAATCACCTGCTGTACTGAGTAAAGTTGAACAATCGATACAAAGAGCTGTGGTTTGAATGAGACTGGAGGCAACAGAAACCTGAGTCAGAAAGCTAAAAGATCCGAACACTGACATTAACATCACGCGTAATTACAAGTGACTGAGGCGGAGACAGTCACCACAGTCTGAATCAGACGTCGGCTTCTGTCGCCGTCCTCTGCATGAACGTGAAGCTCAGTTTGTGTTTGAATGAAATCAAAACCTCTGATTAAGTTTTCACCCTGAGAAAAAGGGACAGCTGTGATTTAAAAATGGCTGGGTTACATTCCTGAACAAAAGCCTTCGAGTGTCCCTTTGTGCCGGTGTCATGCCTGAACAGAGGGCAGCCAGGTAAAGCGGCGAGGCGGTGTGCGGTATAACACCAGCATTTCTTGGCTCTTCTTTCACAAAAGCTCTTGATCCTCTTTTCAGCAGCGGGCTCGGGAGCTTTCGACGGTTGCTCTATTTTAGCGACAACAGACAAAGTGTTGGAAGTGCAGCCAAACATCCCATCGCTGTCACTTCACCGCCGTGATGATGGCCTTGTTTTCTGCTCCCATGTGGCTGACACACACACTCGTCTCTCCTCCCTCGCTTCCTCTTTCTCTTCCTCCTCCTCACCGATTGTCTCACGGTTTTTCCTCTAAGATTCCCGCTGAAAAGGGATTTGTGATTTTAATTTTTACATTTTTGTTTTGTCTCTGTAGAAACTAGAGCTGTTCTGTTCTTGTATGCGGAGATGGCAGTGAGGTCTCATAATGTCTCAGAGGAGCTGAAGAAAAGGTGCACAGGATGTTTTACAACCTTAAATTAATCTCAACGTCACTTTACATCGTTTCACTACTCCCTAAAACCCTGTACCAGGTTAGTACAGCAACACCAGAGCCTGTGATGCCAGGGAAGTATTTGCTTTGTATCCCTTATGAACACTGAATAGTTAGGGAATATTTGTAAGTTGTTACGATAATCAAAACACCGTGAGCCCTGTTTTCTGTGCATTTCTGTCACGGTAACAAGGAATGTGCATAGACTAAGGTGCAAATCATTGTAAGAGAGTCTGTAGCCCCTTTTAGAAAGACAAGGTGGCACATTGCAGCCTTTACCTTGCTGCAAATGTGCCACCTTGTCTTTGTAATATTGTGTAATATTCCTTTTCCAAAAAGCCGCCACTTGGCTGCCACTGGGGTAGGCGTAAACAAGTGACATGACGTGAAGCAGGTCGAATTTGTCTTCAAAATAAGAGCTTTACATTGCATCCCCTTGGAGTTTAGAACTGGGTTCTTAGCGGGGGGCTTTTAATTTGAAATTAGCGACCGTTCCTAGCTTGCTGCTACAACAACAAGTGGACAACGAAGACAGCTACAGAGACCGAGGAGACGCTAGCATCTCCTGGATCTCAGCAGCTGTCCAGTTGCTCATCTTAACGTCCGCGGATGAAGTGATGGACTGACTGCTGTGATCAGCTGTTTCCTGGTTTTAAAACTCCCCAGCTGTGGGTCGCACAACAGTGCAGGTCATCCACACCTCCACCCACCTCACGCAGAGGCCGGCACATCGACGGCTCGGATTTACAGATTTACCCTCCAAGGCGTCATATTGGCAGACCAAAACGGACCCCCAATATACTGCGGTCTGTCTAAATCCGCGGACCGAGCTGCAAAAAGGGCGGGCAGATTGCCAGCTTGCTGCCCAGTATAAAATAAAAACGGCTTGTAGAAGACTTTCAGCCTCTTTCTCATGATCTGTTTTGTTTCAGTCTCTTTCTCCCAGCAGCTGCAGACAGCTGTTTTCTGACAGACGTATCTGAGAGACGAACTGGTGAAGAAACCAGGACATCTCGCAGCTTAAGATCATTCTGAGCTGGTGAAGTTCAAAACCATCTTCACCATCTCCGCGTACCTGAACAGGTGGAATGCCTGTGACTCCAGAAAACAACATATATCACCTTTACCTCAACAGCAGGACCGTCTGCGCAGTTTGGTCAGGTTTAAGAGAACCTTGTGGTTTGGATTATTATAACCACATTAATTTTGTAACTTGAGTTGTGAATGTTCTGTTACTTTACCTCGTAAGTGAGTAAAATAACTCCCTGCTAACTTTTAGCTTCACACAGGAAACGTAAGATATCAATCATCCTCCTCCCCACGTACACTCTGTCGCTCTTTATACCACTTCGCCCAATTTGCTCCTTTGCTGCCATAAATGTTGGACAGCCAGCAGAGGTTGTGACCTCACTAAAGATGTAAATGTGGGCTGTAATAATCTGATTCCACAGTTGACCCATGTGGTTGTTTTCTGACGACTGCAGTCTGTTCTACTTTCTTATTCCCTGATTTCTCCTCCACTTCTCTTCTATTTGCCTCCCTTTTTCTCTCGTATGTACCTATGTTGCGTTACGTACCTGATGATTGTTCCCCATGCAGCGTCCTCATCTCCTCCTGTTCATGAGTGTCGGTCCATTCACGAGGAGAGGTGCACAACAGGAAATTTAAACTTTCAAAGTAGCTTTTTCTGTCTCCTTTGGCATTTTTACACTCATATTTTTGAAAATCCAGGTGTAATTACGTTTTTCCCTCCTGTAAGTTTGAATGTTAGAGAGCTGTTGATGTCGCTCACAGCAGATAGTGTCGTAATGAAGCTCAGGCAGCTGTGACAGAAGCAAACAGTAAAAAACACTTCTGGGAATGTGAATGAATAATTAACACGGTGCCAAGGTGACACTGAGCAAGGCACTTCAACCACATGCAGCTCACTCCACAGGGGCGGTTTAGGATTAAATTTAAACCGGACTCAAGCAGCTCAGATAAATCACTCGCTTTGTAGTATCTGCAGACTGAAGCCGAGCCCACAGAACCTCAGCGGCACCAGAGACCAGGATTTTCCCTGCAGGTGTTGATTTTGAGGTGAAAACTTTGTGCTTGTTACCAAAAGCTTAAAACTACTTTTGTCACTGAGCTGAACACTGAACACAGACGGAGACGCTGAGTGAACAGTGGATCATTAAAGCTCTGACTCCTCTCATGCTGTCGTTAAAGTAAAGGGCGAGTACGTACACTCCCAGCAGCAGGTGATGTTTCTGTGGCTCCGAGCAGCAATGCCCCAAAAATATTTAACTATATTTAACTTCTGACAATAAGACTCTTTAAGCAACACATAATAAAATAATTAGCATATTCTGAATTTATATACACTGACACTTAAAATGTAAATGAACCAGCTGCTCACTGGTGCGCTGCAGTCTGTCGCTGCTAACGTGGTCGGACCACTAAAACGTTAACGTGATATATGAATTCAGAGCGAGTGAGCTCCGTGATGTGACGATGTCATGAAATAGATTCCCCCCTTTACATGTTTGATGAAGCCAGCTTCATGCCCGCTGCACATTTTGTATGAATCATGAATAAGTGCAGAGAGAGTCGACATGCCTCCGGGAACAGAAAGCAGTCGTGATGTTATAAAAACCGGCTCGTCATACTTCTCCTCATAAGTATTTCACCAGCATGGCCTTAAAACTTAAACTGAAATCAAAGTGCAAAGTTCCTTAACCATCACAGATAATGACCCATGAATAATCCAAATATTGAGCCGGTAAAACACTCCTCCTCGTGTGTTTTGTTCCACGCTAACAGGTGGCACCATGAATCTTATATGAGTTGATCCCAACACACTCGTTCCCTCGAATACTTCGCCCTCGGCTCTGCATGTTCACGTGGGGGTGGAACTTATACACAACACTATTGTTTTAATGCATGATGGTCTTTTTCTTTGTAACAAGTATAAAAAAATCACTTAACATGCTGATGTCTCAGTAGCTAACTAGCTAGCTCACCTCAGATTGTTATTGCTGATGTGTGCTTGACAGTTCTGTATTTTTACATATTTTAATGATGCCTGAAATGTATCTGTGCAGAGTGGCAGGGTGGGAGCGATGGTACCCGAGTCAAACCTTCTTGTAAAAGCATAATTACGACGAAAGAAGCACTTTTAAGATTTTTGGGTCAAACTCATTTTCAATGGGAGTGCTACGGGCACTTTTACAATAGCATCAACATTTCTATTTTTAAAACAGTAAGAAGTCTCGACACAACATGAAACTTTGCTGGTAGTATCACCAGGGTCTCTACACATGAACACGAGCATTGAGAACATTGTTTGTGTACACAGAGTTTACTAAAAAGAAGGTTTTTGAACAACTCACGTTAGCAGTAGCTTGTTCCGCTCGCCGCCGTCCTGCCAGTGGAGAAGTGTCGATCTCAGAATGTGACGTAACCTGGAGGACAGTTAAGGTGGAACGCTCCTAAAGCTTAGTTCCATATAAACGCAGGATAATTTGTTGTTTTGTCGTTAGTGAAAAACAATATTGACCTTGAAAAGTCATGTGAGATCTGGCGTGGATAGTTGTTGCTGGAAGACAGTAGTTCCACCTTAACTGTCCTCCAGGTTACGTCACATTCTGAGATCGACACTTCTCCACTGGCAGGACGGCGGCGAGCGGAACAAGCTACTGCTAAAAACTAATAGTTTCATGTTGTGTCGAGCCTTCTTTGTATTTTAAATATAGAGATTTTGATGCTATCGTAAAAGTGCTCGTAGCACTCCCATTGAAAATGAGTTTGACCCGAAAATGGTTAAAAGTGCCTCTTCGTCATAATTATGCTTTTACATGAAGGTTTGACTCATATACATTCACAACAAAAGCCTTGGTTGCATTTTGGCGAGAGTTTCGATATAAAGCTCTGCTCGTGGCCACGGGATAAAGCTTTGTTCTTTTTCATTTGGTGACATGATTGATGCTCCGCTCTCCATCGAAATAGCACTGTAGTAAATCCAGGGTTGTAACAGTAACATAAGAGATTCCTCACAGCTGAAGACGGTCGATCTCTGGTCACATAAACACTACTGACAACAACTCTCTCATTTCAGAGGGGGACATTTCCAAACCCTCCCTCTTGTAACTCTGCTCCGAGAGGTGAGGAGACACTTGAAATTGAGGGGTAGGGGAGAAAAATCAGAAATGGGATTGAGTCATGAAGCGATGGACAAACATCAGAGACACTCACCAGGTCTGTCAGTCTGAGTGCTGGATGATTATTGGTTGCGATGCAGATGTTTATCTGCCGGATGAGCTGCCCATTATCACAAACAGACGCACCTGTGTGTGTTTGTGTGTCAGTCAGGAGGCGCAGTATTGTACAGTTTGACGCCAAACAGCTGAAAACATTTTGTTTTCATGAATGAAGTCATTTTCTGTCGTCAACACATGAATCGGACATTTTTCTGGTAATTAGTCATCAGGAGTGCAGCTATACAGATTTGTAGCGTATCTACTTTTAACAAAACGTGTTATATTAAGTTCACATCACATGTTTATAACTTGACTTTAATGTCTGGAGTGTTTCAACACTTGCAAGTATGAAATCAGTAAGTACTCACAGCTCTGACACATGGCGCTGTTGAAGATTAAGTTCCAGACGGAGTAAAAATGCAGATGGAAATGTTAGATTTGAAATGACTCCATGTAATAAATGATTCGTGAAGTTTTCCTTGAAATTCATTATCCAAAAAGTTTTTAATTGGGAATCTGCCAGAGAGCATCCTGATGCATCCCTCGCTGAGATTATCGTCATGTCTAATTGCGCGGAGCTCAGTAAGGCGGCGTGGGGTGACGATGAGGTCGCCAGATAACGTCTTTAAATGCAATTACACATATTTATTTCATCCTGCCTTCATCACTTAGCTTTAATTTGCTTCAGAAATATTCCGCAGTGCCGTCTGTGCTCCCTTTGAGACTTTTGAAGTCGGAGATTTTGGGGCGACGATTTAGACTTCAGCTCTTCCTCACAGCAGGGAGTCCCGATCCCTTTCAGTCTCGGAGACATGAAAACAATGCTGTCATTTTCTGTATTTCAGGGACGAGCAGACAGTTGCACAGCGAGAGACGACTAACATTGAAATATGATGGAAAAGAAGAATCGTCTCTGTTCTGTGCAGCTGCTGAGCAGAGCTAATGTTTATCTGACGGCCTTCGGGACAGAGAGACAGTGGAGTTGTAATTAAAAAAAGGACAAAAATATAGTTGTCGATTTCCACTTACAGATCTTTACGTGACTGCTAAGATTAAGAGGATATTCCCGGAGAACAAACCCAGTGCTGACGTGCACCAGACGCCATCAGGCAGACTCAAACCTGCGACGTCAGGAGAGTGAGAATCACAGGACGAGTCCGCCCGAAGGTTTCTTCTTCTGATTAATTTCAAAGTCTTGAAAAGTTGTTTTTTTGTTCCTGATAGTTGGAGCTGCAGGGGTTTGCCATCATTATCAGCAGAGAACAAGTTGTCCTTACTTTTCTATGCACATTCATTTTCTGGGACGTTGCTGCTCTTTTTTATTAGAGTGGAAAACATGAAGGAAATCCACTGTGAAGGGTCCGTTTGTCCTGTTTCGTCTTACTATCAGTTAATATGTGATATTCTCACAACTGACCTCTTTGATTGAGGATTTGTTCTTTCTTTTCATCAGATCAAACTCTCGTGGGGAGCAGTACAGATGTTTATCCCCGTCATGCTAACGTGGTGGCAGAATTCCTGCTTTAGTTGTGCATTCAGATTAGTTTTGGACTTTATTGACCCAGAGGGAGATTTGTTTTCACAGCACAGCAAAGAAACATACAGATAGAGACAGAAGATGCGATCTCCCTTCATACATTCGTACGCTGCAGCTCACAGCAGCACAAGCGAGGAAAGAATGAGAATGTAAATATAAAAAGTGCTATCGATGAAGGCTAATCTGTTATTTTCTCTCCCACACACACAGAACCAGCAGGTCAACACCTTGAGGGAGCGTCAACTATAACAATATGGCACCAGAACCGCCTGCTTGGACTCTGTTGAAGAAAACTGCCATCGAAAATCATTTTATTTAAGGCTGCGCTTGCGGAAAGCGACAGGACGGATCACACGAGGAGCCGTGACGTGAATGTGAGATGACATGAATCTGTTAGGAGGCAGATTCTGGCTGCCACGTCAGGACCCGGCTGTGGTTTGAGGACTTGGACGCTCGTTCTCCTCCTAACATCTTGTTTTGTGGATCTCTGAGCTCTTTATGTTCCTCTGTCAGGGACCAGCTACACATCCAGAGAACAGCCGATATTTTCAGCTGTTGCACATATTTTCCTCTCCTGTTTTCTGGTTGTTTGTCTGTTTGTGTTAATATACACAATGCAGATCTTTAGAGCTTTGACATTTAACAACAGCAGAGTGTCAGAGAGGAAGGCTGAAACGTTGTTAAGTGGACGGTGTGCGGGAGTCTTTGTCCTGATGTTGTCGGCCTCCGGTCTTCTCCGACACACCTGTTGATCTGCAGGTGTTGCAAAAGCTGTATTCTGTGTTTCACCCACAATATCGCACAGTCACTTGCTTTTGCGATTTTGCTTTTGCTTTCATTTATCAATATACTGAATGTATCTGCAGGACTTTCCCTGCCAACGCTCCTCATTTCAGCTCATCAACTGAAGCATTATTTATGTTTGAGTAACTCATCGAGCACAGATGAGCTTCAGGAATGATAGAAATAAAACCCGAACCCTTAAATGTTGAAGTCAACACTGACGCGAGGGTCAGGACAGGACCAACATAACGGCCTGAAGCGGAGAGAAAGGGAGGAAACAAAAGCAAAAATAGCCATGTTCATGTCAAAGATGTGAAGACCTTCAGAAGCAGACAGTAACAGGGGAGGAGGGGAGGAGGGGAGGAGGTCAAGGGTGAGAGAGGAGGAGGCAGAAACACGTTGTGGCTGGGCTCAGCTCGCCGTACATCAGAACTCGTCTGAGTCGTTCCTCCAGCGTGGGAAGCGCTCACGAGGCGACCTGCTTCATCTTTGGTATTTAAAAAAGATCTACTTAACATTCACCAAAGAAGCAGCGCCTGAGTAAGAAACGGCTACACGGGAACCAATCTACAAAGAAGATTAGCTGTCAGATAGATGAGAAGAAAAAACAACACCGGACGCTCTGAGAGCAGAGTTTCCTCCTCTGCTGTGACGGCAGGTTGTCGTCCTCGTGTCATCTCCGAGGTCAGACTGACGCGGTTAGTTTGTCACCGGAAATGTAGGACGGCTCAGTTTGATTCAGTCATTTGGTCAGAAAACTGTAGGCTGGTCAGAGCCTGATTCAGACTGGACGGTTTTACATGCAGCCATAAATCACTCCTCATATTCTGAGGCGTAAAGAGGTGAAATAAATAACAATAAAGTTCAATTTCCTTGCTGGTTCCAGAACCTGATGGAACTGAACCATTTCTGACAGAATTACTGAAGCCATTAAAAACCGTCTATTTGGCAATTATTCGTGAAACATGGCGGCTCCATTGTTTGTTAGTTGCGTTGCAGAAACGCTTGCAGATAAAAAAAAATTAAAACAGGTACTGGGGAATAAAGTGGGCACGAGTGTCAGCACTGGGTTACATTGAGCGATAACACTTTTTCCTGGTATATTCAAGATGTTTTTGATTTCCTTCCAACAATATCTGCACACGGTACAAAGAACAGGAAGAGATGGTCATACAACAAGCGACAAACATGTATTGCAGGTATGTGATGTGCCAGTTTCTAAAACACAAACCACAGAATTGTTCAAATGTGTACGTATCATACGTAGATTATCGACACAGTACAATACATGTCAGGTAACGTGACGTGACTCATGTATGAGCTGGTTTTCATGTCAGAGGTGGTGGAGTTACAGCTCAACAAGCTCGAAAACACGCGCTACAGTGCCCTCTTGGGAGCCAAAATGCATGCTAAAGTGCCTGCCTGGGAGCCAAAACGTGCACTAAAGTGCCTTCTTGGGAGCCAAAAAAGCATGCCAACGTGCCCTCTTGGTTGGCAAAACACACTAAACTGCCCCCTTGGCTGGTTAAAACATGATAAACTGCCCTCTTTGGAGCCAAAACACATGCTAAAGTGCCCTCTTGGGAGCTAAAACTCACGCTAAAGTGCCCTCTTGGGAGCCAAAACGCGCGCTAAAGAGCCATCTTGGGAGCCAAAATGCGTGCGAAAGTGCCCTCTTGGGAGCCAAAACACACGCTAAAGTGCCCTCCTGGGGGCAGAAACGTGCGCTAAAGTGCCTTCTTGGGAGCCAAAAAAGCGTGCCAAAGTGCCCTCTTGGTTGGCAAAACACACTAAACTGCCCCCTTGGCTGGTTAAATCATGATAAACTGCCCTCTTGGGAGCAAAAACGCGCTAAAGTGCCCTCTTGGGAGCCAAAACACATGCTAAAGTGCCCTCTTGGGAGCCAAAACGCGCGCTAAAGCGCCCTTCTTTTCGCCCCTGCCCTTCAAAAAGTTCTGTGCACGCCACTGGGAGGGAGTGACAGAGTTTACTCAGAGCTGGTTGGTTCTTCATCTCTCCGGGGAAACGGCGGATGGAGAGATGAACTGCTGACCTCTTTACTCCAACAGCCAGATCGACGGCTGTAAATGTCAGTGGTTTCTCTGATGGATAGAGCGACAAATAACGTGGCAAAGATCAATCTGGTTTTACATGGAGGAGCACGGCCAGACCGTCGCAGAGTAACAAAGAAAAAGAAGAATTTAGAAAAAGTCCTTCGTGGTGCGTTTAAGGACAATCAGGCAGATTTGAGAGTCAGCTGCAGAGCACGCTGCATTCATGAGCCTTGCAATCAGTAAATCAAACTTTGGATGAGCAGAACATGTGATGGTTCTAAGTGCATTGATTTTGTAAACATCCTCATGTGTTTAACATTCATACAGCTGATGACAAAATACATTTGCATTTAAAAAAGTTTAACACCCAAGAAACAAACACTTTAAAACAGAGAGAGAGAAAAGGATAGAAGTATAATCGTCTGTCCTGCTGTTCTGTCAACCATCGCCTTCTATTTATAGGCTGACATTTCACCGTCTACACAACAAGCCAAACAACACAGTGATGGATAGATAGATACTCTGTGTGTGTGTGTGTGTGTGTGTGTGTGTGTGTGTGTGTGTGTGTGTGTGTGTGGAGTGATTTATAGCGACCATTTAACAGTTCATCAGCTTTAGTGCAGGCATTCTGTGTTTGTGAGTGTGTTTGTGTTTCCACAGGTTTGTGACGTCCATCTCCATATTGTGCACCATCCTTTCTGTTTGTCTGCCATTTGTGTGTGTGTATATGTACATGCCTGTGTGTGTGTGTGTATAAAAACCACTGTGCTGTATCTCTCTCAGTGTTGATCCACTGTGTTTAGCTGCAGGTTAATCCACCGTGCAGAAATTAACCTGGGATACACCGAACAAAAAGGATTAGAAGACTTTTTTTTTTCCCTCCAGTTAATCCTTTTTTTACTGCATCACTTCATGCAACAGAACCACCCGTAGTAAGTCCACATATCAGCCTCAAACCGAGCTGCTGATGAGGCGTAAGTGTCCGGATGTAGAAAGTGAATATACGCTGTGCATTACATCACATATTCACCAAAGTAAATAAATGATGAACTCAGACGCTTCGTTTACATCCCCACAGCCGACGGCACGAGCAAATAATAGCAGAGTTTTGCCAAAATATCTTCATCCATTGCTTCTGTTTGCTTCAGGCTCAGCCAATGACAGACTCTTATTTATAACAGCAATGGCATGTTTTTAATATTTAAGCTTGGGGAGGGGAGTGAGACATTTCAACTGTAAACACTGAAGTCTGAGCAGGTTCACAAGACATCAGCGTCAAATCAGCCGGACTGACCAGAGAGATGGCCACATAGGTCTTTGTGCAAGCAGTGTTTGTTGTTAGGCGGCGACCTTTAGCAGTCGTAGTTGTTATAAAGGAGCAAAGGAGGAACTCAGATGACCGGGTATAAGAGAGACACCTGCTGTGTGTCAGTTCAGGGTCTGCGTCCTCTGAAGGACTCGGCCTTTGTGGTCTTTGAAGGCGAGTCCTTCAGAGAGACCTTGTTAACCTCGTCAGCTGTTGTTAAATGTGACGGTCTAGCCTTTGGAGCATTTCCTGGTTGCGTAACCAGATGTTTTATCCTTACGTCACGATTTCTGCCGCCCAGGCCCGCGAAAGTGACGATCTACACCACGCGATGTCACCATTTTCTCTCTTTCTTTCTTCTTTTTCGGGCGTGCAAAGAATCTTGGGATATGTGAGGCCACGAAGGATCGTAGCGGTGCATCCTCCAAAAACAGGGAGAAGAAGGAGCATCTGGAGGAGCCTTCAGACTGGGACAGACTTCATGCAGCGTTGTGACGCAATTAGCCTTCAAATGCTCCTCTGAAGGATGCAGACCTGAACTGAGACACATTCCTCTCCATTAGTGACTCTGTCTTTGGTCTGGATATCCTGATCCAGATGGTTCTATGTGTGCAGTTGTTTCAGGATCTCCTCAGATCTTTAAACTATTTGCTAAATAAAAATGTTGGAAGAGAGCAGCTATTTCCATTCTGCTGTGACACGATTGTTCAATAGGAATGTAATCAGTTTGTCTCTGTGGCTGTCAGTCTCCCCTCATAGCGTTGAGGAGATGTAGGCGGTTTGCCTGATTTGCATCAGAGGACCTGCTCCCCGGGGCGCTCTGTGCATGTTTTCCAATCCCAAAAAAAAAACCTCTTACCATCCCTGCACCCAAAACCCCGACCCTGCTGAGAATAGATCAATAACTCCGACTGCGCTTCTAAAAGATGATTTAATCAATTCTGGGATATTGTCTCACTTCTGTGTCCTTCGGTTCTCCTTCTCATTTTCTATATTTGTCTATAGAGAGGTTTCAATCTATCACTCAAGGAATCCGATGGTAGAAGCAGCCCGGCAAACTATTTTAATAGGCTACGTGATGAGATTAGAGAATGTGAATGACGGCAGCCTGCTGTGTGCTGCACATGTACTGCAGCATGTGTGGGTGTGCAGGGAGATTTCAGCACTCTGCACTTTTAATTTGTTTGTCTTTTGAAATCTCCTTATTGAGAAAATATTTGCACGACTTCAGAGAAATAGAAACTGCAAGAAAATAAGTCAATGATATTTCCAGGAGAAGTAAAGTCACAAAGTAGAACGATGAAGTTAAACAAATGTGTTTCCTCCACACGATCGATGATATCAAGTCTGGAACAACACAGTTGTTGGGAACATTTGTGAGCAAACTTGGATTTGAGGAGGTGTGCAGAGTGTCTGGTTCAACAAATTCAAATAACTAATGAATATTCAGGAGTTTAACACAGACAATGTTGTTGAAATGCACAAAGTTAAGAAACACTAAACAAGCTGTTCCAAGTGAAACATTGTTTGCCTTCCTTACTGAACGGAACAAGTAAAAAAATCCCTTGTGTGTAGTTGATACCTCAGTAATATTTTGCATTCGCTAACTCATTAAACATTTAGAAAGTTCTTTTTCCTTTAATTGCTAAACTCCTTCATGCAGAACCATCACAGCAGTGACACTTCCTCCATCCTGTGGCGACAAACCCAAAATCACAGAAAAAGACGAAGAGCAAATTCTATGCGCACATGGCTCGTACAGTTTAGGGTGAGCATGAGCTGCAGACCGTCACAACTTTAAAATTATACATTTCCCTCAGAATGTCTCATTTTTGGCCTATCCACAATTAAGACCAGATTCCATGCTAGCATATGCTGTGTCTCAGTTCAGGTCTGCATCCTTCGGAGGAGCATTTGAAGGCTGTCCCAGTCTGAAGGCTCCTCCAGATGCTCCTTCTTCTTCCTGTTTTTGGAGGATGCACCGCTACGATCCTTCGTGGCCTCACATATCCCAAGATTCTTTGCGCGTCTGAAAAAGAAGAAAGAAAGAGAGAAAATGGCGACATTGCGTGGCGTAGATCGTCACTTTCGCGGGCCTGGGTGGCAGAAATCGTGACGTAAGGGTAAAACATCTGGTGACGCAACCAGGAAATGCTCCAAAGGCTAGACCGTCACATTTAACAACAGCTGACGAGGTTAACAAGGTCTCTCTGAAGGACTCGCCTTCAAAGACCACAAAGGCCGAGTCCTTCAGAGGATGCAGACCCTGAACTGACACACAGCAATTAACGTTGAAGTGGCTAACATGTTAGCATGGAATCAAATCACTGTTAACAGATGATGATGCCTCATTCAGACTTTGCCTCTGATGTACCTCGTCTAGTTTTTTGCTATTCAGGTGAATGAATGACATTCCACTCTTTTTACAAGACAGAGCAGTACGCTAAAACCCCCTGAAGCTTGTGTGAGTTAAATACTAAAGTTGTGGACTGGAGCACGCTGCAGCAGACGGCTGTTGTTGTTTTAACACCTTGGAGGAGCTGCAACATGTCTTTTCAGGAGTAAGAGTTGTGCTTTCTTCTGTTGACGTCATCAAGAGTTGAGATCTGCACATTTGAGTCCACTTTAATGAGTTAGTTTGGCCATTAGCAACTGCGTTATATACATATTTTAATCATGGCTGGAATAAGCAAGCAAGCACTTCCATGTATGTCAGGCCTGACTTCATTAAATATGCTCTCTGCTCACACAGAAGTTAAACAGACGAGGAGCGGGATGTTAAGATTATACTCCACCAGCTTACATTGCATCTTTTCTGGCCTCTCTGAAAAGAGATGCAGACGAGCATGTGGGTCAGTAGAATCTAATGCAAAGCCCTGCAGTCACTCCCATCCTCATGAAATTAATCTTTGTCAGGGTTTCAGAGAGGTTCATTCAATTCAATGCAATATTTCAGCGCAGACTCCCCCTAAGGCCTGTAATATACTGTACCTCCCTATTCACTGCAGCAGAGAACTACATTTACTGCGTCTGTGGGCCAGAAGCAGAAGCCGGATCGTTCAAATAAAAACATAATAATGAATAAATAAAAATACTGGAAACCCATGAAACCAGGGAGTTCACAGTTCAGCTCCAGATGAATGAGTCCTTACCTCGACAAAAAGCTCCTCTCTGGACTCTGAGTGTCAATACAACAGCTGGTCAATGAAAATAAACCCAAGTGACGCCTTCAACTTCAAAACAGACAGACGTACTGATTCTGACGATTCTGATCTCTGGAGTTACTTCACACGGTCGGGTCAGTGCTCTGCTGTGGGCTCGTGGTGTGATCTGATCCGGGGGATTGATTGAGAGAACGATCCAGTTCTGTACAACGGGTGAACTCTGAATTACTGATTTATAAGCTCTGTGTCGTAGGTCGGCAAGCGAATAGATGAGCACTCTCAGAACGGACTGGACCTCTTCATGACCGGACCCTGCAGCGCCAACAGAACAACAGCAGCTCTGTTTTGAACACACTTGCATGGAGCCACCATTTCATCTAACTCTGCTCTAATTTGTGTTCTGCCATGAAGTGTGCTAATTTTATGATATCAACCATTTTTGTCGGAGTGGCACTTCTCCCCTCGGTCGAGTGTCTTTGGAAGTTTTTAATAATCGCCTCAGTTGTTCGGTCTCAACATGCGTTCGGGCTGCGGAGCGCTGCGCGGCGCCGCTGCAGCTGCGGCTCGTTCAGGACGAGTGTCATGCGAGTTAAACACCCATCTGATATCAAACTGAATATTTAATCAACCCGTCTCTTCGCTCGAGTGATGAATAGCAGATCCTCATTCTCTCTCCCGCTCGAGCATCAGCCCCTGTTCCCCTTTCATCCTCCTCCAGTGGGATTCTGAGGCGCTTTCAAAAACTTTTGTTCCCTCTCCTCACTTAAAGTACCTGAAACGACATCAAAAAGACGAGCCTCTCCCGTCAAACAACTTAACGTTTCCTCTCACACATCCCGCTGTGTTTTAATCCTCAGGAAACACAATGTTCTATAACAGACATGAAGCCAGACAGAAGTGTTACAGATGCAGATGTGCTGAATGCGCTTCAGTTTCTTATGACGGTAATTGGAATAAAATAAAAGAAACACTCAAGGAAAGAAAAGTTTTCTGTAATAAGGTCGTATTTCTACGTGTTATACAGTGTTGTAGACAGCTAGCTTAGCGTTAGCCAGTTATCCTCTGTGCACGAAGACGATCGACTGACTGTGCCGGAGGAAACGCTGACAGCGTCGGAGATGTTGTGTTAACTTTCTCTCTCACAGATCTTTTATTGATGTGTTTAACAGGAGGGTTTACTCTGGACAGATTCAACAACCTGAACTTTGTAACAAACTTGATGTTCTGTCTTTGGGGTGGAATAGTTTGTCTTTGTCAAAATAGGCCGGCCTCCTCTGCGCGGTGATAGGAGATATCCGAGAGGGGGGCGTTCACCCTGAGCTGAAGTTTGGTGTGTCCAGGGGTAATATCGCAGTGTTTCACAATGTCGTCGCTCAGCATTAGACACACAAATTGCTCTGCGTTTCATTTTTAATGACAACGTGCCGGCTGCGGTTCGTGTTAGCTTGTATGTGTGTGCTAACCACTTCACATCGGACTGCTTCAGTAACAAGGGTCAGTACAAAGCTGGCTTTACCTCGACGCTGACCCTCGTAAAAGGATCAGTCCCAACTATATCGGACCCAGCAACGGCACCTGAGCCACAGGTAAGTGTCACCACGGTTTGATAGTAGGCTAACTAGTTAGCTCCGCTTCGGTCCGCTATGCAATGGCGTTTGAAGCAAGTTTAATGTTAATAATATTACGAGGGAGCTTGAAACATGTGCAGACTGGAGACAGAGATGATGCGAACAGAGTCCAAGAGTTTGGAGACTTTTTTAGATGTTAGCTATTGCAGGTCAGTGGGGGATGGGAGCTGGGTGGTTGTGTTGGGGAGTGGGGAGTCTCATGCAATTGTGGACAACACACAAATTCCTGAGTGTTGGCTTATTAAGCTTATACAGCCTTTTTTGTATACAGGCACACATACTATAAACACACAGCTATCCTTTAGGACTCTTCAGCTCCACTTTAGAAGTGAAGGTACGTACAAACCATCTTCAGTACGTTTTGATGAAGTTAGTGATCATTTACCCGTTGTAATTTTACAGTTGTGTCATTTATGTAGACTTCTTTAGCAAAATGATATTGTTGTTTACGGGTGTTCAGACAACTGTGTCCTGCAAGGATTCTGGTGTTGGGACATCCACTGCAGACTCTCTGTTTTTCCTCAACACCTGTAACGAGACCCTCAAAGAGACCTCGTCTGGAGCTTTAAGAGGAGCTGCAGCTGGAGGACGATCCATCAGAGGGCAGCTCTTCACTGGCAGCTTCAGAGGGGCAGGATCCCACGTATGATCCTGCAGAGTCTGTCACAGTGCTGTCACAGTCACCCAGTTACCCAATATGTCGCTGTTTGTATGTGTTAGTGAGTGTGCATGTGGTGGTGGCAGTTCACTAGATAAGAATAGTGTTGTATGATGCAATCGTCCTGCAAGAAAGCGAACATATTTTCATCATTGTATTCATTTTTGTTCATGCTTGACATATTCACGTAGATCTTCTGATGTTCTTTTGGCTCCTGATGTTTTATTTTTCAAATTATACTGAAATTACTTTATGGTTTTTAATTGTACGGTGTATATACATAGAAGATCATCCTCTATGGAAAGTGAAGTACAGTTTAACTGTCCTGGAGATTTCCTATAACCCTGTATGACTATATGCTTCATTGTAGGACTGTTGTTGTTTACATCAGTAGTTGTACCTACGTGTTGTGCATTAAATGTTTAGCTGCTACTAAAAGTGCGTTATGCACAAAGCACTTTTCAGGGCACATTGCATGTGAGTTACACAAAAGAAAATGTCCGTACAGTAACATTGTAGAGCTATGAGTCAATTAGTATCACATGTTTTGAAATTGATTATGAAAAGCTGCAGCTGACCTATCAATTTTTAATGAAAGGAATGCTTCTGTATGAACTTTAGGGATGTATAATCCTTCATTTTGCCCTGAAGAATGATGTTTTCCCTTTATTGGAATGCTGTGCAGGTAAATCAAACTATGGTCACTTCAAACTTTAAGAGATGCAGCCTGAACTGTGTTTTATTATGATCACCTGTGATTTTGTCTTCCGTGTATTTCCAGACGGCTGCAATGTACTACAATGAAAATGCAGACAGACCACAGGCCAAAACCAGGGAAGGTGTACCTCTCTACAAGGTCCACTGTCCGAAGGCTCTGAGGGGACGATGCAGAGATAAACCCCACAAGACCGAACCAACGGGGGGACGAGACAGCGGACAGGTCTGAGGTGGAGGAACTGTGGCACTGGTGCTCCGACAACAACTTGACCCTGAATATCTATAAAACAAAATAACTCCTCATGGACTTCAGGAAGCACAGACTGGACTACATCCCCCTCCTCATAAATGGAGAGCAGGTGGAAACTGTCAGCACCTTCAGGTTTCTGGGCACCCACATCTCTGCTGACCACTCCTGGACCTTCACTTCCTGTGCGTCCTCAGGAAGAACAATCTGGATCTTTAGTGTGGATTCTCCGCAGACCCCTGGCAGTTTGATTTCCTCAACTGCCACTTTCTGGACAGATTTTCCCAGAATCCCCTGCATCACTGCAGCCTGTCAAAGCAATTAAATGATTATTTTCTTTGAAAACACACACACAGCACTTGTTATGCACAGAGGCTTACAGATGGAGGGATCGGCGTCCTCCATTAGGTCCTTCAGTGGAGTGACACGTTGGAATGAGAGTGAAACCAAGCACTCGTCTCACCGACGTGCAGACAGACAGCTGGAAATGAACCTGTCATCTTTTAATTTGCTTTCATTCTCCACCTGCCGGCCCGCTCGTCTTCCTGTCCGTCTGTTTCTGTCGCCACCGCTCTCTCTCCTGTTACCTGCCAGTCACAGGGACAGATGGCTGGTCGCGCTCAGAGTCTGTCTCTATCTTTAAATTAAGTTATTCTAACTAAGGTTCAGGAACACACCACACCACTCTCAGTAAATCAATCACCCAAGCAGACCTTTGGAAGTGAGTCCAACTCTTTTCTCTCCTGCTCAACCTTTCCTTCTCCTCTCTCCCCTCTCGTGGCTGTGAGCACCACCGCCTCTCAACAAGTTCCTGGATTAGATTCAGCTCGCCTCGGGTGTTTCACACGCTGATTTTGCATGTTCTTGTGTTGCCTGGTGCTTCAGTTACCTCTCACCATCAGAGAAGTGTGCATCTCAGTAAACTCCCTTCTATTGTATTATTGGAACCACAGGAGGAGGATGAAGCTGGTGCACAAATCAACCAAACATTTAAACTCTTTGTCTCTGTAAGAAACACTAAAAACATCTACAATTCTGCAGACTTACTTTCTTAAATGGACTTGATGCATTCCGGGGAACAAGCAGTTCATATTAGAGTTAAATATCTTCTGAGCTCTTGTTGATCCATCTCTTGGGGGAAATACAGTGATGTGCACAAGGGGGAGTCGCCCCCCCCCCGTTGCCCAATTGTTGAAAAATGCGTGCTAAAGTGCCCTCCTGGGAGCCAAAACGTGCGCTAAAGTGCCTTCTTGGGAGCCAAAAAAGCGTGCCAAAGTGCCCTCTTGGTTGGCAAAACACACTAAACTGCCCCCTTGGCTGGTTAAAACATGATAAACTGCCCTCTTGGGAGCCAAAACGCGTGCTAAAGTGCCCTCTTGGGAGCCAAAACACATACTAAAGTGCCCTCTTGGGAGCCAAAACACGTGCTAAAGTGCCCTTCTTTTCGCCCCTGCCCTTCAAAAAGTCTGTGCACGCCACTGGGGAAGTATGATATTGTTTTATAAGACTTGATTCTTATTTCGACTGTTTCAGCCTTCACTCCTGTCAGGAGTTATATTGCTGCGGGGGTTTCAATCGTGAAGCCAGGCATCTTTTTTTTTCTCTCAAGTGTCCGCGGATCACGATCTCCTTTCTGGCACACTTAAATGCTTTTTGTCTTTGTCTTCATTTCCTATTCCAGTCTTCATTGTTCCTCAGGGTTATTTGGCTCGTAACACGCCAAATCAGACACACCGCGCTGAGAAGCGACTCCACAAGTGCTGAAAACCTTAAGAAGGCTCTTGGAAGAGAGATGAAACGTCTTCGGGGAACTCGTCCAGTTTCCTCCAGCTCTACAGACACTCTGACCTGGATGATTGAACATTTTTTGCCTAAACCTAAACGGAGTCTTAATGACCACTGGAAGCGCTTTAAAACACTGGCCAGCATTCAGACGCACATTATACACTGGAGACTGCGGCGACCATGCGAGCTGCCATCTGCTCACTGGGAGCGACAACCAATCACACTCACACAGTCTGAGGTTCAGTGTCTTGATCGAGGACACTTCAACATGCAGACTGCAGGTATGAGGAACTGAACCATTGATTAGGACCACTACATGCTGAGTGAGTGTTTAGATTAAATTAAAGTGAAACTCTCGCCAAAAAGCAACCAAGGCTTTATTTGTGATTGAATACGAGTTAAACCTTCATGTAAAAGCATAATCACGATGAAAGAGGCATTTTAAGATTTACCGTATTTTAGTTTTCAGCTCAAACTCATTTTCAATGGGAGTGCTAGGGGCACTTTTACGATAGCATCAAAATCTCTCTGTTTAAAACAGTAAGAAGTCTCGACACAACATGAAACTTTGCTGGTAGTATCACCAGGGTCTCTACACATGAACACGAGCATTGAGAACATTGTTTGTGTACACAGAGTTTACTAAAAAGAAGGTTTTTGAACAACTCACGTTAGCAGTAGCTTGTTCCGCTCGCCGCCGTCCTGCCAGTGGAGAAGTGTCGATCTCAGAATGTGACGTAACCTGGAGGACAGTTAAGGTGGAACTACTGTCTTCCAGCAACAACTATCCACACGAGATCTCACGTGACTTTTCCTGCTTTTTATTTTAGTTTTGTTTCTTATATGAGGCTCCTTTTTCACCTTCAAGGTCAATATTGTTTTTCACTAACGACAAAACAACAAATTATCCTGCATTTATATGGAACTAAGCTTTAGGAGCGTTCCACCTTAACTGTCCTCCAGGTTACGTCACATTCTGAGACAATGTTCTCAATGCTCGTGTTCATGTGTAGAGACCCTGGTGATGCTACCAGCAAAGTTTCATGTTGTGTCGAGACTTCTTACTGTTTTAAAAATAGAGATTTTGATGCTATTGTAAAAGTGCCCGTAGCACTCCCATTGAAAATTAGCTTGCCCGAAAATGAAACTACAGTAAATCTCAATCTCAAAAGTGGCTCTTTCGTCGTAATTATGCTTTTACACGAAGGTTTGACTCATATACATTCACAAATAAAGCCTTGGTTGCTTTTTGGCGAGAGTTTCACTTTAACACAAGACGTAAACACAGAAGTAAATACACCAACACACTCTGACTGTCGCGCTCTCTCTCGCTGACTGGACTATTTGTGTGTCCCTCACATTATGACCATGTTTTCAGGTTCAGGTCCGGGTTGCCAGGGTTAACTGGATTCAAAGAAAAAAAATGTGAGGAGAGCGAGAGGGAGAAAAAAGCAGCTGCTGTGTCAATTAGCCTCATCCGTGACTTCACACCGGCTGCCAAGACGAGAGGAGAGCTCAATCAGGAAAATGGAGCAGCAGCAGCGTGAACTGCCATCAATTTATCTCCGTGTTTTCAGAGGGAGAGACAGAGGTGGATAGACAGATAGGTAATAATGGTCTTTGTCTCAACAGCTCCTTCCAAATGAACAATTACGCGGTGATTTATATCAAACAAAAACGCATCAGTAGGAAAAACGAGAAGAATCAGCGGCAATGAAAAATGCTGGATGTTAAAATGTAATTGCCGATCTGATTTCCTGGTGCGGCTCGTTCTGCTGCTCAGATGTTCAGCAGCTGGATCATCCCAGTCTCCAGGCTGGTTGTCAGGACAACAAGGAGGACCGTGTCCTGCAGTGTAACTTAAAGTTAGGAGACAAAGATATACACAAGAGGTTTAGAATGAAACGTAACACTGATCCATGACCGATCTAAAGTCTGACGTTATTCATCCTGATCTGAAAAACGTTACCTGTCAATATCTCAGTTGTTTTCCCACAATGGCTTCCATTGAAATTACAATTAACAATTCCTAAAAATGTTTTGATTCAGTTTCAAACAATAATTTCTCAACATTTAACCAAAATCACAAAGACAAACACGACTTCGTCTCATTTTACTAACCTCTAACCTTACACACAAACTGTGTTCAACAAGCTGACAAAAACCTGAAACAAGGAAACAGTTTCCAACTCTTTGTCCACCTCACTCTGAATATTGTAGAGTAACATGAACATGATCATGTCAGCGTGTCATTCCAAATCTATCAATACAAATACCCAGGCTCAAAATCTTGAGTTGTACTGTGATGGACATTGCAGATCCACGATGGACTGAATGTCAGGATGTTGGATCGTCTGAGTAGAATCCCAGACTTGGTTGAGGCGTCCAATCAAACGTCTGCTCAACACTTCATTGGACAGTATGTATATCTCCATGGCAACCCGGATGCGAGAGGACGCTGGCGTGAATATCGCCGCTTCTCGATCCGTGACAAAACAGCTTTTTTCTGTTAAAAGAAGAAAGCCAAGCTGTCTTTACAAGCTCTGAGGCCGTGCTATTACCTTCGAAGCCTGCACACCTGAAGAGTTGGCTCCATGGACTCACTTTCTCCGCTGATCAGCTGTTAGCCTCACCGATCAGCTGTTAGCATAACAACGCTAACTTATGAGCAGACGTACTCGATGTTCTGTGGGCTGTCCATCGCTGCTCCACTGGTCCTCCCTCCACCACAACCTCGGGGTTCATCACCACCTGGCTCCGTTCTCGCTCTCCTCTGCTGCTGTGGTTTCTCCCGGCTCGTGGCAATGTTTGATGGTCGCTGCTCCGCCGTTGCTGGTGGGGTCTGCGGTCGTTCAGCGCGGGAGCTCCTGGACTTCTGCTGTCGCTTCGCCCCGGGCTCCGTCGCTGGGACTGGATCTCTGGGTCTCCTGCGTCGCGGAGCCTCCAGACGCAAGTTCACATCTAGACGGAGGGTGCTGTTCCCTGCGGTGCAGACGGCGGTATTGACGGTTGTATGGCTGTTCCCTCCGTACTGACCGACAGGCGCTCCATTTATTCTTTGTTTTGTTTGTTTTCATATACGTTTGTTCCACTTTGTTAAGTGTCCTTGGGTACCCTGAAAGGCGCTATATAAATTAAATCTATTATTATTATTATTATTATTCTTCATTCATCGAAATGGGAGGTCGTCACCGTGACCAAAATCTTAGAAGTACAAGGAAATGGATGGAGGGAGATCGTGACACGTGCTGTTTCTGAATCAAACAGCACGTGTTTAGTTGAAGCTGGTTGATAACAGCCCACCTCAGCTCCGTCTGTTGTCAGGTGTCATCCACACAGAGAGAAAGAGGCAGAACGTCCTTGGACTTAATAGAAAGTCAGCAGGTGAGAACAGATTCATCTAGAAGTCCTCTGATTACAGAATGTGCTGTACACAGTGTGTCCTGAAAGACAACACAGTCACAGTACATGAACTATAGTGACAATCATTATCTACACGCTACTGTAGGATATATAGTGCAGAAACAAGCCTGACAGACAACAAACAGTAGAAACAGAAAAAGATCCAGATCAGATTTATTCATATTGTAAAAGTTCAGATATTGAACACAAACATCCGACAGAAACCTTTCCAGGAAATAAGCAGATAAAAACACTGACACACGGAGAGATGTGACTGTTTTTTCTCCTGAAGTCTCGATGATGAAAAGAAAACAGACGTCCGCCAAAGACTGGAACACCCCGAGGAGACGCTGCAGTGAGCGAACAGCAGAGCGCCGAACTAGAAGAAACTCTCCGACCTCAAAGATCTGTCGGGTTTGTTTTGATCTCAACAATATTTGTGCAGGTGGACGCACGTCCGGCTCACTGGGTGGCTGTCGGTAGAAAACTGGACACGACTATAAAGAAGAAACCTGCGAGTCCACACACACACACAATGGCTGACTCATGATGGCGCTCACGGATATCATTTCACGACAACAACAAAAAGTCCAATCTGGGTGTCTGCCCTGCGCAGGGAGAACAAACTGGGGTTGTTGTCGTTGCAGGGAAGCTGCGTGAGTGATTGAACATATTCAGCTGTGGTACACGTCTTCTTACACTTTCTTTACAAGTGGGAGTCAGCAGGCACAACGTCTGCATTAACAACTACACCTTCAAATGGATCAGGGTTAAAAAAACAAAAAGGTAAAGGGGGATAGGTAGAGATCCAGAGGAGGGACAAGGGAATGTTCTTGTAATTTAGTAGAAGCCCACTTGCTGAAGGTTTTGTTTATTTGTCCATGTGTCCTGCTCAGCTGCGTGACTCAGACAACTGAAGCCCTCGAGCTGCAGCACTGCATTTTGCACATCAAGTAATAAAAATTCCAGGTTAAATTCTCTGTACCTTCCCTGACTGTCCGCTCGTCTTTGGCAGAGATTTGTAGCTTCGGGCGATCCGAGAGGTAAAACGCGAAACCTCGACATGTTCTCACTCCCAACTTGATAAACTCAGCAGCTCAGTCAGTTGCCTTAGTCTTCAAGCTGTGAATATCGCATCGGTTCTGTATGTGAATGGTTTTGTGTTCAAATTAGCAAATATATGCAACTTCTGGTTACACTTTCAAAATAAAGCGTGTCAACAAATAACAGATTCTGACTTGTAGGCTGTTGTGAAGCTGTGGCAGTTTGGTTATGTCCAGAAAAGGATCTTTCTTTGGGTTAGAATAACTATATTTAGTCTCGTAACTTAAAGGGATATTCCGGTGCAAGTTTAATCCATGTTCTAACACACCGTGAAACTGTGTTAGACTCCCTCTCGAGAGATCAAGTTAGCAGACCGCTAATTTACGGAGTTTTATCAACCTCAGAAACGACCGCACGACAACAATACACTGCAGTAAATGGATCCAAATATAAACCGCCACCAAAAAGCCACAAATAATGCTCAGAACAGCACCAAACTTCAGCAACAGTACAAATAGGGTCTCAGCACATAGTCCGGGGCATCTAACCTCCGCTAGCTTAGCTGGATTTCTATTGTGAAGCTAAAAACAGATTTCAACTCTCCTCCATCATCTTCCAGGTCGGGGAAGTCCCGACGCGACGATTACCGAGTGCGGTTAGAAATGCTCAATTCCGTTCTTTTCCCTGTCCGCTCTCGATAATAACTGTTATAAACTGGCAGGTAAGACACATATGAACTTTGATTGCTTTTCCATGGAGTCATGATGATACATTTTCATCCATGAGCCGCGGAACTCTACTGCACTCGGTAATCGACTCGTCTGGACTTCCCGTCAACAGGAAGCTGCTGCAGAAGAGTGGTAAATTTAGTCAGCTTTTCAGTAGAAATCCAGCTAAGCTAGCGGAGGTTAGATGCCCCGGACTATGTGCTGAGACCCTATTTGTACTGTTGCTGAAGTTTGGTGCTGTTCTGAGCATTATTTGTGGCTTTTTGGTGGCGGTTTATATTTGGATCCATTTACTGCAGTGTATTGTTGTCGTGCGGTCGTTTCTGAGGTTGATAAAACTCCGTAAATTAGCGGTCTGCTAACTTGATCTCTCGAGAGGGAGTCTAACACAGTTTCAGTGTGTTAGACCATGGATTAAACTTACACCGGAATATCCCTTTAATAAGATTAATATGATTAATGTGACATAACTGACGTAACAACATAACTCAAAAGAAAATCCTTCTTGTGTCTCGGTCACAAACAGGCTCGACGTGCCACAGTTCAATAAACTAAAGTACTGAAATAAAACAAAAGTCATATTTATTACCAGAAACCTTTTATATCTAGAGTAAAAGTGCTCATTATGAAGGAGGATGGTCCCTGTGGCATGTTGTTATTATATCTTATCAGAACGACTTACAGGTCGATTTACTGACACACTGAACTGGAACTTTTATATGGCGACCTGAACTGGCGTGTGGCTTTAAAGAAAGACGGAGCACCAAATAAAGCTTTGCAACACGTTCACAGTGACTGCTTCTCCCTCTGTACCACTGTGACACACAATCCATTTTCCAAAGCAATACTGTCAGGTGTTAGCTCCCTGGCAGCGAGCCTCTGGTCCCGGCAGAAAACGACCTATATAATACAAACAAATGGTGACATTAAGTCCTCGGAGCAGGCGGTGAAGAACGCCGGCCCAAACTTCCAACAAAGTTCAGTGTGAAGTGGAGGAGGTGAGGCTGCAAAAGGTCCGTCGATAGCACAATGACATTAACTATGAACGGCTGCGATTCGTTCCCAATGGATGTCAGCCCAAATGAGAAAGAAATAAATGTGTGTGTGTGTGTGTGTGTGTGTGCTGTATTTTCCAAACTACTACGGTCTAAAATGTCCTTCGAGGAATTGGATTTCCCAGAGAGAGTGAACCTTCTCTGGAAAAGATTGGCTTCAAGCCCCCTGCAGTGTGGACTGGAGTGTGAATATGTGCCGGTTTTTCATGTCTTAGACCCTGAAAGTGAGGACGTATTGGCTGTACCTCACTTTAGGACAGTCCCAATAAAACAACCTGTTAGTTACGACCTGGTTTTATTTAGGGCTGTCAAACGATTAATTTTTTTAATCGCGATTAATCGCATTTTGTCCATAGTTAACTCGTGATTAATCGCCAATTAATAACAATATTTTTGGCACATTTCTTTCTGTTCTAAATGTACCTTAATGTATTTTGCTCATGTTTTTAATACTTTTAACAACATAAGAAAGGGCAAATATGCTTTCTTTATGAAAATGTTTATTCAACACTTAAAATCATGCAGGAAAATAAAAGGCTCAAAAAATATCCCCTCACCCTAAATGGGATCAAAACATGGTGATGTCAGCTTTTGGCGAGGGGGGGGTGGGCTCTCTGCATCTGCCATGTGTTTGACTGTAAATGATATTTGAGACTCGACGTACTTCAGTTGTAACTCATTTCATGTTGACAGTACGTGCAGATAACCGAACCATCTGGCCGTGTTTTGAAAGTGAATTTTCCGTTCATAAGTCCTTTCTCCATTTACTTTCACTTTCGCTTTTCAGTCCACCGTGTTTTTCCCGAACGCCAACCCTGCTTCTTCTTCTTCTGATTCCCTTTCTTATTCTTCTGCCACCCTCTGGATCAAGACTTCAGGTGCCACCGACGGCCGTAAATCAAACAATGCACATTTTTTTTTTTTTTCAATTCCAAGTGTTAATCGCGCGTTAAAAAATTAACAGCGTTAAAAGGATGTTGCATTAACGAGTTATTAACGCGTTAACTTTGACAGCCCTGGTTTTATTATTATGGGTAGAATTAGATTAGGTGAGAGTTTGGGGTTAGAGATTTAGTTTTGAGGTTTGAGGTTAGAGTTGGTGAACTGTGTAATGTCAGTGAGGGTCCTCACTTACTGTATGTTAGTAAACAAAACAGACTTTGAGTAGAACTTGGCAGGAATTGTCTCCACCAGGACAGAGATCCAGACATGTCTCATCCCGTGTTTGTGTCTTGTTGATATATCTTTACAAGGAGCAGCAGTTTAGAGTTTGAGGCTGAGGAACATGAGGTGATGAGAACATGTTTGGCAGTGAGATTGAGTGAGGATGTGTTTGATAAGTGCAGACAGTATTTGACAAAAATAACTATCTGGAAAGTGAAACCATTTAGTATGTTTTTTCTAAGTAAGAAGAATTTTGTGACTGATGCCTTTTAAGAAAATCTGGACAATTTGGTAAATAAAAGAACATTTTTGAAGGTTGGTGAGGATGTTAATTGGATCGTGGCGGCAGTGAGGGGGCGAGACCGAGTCTTACAAGTAGACTAAGGTGTAAAGGTGTGAGTTATGGTCGAGCACCGTCCGATCAACGTGAAAGCAGCAGCACAGGATGAAACACAGAGAGATTTGTCCTGTTCACCTTGTTCGCCAGACTCTCAGGCGACACCGGGGCAGCGTAAGTCAAGCACGAAGTGGTTGGGATGAGTCAGCGCCTCCATGTCTGACGCCGTGGTTCCCTGCCAGAGAATAGTGGATTGCTCCATCTGTCACTCGGGACAGTAACTTGCTCAAAAACCACAGCGAGCACATCTCAGGGTTTTGTTTACGAGTGAAGGCAAAATGGAGTGTGAGATGAACCGTCTGACCGCTGCAGCGTCAGCAGTAATGGCAGCGTTGTCTGTTCCAGCCGTCACACGTGGTCACGGCTTTGGCTCGTGACTGAATGAGTGAGATTTTGGATACGAGCGGCTGGAAGGAGTTTCCTCCGTTGGGTAACTGGACTAGTGGAGATCTGTAGGGATCCCCGAGTGAATCTGAACTACTGCTCCTTTGGATCAAAAGAAGCCATTTGAGACCAGCCGCGCAATATGATCAGAATATATCCTCCAATCCAAATGACAGGAGACCCGAGGGTAGATCCCCAACATGCTGGAATGATTGAATATCCAATTCGGCTCTGGGATGCTCCGCGTCCCCCAGAGGAAGCTGAAAAACATCTCAGGAGAAAGACGTCTGGATGATCTTCCTCCGCCTGCTGCCACCGACACCCAGCTCCAGATACATAAAGAAACCAGACAGAAGAGATATTATATATATTCTTTTTTCTTCCTCTGGAGCCGGCGCAGCGCAGAAGTTCAGTGAGGTCACAGTAAAACTGTCTCCATCTGAAACTGGACAAGTTCACAGCAAAAGGAAGCTCAGTCAGCGTCTCCTGTGTTTAAGTCGTAACACATTCCTCCTCCTCACTCATTTCTACGATTGGATTTTTTACTGCACGCTCAAAGTGGCTCGTAAGTGTGATTATCTGTGTAAACACGAGGCCGCCCGGCTTTGAGGTATAGATTCGACCTCGGGAAATGAGGTTTATTGAAGCGGAGAACACAGCAGGGAGTCCTTGGTACCCATTAGAGCACCAGTAGGCAGCTGCTGTAATGAGCCGTAACAGCACAAGTACGGTAATTTAGGTGTTAATTCACAAAGCACTTTAAAGAAAGTAGGTTAAGACCGATCTTCCTCTCTGAACTACAAAGAGTGCTCTTTAATTACACATTCAAACACGTGTTTAACTTCAGAAATGAAGCGCAGGAGTCTGGATCTCCATCATCCGAGGCCCGCAGAGTTGTCTGTCTGCTCAACACCGCTGAGTGAAACCTGCAGTGTACATTTTCTATGTATTTATTCGCTGAATAATTCTTCATAAAGTGGCGACTGACCTTTCCTCCTCAAGAGCCGCCATCACGTCCAAGTGTCCTCTTGACATTTACCGGGAAGCTCCAAACACACGCGGAAAAATAAATAAAAAACACCACCTCTCCTCAGTAAACTGCTCTGAAATAAACTATGATTTAGAAAATTCAAAATCATACAGACACAAAGAGACAAAACAACAGAATATGTCGTGCTGGTATGTTGATATAAACCCCTCCTGTCCATTCTGTGTGTAAGTCGAACATAAATAGATGAGCAGATGAAAAACTGAATTTGCAGAACACATTACGTTCCTGCTCTGAGAGATGTGAACACGTCGGGTCTGGTTTATATATTCATGTGTCGAGATGCAACACAGAAAGCTTCCCGCGGTCTCCGGCACGAACTTACATTGTTATTCTCATTTTCAATCTCAAGGAACCCCGGAGGAACCAATATAATCCTAAACAACAACAACAAAAAGCCAAATTATGTTACAGAAATAAGTGACACAGGTACAGACAGGAAGTCTGAGCCGGCGGTCTTTATAGATGATGACTAGATGGCACCAACTGTGATGGACGCCTGCACTCGTGCTCCCCAAACTCCAAACTTCTTCCAACTTCTCACAGAATCTACGAGAGTTCAACACTTTCTGCAGACTCGGACTCACAACACACAGCTGGCCAGCTCCCTCTTAGCAGAAAACTTCCTGGAGAGTAAAACTCTTTGCACACGACCACTTCAGTGAACGTAGCTCCGTCTGTCCTCTCAGTCCATCCCCGGTTTGAAGCTGGTTGGGAAAACATTCTTCACACACCTGCTTCTCTCACCTGCAGGCTGCTGGAGTCCAACATCTATAGTTACAGAACCCGACCAGCACATCTGACTGCTCGTGTCTCCACTGAGCACAAACACACAGTGAGCTGCTGCTGGTCCTCCGCCCAGTGTTGTTCCTGCCAGGAACACCGACAGTATACAGGGTGAGCCCGAGGTGAGGTTCTGCAGCTCGGCTCTACATGCACGACGCACACAGACTCACACAGACAGACACACACACACACACACACACACACACACACACACACACACACCTCTGACAGAAAACACCTCTCAGCTGCTGGTTTAAAGGACCTTCTCGCGTAGGAAAAGCAATTTCTTTTTTCTTTCAATTTTATTTTTTAAACCTGTCAGATCACTTTGTTGAATAGCTTCAGCTTGATGAGAGACTGCTGTCAAAAATGAAATGCATTCAACTACATGTAGAATAAATAAATCAATATATAAATATAAAGGACAACACTGTAGTTAAAACGCAGTTTGTCATGTCGAACAAATTGTTTTGTACAGAGCAGACAGAACGAGTCACAACTGAAACAGAAACCTACCAGAACACCTTTATCATCTCTATGAAAACATTTCTCTTGTTTCTGTGTTGTTGTGGTTGTTCTCTGACACAGACAGCAGATATAAAAATGGCTTTTATCAGGAGGGAGCGTGACTGAGCTGAAACAGTCGGTGCTCCGCCTGAAATGCTGCTTTATTCTCACTGACATGTTGCTGTTTTAAAAAAGAAAATCCTGAACTTACAAGTTGGAGATAAGTTAGTAAAGTATCCTCTGAATAGAAGTACAGTGTATAAATGTGCATTAAGTGTTGTTGTATAGGTAAATATTGCATTATAATGTGAGTAATATGTTGTTTTGCTATTTTTAAAAGAAATTTACTACAGATACTTTCCCAACAGAATCACACAGTGCTGCTGGCAGATGACTTATAACTGATAAACTGTGCATATAAAAATGGTAAATACAGAAAACAAGTTTCTGCCTTAAAAAAAACACAATATATTTGTTTTTTTATCCTAAATTTCAGTGGCTGCAGGATCTGTAAATCATCCAGTGGCTGTTTTAGGCTTCAGACAGCACATAGATTAGAAATATATTGGATAATTTTGTCATGAATATAAAGTGTGAAGCAAATGCTAATCAACAATATCTTATAATTAAGTTGTATTCCTCTTTTTACACACTTAGAGGAAGTTTAAATACCAGAGCAGTGTTTCTCAGTCTTTGTTTTATATGCAAATCCTTTCACTGCTGCATTTACTTATGTTGATGCAATGCTCCATTTTCTCCTTTCTTATCTCCCATCCATCTGTTCAATGCATATTTATCTTCCCCCCTCTCTCTCTCTCTCTCTATTTATCTCTCTCACTCTCCAGCACACACTTGGCTGTCAAGCAGCCATCCAAACATCTTCAGAGGAGAAATTATCTTTTCTGTCAAACACCCTGCAGTCCATCGTTTCACCATATGTTGTAAACAAACGTGAAGACACTGGAGAAAACCATATCGCAGATGACTGTAAATGATGCACGACGCGGGACACGTGGAAGAGAAGGAGGAAGAGGAGGAGGAAGAGGAAGCCTGGAGCGAACAATCAGGCTGAGTGTTGGTGTCAGCTGCTCACCCGTCGCGCTGAGAGACGAGCGTCAGACATGCCCGAGTGCTGATGATGGACAAGCCGCCCTGTTGGACGAGTGACAGCGGCAATTAAGACTGAAACATCTTCATGATATGAGATGCAGCGATACAGACACTTACAGACGAGGGACTATATTTAGCCTCATTACCATAAGCTGGTTGAAACTGTAATTTTCTTTTATTCTATGCAAGTGGCAGCCATTAAAATCCCCTGGTGTATAAAGTGAGCTTATACTAAAAACCTCCTGACCGAGCCCTGTCATTCTCCGTCTCCGAGGAGAATCAATGTTTGTTTTAATCAATTTAAAAGAAATTTAAAACAGGAAATCAGTGGTACAGCTCCTGAAAATGTGACGAGGTATGTCATCATTACTGGCACAGTGCTGTCAGACTGTTTCTCCTCCCACTAATTAGATTTAAAGGAGCTTGTTGTGTTGCACACAGAATGCATAGATTTGGTACAGATTGTTTTCTCACTGCTGGAGGCTGATTACCCCTCGTTTCTCCTCCTCCTCCTCCTCCTCTTCTTCTTCCTTCTCCTCCTCCTCTTCCTCCTCCTCCTCCTCCTCTTCCTCTCCTCCTCCTCCTCCTCCTCCTCCTCCTCCTCCTCCTCCTCCTCCTCCTCCTCTTCCTCCTCCTCCTCCTCCTCCTCTTCCTCCTCCTCCTCTTCCTCCTCCTCCGTCACAGCTGTACCCGATTAGCTCATTAGACCATCGGTGTGTTTAGTCTCTTATCTAAGTTCATCTTTCCTGAGCGTATGATGAAAATGTAGAACTGAAAAACCCAACAAAATACAATTATAGAACCCGTTTATGAAAGGGTTAAAAACTGAGCTTTTCTGTGCATGACTGTGTGACTTGACTTTTTTAAATGTTAATTTTGTGTGAGACTGTCTTTACAAGGTCTAAACTCTTTGCAGCACACTCGTCTGGCTCTTTGTGCCATTAATGTTCTGTTTATTCACTAAATGTTTCTGCCTGCTGGTGCTGGACACACAGTGAGGAACTTTTGGGTCCTGAATGGAGGTTTAGGCTCTGAAAACTCTTGGTTACTTCTGGTTTTGGAAAGTTACTGAAAAGGGAATACAGCCAATTCAACTGTTTACATTTTCTTTCTTTTTTTAAAACCGAGTCTAATCATCACGTTTCTTTCAAAATGTATATGGTTTAAAAAATAAAATGTTCGGTGCCTTGAATCAGATCGTGAAGCTTGGAGACAACAGCTGAACCTCCGGGGCCAGAATAAATATCTGCAGTGGACGTTTTTGCAAACCACCGATGTATAATGAAACAAAAACCGACTTGTTAGGGGTTTAGAAAGGATCTTGTTGCCACAGAGAAAGCTGTAACATGTTTCAGCTGAACCTGGAAGGTAACGATCAGTCAGTCGGTTGGTGATAAAGCTGCTCGAGGGAAGTTGTGACGACTATCATTGACATAATGAGCTCCCCAACCATTAACCTAAACTGAACCCAATTCCAACTAAACCTTAATTTGTTTAATAGTGACAAAGCACATTGTTCCTCACAAAAACAGAAACACACATGAGGCTCCGTCACTTCTACAAAATGAAAAATATTACATTTTTGTAATCATCCCTGCACTGGTTGTTCCATAATCATCTATTGTTATACGCCACAAATAAAACATGATTGTTGGTGAGTGCACACTGTAAACCTCATAATCACAGCCTCCGCTGTAAAAGGTCGTCTTTGTTTCATGTTTCTGTTGTTCTGCTGATGCTGTCTGCATGTTTCAGGTCTCTCTCTGCATATTCAGTCGTCAACAAGCGCAAAAATCTGCATTTTTGTGTTAATAAGTGAATTGAAATTCAATTTTTTCCTCAAAAGCTGCCTGTCTGAGTGCAACAGGTGAGAACTGCTCCACTCTGAGCAGGGCGTTAGTTTATTCTGATAAATAAAATTTGTGTTCATGCTGGAAAAATGACAGATTGACTACAGTCACCATCGTTTGGCAGAGAGGATTGTTTTCCGTTGGGAGACGCAAATCTGAGTTAAAAGCACCTCCGACTGCAGCCGAGACTCGAGATCAACTTGAGGAAAGACTGCGATCTTATTTTTTTACTTTCTCTCAGTGGAAAAAGCACACACATATAAAAGGTTCAGTACCAGCAGGTAGTGGTGGAGGGCTTTTTGCTGCATTTCATTGCACCGACAGGGTTTCCATCCAAACTGGGATTCTTATTTTCTTATTATGCTTTCGACTGTAGCCAAGCTGCTAATGCCGTCTTTGCCACAGCGTCACCAACAAGATAAAGAATAAAAACACTATTTTTAATTCAGATAATAATAATCTGTGCCATAGGATGCAGTATATATAAAAATACACTTAACCTGGCAGCAGATAGTGATACAAGCTGCTTTCATACTGGGCAGCAAGCCGCCAATGTGGCTGCCCTTTTTGCGGCGAGGTCCGCAGATTGGGGGTCTGTTTTGGTCCGCCAATTTGCCGCCTCGGAGGGAACACTTTTCCACCTCCATTTCTATGTAAACCCGAGCCGTCGATGTGCCGACCTCTGCGTGAGATGGGCGGAGGTGTCGATGATGTGCACTGTTGTGGAGTTTTAAAACCAGGAAACAGCTGATCACAGCAGTCAGTTCATCAGTTCATCCGCGGACGTTAAGATGAGCAGCTGGACAGCCGCTGAGATCCAGGAGATGCTAGCGTCTCCTCGGTCTCTGTAGCTGTCTTTGTTGTCCGCTTGTTGTTGTAGCAGCAAGCTAGGAACGGTCGCTACTTTCAAATTAAAAGCCCCCCGCTAAGAACCCAGTTCTAAACTCCAATGGGTGCAATGTAAAGCTCTTATTTTGAAGACAAATTTGACCTGCTTCACTGTTCACGCCCAACTTCGAGCTTCACGTCACGTCACATGTTTACGCCTTTTTGGAAAAGGAGGAATATTACACCTCCCTTTTAGAAAGACAAGGCGGCACATTGCAGCCTTTACCTTGCTGCAAATGTGCTGCCTTGTCCATCTAAAAGTTGCTACAGTTTCTTGTGATATCGGGTTGCCAACGTCGGCCTTTTCAAAATCATAAACATAAAAGGATGACACAGCAGGACGTGGATCAGTACGTTTGTGTGCACGTGCAGCTTCACATCAAGCTCCTCCGGTTAGCATTTATTTAATTATTCTAATGGTATTAATGTTCAGTTCACTTTTAACACTTAGGAGCTTTAAAAACCCGACGTCGCTCCACTGTGTGTCGTTCTGCACCTGATGACTCGTCGTGATCCGTGCCGGCCCGTGTGACCACGTCTCCGTCTGATAGCGTCGGTGTCGCAGTGACCCGGTGACTGTGTGACCACGTCTCCGTCTGATAGCGTCGGGGTCGCAGTGACCCGGTGACTGTGTGACCACGTCTCCGTCTGATAGCGTCGGGGTCGCAGTGACCCGGTGACTGTGTGACCACGTCTCCGTCTGATAGCGTCGGGGTCGCAGTGACCCGGTGACTGTGTGACCACGTCTCCGTCTGATAGCGTCGGGGGTCGCAGCGACCCGGTGACTGTGTGACCACGTCTCCGTCTGATAGCGTCGGGGTCGCAGTGACCCGGTGACTGTGTGACCACGTCTCCGTCTGATAGCGTCGGGGTCGCAGTGACCCGGTGAGGTTTCTGTATTACGCGTTCATTCAGTCAATCTTCCATTAGCCTGATGATGCTGTTAATGTGGCCTCTGCTACTTCACGATGAATTAAACACATTCCCATTAGTTCTGGATGAAGTGGTGCAGAAATTAATGGTAATTCCATCAACACACTCCATTATTCTCACTGTCTCTGCTAGATTCTGTCTCCATCTGCATTCAGCATCACATCCCCACATTATTATTAGTATTTACGCTCAGAGACGTCTCCCTCGCTCTCGTTGAGGCCGTCTTCATCGATTTCCTTTCACTGTCCGCTTTGATCCGACAGGAATCATAAAAGTGTTTTGTTTATTTCAAGAAATTAAAGATAAAAGGTGTTGACAGGTGAAGCTTTACAGAAAGAGGAGACACGGAGAGAGAAGAGAGACGAGCTTATTGAAACATTTTGTGTTTTGTATTTGACTGAGACGGTTAGTAGAACGAGTAGAGGTTTTTTATTTCTCATGTGAAGTTTGCCCCGGTGGTGCTGCAGGAAAAACCATGCAGTGATTAGAATGAGAGGTTTGAAACTGCAGGGAACTTCTCGTACATCTGTGTAGAAAGCAATGCCTCAGTTTTGTGCATTCATGTTGAAGAGTAAGGTGTCTAAATTCTTGTTGGGATAGAGGTTTTGGAGGCTACGCTGCTCATGAGTGCAGAGTAGCAGGGCAATGTTGGCCTATAAAGCACTGCGATGATGCAGTTATCTTGTGGCGTCAAGTTCAGAACCACATGAAGATATTTAAACATTTTTGGGGAATGCCCAATCTCACAAATCCCTCTTCAATCATGAACAACAAGCATCTTGCCGGATAACAAAACCAAAATGTCCTCAAAGAAAAGATGCGGGTGTTCAGAGGTTCAGTGACGATAAACCTGCAGGCGCTAAGCTAATGTAAGTTTACACGACCGCAGTGCAGCTTTTTACCTCCAAACCAGGTTGCTGAATGCTCAAAATGTCCCTAAATTAGGCCAAACAAGACATCTTAACCGGACCTGAACAGACCAGAGTCCGGGCCTGACCTGGGCCGGCTGGTCTCCACCTCTCTTGAGCCTTCTCAGTCCTCCTGATTGGCTATGACGTGACTCTCCCAAGCTGCTGCCACTCATTAATCAGGAGCCGGTCTCCACTTCCTGCACACAAGTGATCTGAATCCACTGCAATCAATCCAGGCTTCTTTTTAAAATTCACCTAAAATAAAAATGTTAAAAAGATGGAGCCTTCGTCCTGATAGTTGTGCAAAATGTAGCCTCGGAGGACGACTACAGTTACGAGGGAATAATCTTCAGATCATCTGAAAATATCTGATAAAATAAAAGTCTGCAGCCAGTCGATGAGTGGAGATCTTTATCTTTCTGAGTGCTTCATGTCTGACGGCGGCGTTTTACTGCCCGCTCTGCATGAAGGTTCGAGTCTGTTTGACTTCTGACAGCAGTGACGACGTCAGCAGCTGCCGACTGAACACAAACTCAGCTCACAGGTTGTGACGCTCCTTCAGTCTCTCGTGTTTCCATTCTGTCCTCCTGAGTATTCAGTGAAAATCTACTTCTGTTTAAAGGTTTTTGCATCAACTGACTGTTAGTCATCGAGTGTAGCAGGCAGCCCCTCTCTGCTGCTGCTGCTGCTGCTGCTGCTGCAGGGATCCCAGACATGCAGGGCACCACCTATTAATATAGAAATATCACACCTGTGAGAGCCAAGCCCAGCAAGCAGGTGTGACACACACACACACACACACACACACACACACACACACACACACACACACACGCAGTAATAGGTTCACTCTCAGCTGAACATCGCAGCCTGTAGGAGTGAAAATTAGGTACAAACACATTCACAGCACCTGTTTGTCTTCCTGAGATAAAGCAGAACTGGAAATGTGTTGAATACGACACAAGACACAGACAGACAGACAGACACGGATCAGCCAAACACCGACATCAGATCACAAAACACTCTACGGCATGTTTAAGAAACTGATGACGAAAAGTGAATTCTGCATTTTAATTTGAAGGATTCGTTGTCCCGCCTCTATTTTATTTACCAACGTTAAAACTCAAGTCCTCAGAAAGTCTTGATATCATCAGTAAAGAGATGATCGAAAATGCGACAGACGCACTAACAAGTGTGTCTGAGCTGTGCGCGTCACTTTTTAATGTCCCCTGGAAACAGTTTGTTGTCGTCTGCCCTCCTTTCTGTCCTCTCGTCGGGTGAAGATGCTTCTTTCTCATCTATTTGTGTGTGTTTTCTTAAACTGCAGTGAGTTGATCTCTCAGTCCTTTTGACTTAAGGTCCAATTTGTAAGCATTCCCAGCCCGTCAGGTACTGATGGTATGGAATGGCGTCCGACCCGACCTACAATCCCAGAGCGTCGGTACCTGATGAGTCGGGAATGAGACTGAAAAAAACAAACAGCTTTCTCACAAATTGGAGCTTTAAGTGTGAGTGACGTTCAGCTCTCAGGTGAAAGAAGCTTGTTGGGAAGTGAAACCAGCAGATTCTGTTGTGTTGGACCTCTTTTTCTTTTTTAATACACATTTGCTTTTCAATAACGGGCCTTCATGGATGCGTGGTGTTACTTTGAGGTGCAGCGGTTTTCTAGTTTCGGGTGTTCATCATATTTTTTAAGTATTTCTTTTCTTCCGAAGAGTTTTAATGTGTTGATTTTAATGACCTACTTTCTGCTTTACATTTTAATACGCCTCACTGTACTCTCATTCTGCGCCGCGCTCTGTTTTCTGCTGGATTCTTGTGTGTTTCGGGTTGTTGGTTCTGGGACGCACATGGCCCAGTAATTCTGTTTATATGCTGTATTTGCATATTCAAATGTCTTGCTTTCTCTGTTGGGATGAATATCTCCAAATGTTCTGGAAAGTTTCAGCAACTTTAGTAGACCTCGATGTCAGGAAACGTTCTCGGCTCCTGAACGGACCTGTGAAACATTTAGCTGGTTCTGTTGCAGGTTGTGTTGGTTGAGTGTTCTGATGTTTCGATATTAAAGGGATATTCCGGTGTAAGTTTAATCCATGGTCTAAATCACTGTGAAACTGTTAGACTCCCTCTCGAGAGATCAAGTTAGCAGACCGCTAATTTACGGAGTTTTATCAACCTCAGAAACGACCGCACGACAACAATACACTGCAGTAAATGGATCCAAATATAAACCGCCACCAAAAAGCCACAAATAATGCTCAGAACAGCACCAAACTTCAGCAACAGTACAAATAGGGTCTCAGCACATAGTCCGGGGCATCTAACCTCCGCTAGCTTAGCTGGATTTCTACTGAAAAGCTGACTAAATTTACCACTCTTCTGCAGCAGCTTCCTGTTGACGGGAAGTCCCGACGAGTCGATTACCGAGTGCAGTAGAGTTCCGCGGCTCATGGATGTAAATGTATGATTATGACTCCATGGAAAAGCAATCAAAGTTCATATGTGTCTTACCTGCCAGTTTATAACAGTTATTATCGAGAGCGGACAGGGAAAAGAACGGAATTGAGCATTTCTAACCGCACTCGGTAATCGTCGCGTCGGGACTTCCCCGACCCGGAAGCTGATGGAGGAGAGTTGAACTCTGTTTTTAGCTTCACAATAGAAATCCAGCTAAGCTAGCGGAGGTTAGATGCCCCGGACTATGTGCTGAGACCCTATTTGTACTGTTGCTGAAGTTTGGTGCTGTTCTGAGCATTATTTGTGGCTTTTTGGTGGCGGTTTATATTTGGATCCATTTACTGCAGTGTATTGTTGCCGTGCGGTCGTTTCTGAGGTTGATAAAACTCCGTAAATTAGCGGTCTGCTAACTTGATCTCTCGAGAGGGAGTCTAACACAGTTTCACTGTGATTTAGACCATGGATTAAACTTACACCGGAATATCCCTTTAATAGTGTAAACGTACAGAAACATTAACTGTCTTCAGAGGAATGCGCTGAAAACACAACACTGCCTTTGCTCATTTATTTTTTGATAACCTTGTGTCGACGTGTATTTGGATAATATTTGTGTGGTGCTGTTTTATCTTGAGTCCACACCAAGACGAACTCCAGAGTTTTATTGAAATGGTAATGAATTATTTAGCATTAGTAAACATGCTTTTATAGTTTAGCATGAGCAGAAAATGCTGATCTGTAGCGTTACTCAAGCTCGCAGTTCATTTCCTGATAAAAGTCTCTTTTCAGGATGACAGCACATTTCAGAGCGACCTGTCTGAAACACACCTGTTCACTGATCACGCTGTTCAGTCAGCATGTTGACGTGCCACACCTGTCAGGTGGATGCTGCTCACCAGGAAATGATTATCTTTGTGTGCATAAGAAGTCATTAATGTTTTACTTCAACTTGTGAAAAATCAGAGATCAAAACCAAAAGTGTTGCGGTTGTAATTTAGTCCGTCGAGTAGCTCATTTTGCACCAGAACGAATCTGCTTTCCCCAGTTAAGATTCAGTTTACTTCTTCTTTTAAAGTCTTCAGACTCAACCAGGTTATTTTCAGACGCCTGCCGTGCTCCTCATCTCTCATAATTTTAAATATTAAACACTTCTTCTTTATTGGTTTCCACTCTCAAACATTTCATGGTTCTGTGGTAGCGAGGAAACTCGATCCCGCGATCACAAAGGTTTAATTAAACAAGTGAAACTGCATTAAAGTTCAACTAGAACTCGAGCTTTGGCTGAATTACCAGAATCCACTCAGATATCTGCTCACCAGTCAAATCTTCCTCTTCTGTTTTTGCTTTTTCTGGCAGGAGAAAGACTGAAAAGCTTTCTGGGCACATGCAGAATCTGAAGTGTGTTTACGAGTGTGTGTGTGTGTGTGTGTGTGTGTGTGTGTGTTGCATTTCATCTCCACTTTGTGTGTGTGTTGAGGTGTTTATTCTGAGTCTAATGGCATGTTCTCTCCTGTGTCCTCGTTAGTAGTTATCACCGTGTCATGTCAACCAGCGACAGCTTCCAACCTAGAAAACTCCCACCGGTAACACACACACACTGCACACACACACACACACACACACACACACACACACACACACACACACACACTCTTCTTCTGGCTTTGTGCCTTTGTCCTCTATATGCACGTCACATATACAAATATCCATTCATCATCTCTTCGTGTTTTATGCGACGCAGCGTGTTTGTGGATATTCAGCTGCAGAATTCAACCCTCTCCTGCTTAGCCTTTGGCTTAAAGCGTAACACAGACTTACGGATCGCGTTTAGCCTCAATTAATCCATCAAACAGACGTTAAGAGGATCAGGACGGTCGTGCGGTTTGTTGTTAGCACTCGAGATATTTCTCTCCAGCGGTCCCTTGTGAAAATCTGGCAACTTTATGCATAATTAGCTTTGGAAATGGGAAATAAATGATGTCTGTTATGAAAAAGGATATCTACAGCTGGAGGAAGAGGCAACTTAATTTATGTACAATGGGACAAATAGAAATTAAATACAGTAAACGCGTTTTAAAATATTAACGAGATGTGTGTGTGACTTCTGATCTTTGTTCTCTGTTTCTATAAAGTCAGTTTTCAAATGTTCACTTCCTGTTTGTGTCTCTCAGTAAACGTTTATCAAATAAAGTTTTTTACTGAAAGTTTGTGACTATTTTTGACTTGAAAACACAGATTTTAGCCTCATTTTTGTGGCATGTCATTGTCATCTCCCTGCACGAGCAGATGTGATTTCCTCAACAAGAGCCGACTGAGATCCAAACAGCAGAAATAAAAAACATTTATACAACTTTTAATGAAATACTCTCCAACCACAAGATGCATTTTAAAGCAGGATCATCTGTGAATCAGTCTGAATTATCTAGGAAGTAAAACCAGCAGACATCCTTTAATGTTCAGGGCTGTACGTGTTCCTGCGTGCATCCACACATTCAGTCAGTCAGTAACATGTAGGGTGAACATGTTTCTGCTCTGACAGTGTGGAACAAAGTGGATGTTTACATGAGTCTCATCTAAACGGAGCAGAAACACAGAGTCAGTCATCAGCAGAAGACACGAACAAACGCACCCTGTCAGCGCGTGAGGCTCACGCTCCGTTCATGATGTCACATAAACGTTGATTGTTTGTGTGTTGCTGTTAGCATGCGATGCTCCGGAACAGGCTCGTTGAATATGTATATCTGTCAGTGTGCTTGTGGACGCTATACATCACATGTACCACTTATACACAGACTGAGATGATGCCATCCTGTGTATGATATCCTCTGTATGTTTGTGTGTGTGAAGTGTGTATCCTGCCTCTGCAGTCGACAGTGCACATGATCATTTCTCACAGAAGGTGGAGCTCAACACAGATTAAGTTGACTGAAGACCACAGGGAGCAGGAACCAACTTCACGAGCCTGAGAAGCACTAAAACCTGACAGAACACACGTTTCTCTAATGTTAAACACTTAAAAACACTGAAAAATAAGCTAAAAATTCATATTTTTATTATTACATTCTCATGCATTGTTTCTAAATCATGTCACAGATCAGCTGACATAAACTTTTAATGACCTGATTGATCAGTAATCTGTTTGTTTGGTGATGATGACGATGTTCCTTTGTGGCTGAAACACATATTTACTGGTAAAGAAATAAATTTATCAGCGTTAGAGAAGAGATCAGAGGGTTGTGGATTCAGAGCAGCCAACCTTGAGATGAACACTGCCTACAGCATCTTTCACCCCGGGGAGGTAAAGAAAAAAGAACCAGTGTGAGAGTCACGTTAATCCAGCTTGGATTTAAGGATAGTCCTGGCTGACTGGCTGACGTCCAGTCACGGATCCGAATTAGGATGGGTAAGCATCAGGAAATGAGAAACTGGTGGGAAAATATCTTTAATGAGACCTGTGTCTGAGCTAGCGGTCAGTTAGCTTAGCTTCCTGGAGTCTGTGCTGGTTGCTATATACCCTCAGAGTACTACTAATAATAATAATAATAATGTATATTGCATAACAATAAGATACACAAATGTGTTAGTGAGCTTTCGAGGAGTTGGTTGGTGGAACCAGGCTGGCTGATTCCTCCCGTTTCCAGTCATACTGGCCAATAACTATTAAACATTTATGTCACAAGCCTGATTCCAAACCTCTTTAATAGACTCCATGGTGAATGCATAACGTCTATAATAACCAGTCACACATGAAGCATACAAACTGAGACAGCTGCTCAGTATCCAGCAGCAGACCTGCCAGCTCGTCTGCAGGCCTACAGGAGTACAACTGCATGAATATAAAGCAGGGCAGTGCTGGAATAAGAGCATGAACCTCAGCGGAAAAAACACTAATACATGCTGACAGTGAGCTGATTCCTACATGGGGCACAAGCGTACACGTATGCGATACTGCAGACATTATGCCACCAGTGCCGTATAGTTTAGACATGTTGACGTGCAGCTGAGAACATTTATCCTCAGATTCTGTTTGATCGTATGTGACATGTACGTCTGGTGCCTGTATACGCCCGAGGCCCAGCCGTGTTTATAGGACACACAGTCGTGGAGCGCTGCAGTGCCGTCCCATGATATCCCTGCACGTACACTGTTTGTGACTTTACATGCAGCGCGCTGGAGGCTCGCGCAGGATATCTGAGCTCCGGTGGACCAATATGTTCTCGTTGTTCTGCACGACAGTTCAGTTCGAGCAGATTAAGTTTATCATTCCCCCGTGGCTGCACAGTTTGCGTCTTCATCCGACCTGATGATGCAGCACGCAGATATCCGGCTCTTCAGACGCAGTAATGGTTGTTAATCTCCCTGTGGAGACGATCCCGCGTTATACAGTTCAGCATGTTTACATTATTCACAGTTTTAAGCTTAGTAGCTGGACAGTTTGTATGCGCTTTGCTCTGCTCGGTGCAGACTCGCCCCTCATGCATGACTTAAATCCACCATCAGGAGAACCTATTGATCGACCAGTGAGCAGGTTCATTTCACATGCAAGCTTCAAAATGCAAGAACATGTAGGACTCATATCTCTGGAGAAAAGTCAACATGCAGTAAAGTGCGTGCTAACATTTGAAATACGGTTGTTTCGTGTTTGAAATGTGTTGTAGATAAAAATCGTGCTGCCAACAATAAAACTGAAACTGACTGAGATGCTTTTCTTTTTTTTGAAAGTAATTGTTCTGTATTTAGTGAGAGGTTTCCACAGATGGCTCCGACCTGTCGCAGCCCCTCCATTTCCTTCACTTAGGTTCATTTTGGGGGAAGGTGCAGTCTGTGAAAACAGTCAGTCTGCTTACTGACTGTTTTCACTTCACTTTATTGTGTCGTGCATCCTCTGTGAGCAGCCTGTGGACAGAGAGCGACACAGCTGCAGAGAGGACGGTCAGAACAAGCTGGAGTTAACACAGGAAGGAGGGCAGGGAGAAGATTGTCGTCACACCTTCTGTGTGTGTGTGTGTGTGTGTGTGTGTGTTTGTGTGTGTGTGTGTCTGCATGACAGACAGAGCATATAAGACACAGATAGTGAGGCAACAAGACCTTTAGATAAAGTGACAGAAAGTGAGAGTGTGACGACACCTGTCCACCGAGGTTGGCTACACCTTCGTGTGTGTGTGTACGTGTGTGTGTGTGTGTGTGTGTGTGTGTGTGTGTGACAGAGTCAGAAACACCCGTCTCATGTTGTTAGTGATACTTACAGGTAACACATACTTAGTTGTGTTCACTGAAAGAAAACCTGTCCACGGTTTGTGTCACTCTGCACTGTTTTGGATGATTTTGGAACATTTTGGTGTGTGTGTGTGTGTGTGTGTGTGTGTGTGTGTGTCAGAGTGGTTATAAAGGAGAGCTGTCCACATGAGTTGGCAGTGTTGACGCCTGGTGTGTTTGTGTGTGTGTGTGTGTGAGTGTGTGTCTAAGAGAGGGTGTGCAGAGAAAGTGAGTAGGAGTTTAAAAGGCAACCTGTCCACTGTGGTTAGAGGTGCTTTTGTGAATGTGAAAGCAAAACAAACTGTGTGTGTGTTTGTGTGTGTGTGTGTGTGTGTGTGTGTGTGTGTGTGTCAGAGTGGTTATAAAGGAGAGCTGTCCACATGAGTTGGCAGTGTTGACGCCTGGTGTGTTTGTGTGTGTGTGTGTGTGTGTGTGTGTCTAAGAGAGGGTGTGCAGAGAAAGTGAGTAGGAGTTTAAAAGGCAACCTGTCCACTGTGGTTAGAGGTGCTTTTGTGAATGTGAAAGCAAAACAAACTGTGTGTGTGTGTGTGTGTGTGTGTGTGTGTGTGTGTGTGTGTCTGTGTAGGAGTAGTTGTCAGCCATACTCGAGCACACACATGTCTAACGTCGCCTCTTTTTCTTTCAGCTTCTGGTCATCAGCTGCTGCACCGTCACACAACAAGATGGCCGAAACACTCAAACACACATATGTTTGTAACGTTGTATCTGTGCTCCACTTCTTCCTGTCTGCAGCAGCTCTTTAATAAACGATGCTTAACGAAGGCCACATAATTGGACTATTGCCTCACTCAGATTATTGTCCGTAATGGGATTAATGTGCATGTAAATGTAGGCAGTGATTAGAAGTAGCAAAGCATCTACTTAATGATAGGAACATTTCACGGATGATTACTTGGAGTAAGAGGTGTGTGTGTGTGTGTGTGTGTGTGTGTGTGTGTGTGTGTGTGTGTGTGTGTGTGTGTGTGTGTGTGAGCCACAGGTTGGTCTGCTGTGCAGTGATTTTGTCCAGAGGTGGATCCAGATGTGACAGTGGATCAGCGTTGAGCACTCGCCGTAATTGAGGGCTAAAAAATGCATGACTTCGTGTCCCTCTGAAGCTCTTAACACGCTGGGCTGGACCGTGATGAAGGGCGACCATTTCTCCTGGAAGCTTATCGCTCTGTGACAAGTGTTTGAGATTTAGGTTTAATGCGGGACGGAGGGGAGATGGACTGTTATTGCTTCACGAAGTTCAGTCAGAGGAGACGCTTTTTATTACCCACTAAATCTCTCTGATAGTTCGTTGTAGACGAGGAGGCTTGTGGATTTGGTTTGTCGTCTTTACGGATGTCGTCGTTTGTGACAATTTTCCAAACTGTTATCAGTTGTCGTGTTTGGTCCTGCGGATTCCTCTCTGGATTTGTGAAGTGATATTTCTCGTAAACGCAGGAAGGAAGTGAACGGTGAAAAACAAGCAGAAAAAAAAAAACATCCAGGGTATTATTTTTTTATTGCAGCACACGGAGATCTGCTGAGACACTTTTATGTTTGTTTGGGAGTCATAAACTTCCAGCGGGTTCTCATCCTTTAGCAGCAGAATTGGTTATTTTGTCAGCGGCTTGCAGAAGAGCTCACATTACTGCTCTGCTCACCGGGTGGCTCTTTCAACAACACACTGCTAACTCAAGGTTACAGAAGGATCATGGTCACTGCAAACACACTGTAGTTCTGATCCGGCTGAACACATCCTCACATCCAACTGAATAAAAAGGTTTGCGACCACTGAGATGGTGTGAATTTGATTCTGGAAAACTCATGGATTACTTTTTTGTGTAAGGGGTCAGTGAACAGTTTTCAAAACCTAAAGAGACAATTTGGTCTAAATAATGATGACTTCTTTAGATTCTTACAGGTTCGTTACCATGTTGAACAAATAAGGAAAGAGAAGGGTAGCTCATTGCATGTGAAACAGAAATGGGAGAGGGAAGGAAATCTAGTTTTAAGCGAAGAAGATTAGGAATATTTATGTGAGATACAATGGAAAACTTCAAATTCAACACTATGGAGAGAGTTTTGTTGGAAAACCCTTATTAGATTTTTTCTCACTCCAGCTCAAAAAAGACACTATACCAATTCATCTATATGTTGGAGACAAATCATGTTCACATATTTTAGTCTTGTTCAATATTAGTAGTAGTCTACAACATTTTGCAAGAAGTATTTCAGACGGACATTACTTTTGAGTTTGTATCATTATATTTAGGAGTTTTACCATCAGAAAATGTCTCCTCTGGTGACAAATACTTATTTCAGATTCTAAGTGCCACTTCTAGAAAAGCTATAACAGGGAAGTGGCTAAAACTAGAAAAACCTACAGTGGATGAGTGGTTTGACATCATTTATAACATTTTTAAGATGGAAAGAATTACTTTTGCTAGAAGACTGAAACAGGGTCTGTTTTTGAAGAGATGGGAAAGATGGATGAGATATGTCACTCCGGTTCGTCCGTTGTTTGTCTTGTACCAGGTCTTATATTCATTTCCTTTTTACATCTATGTTTTTCCTTTTCAACCCTTATGCATCAGTAATTTTTATTTTTTTCTCTAGCATACCAGATGTGCACCCCAGCATTCTTGTTCTAAGCCTAAGGAGTTAAGTACTCAAATGTTGTATTTTATTAATTTGATCTTTTATGAGATTGAGGGAGGAACAATCATCCCCATCTGTACTGTCAGTGGAATCGTGGAAGTACTACAGCGCAATTCAGATGTAATTTACAGATGAATGGATGAGATTGCTGGATTTATACGTGAATGAACATCACAATAAAAACAGACAACTTGACTATTTCGGACGTCCACCCTGCAGTGAAGCCACCTGATGGACTCAGCTGGTGTTGCAGAGGATCTCCACCTCAGCCGAGCTGGCGTCTTTATCTAATGTGGACTGATTCTGCAAAGATTGAAATCCTCGGCATCCACGCAGCACTTAAGCTTGAAAACAGCCGTTTAAATGTTGTTTGAAGTGTAGGAGGGCAGCTGATGTTCTGAAGCATCTGGTGGGCGGTTTACAACGGGCAAGCTCTGTCACTGTTGGTGTTATTAATCACTTAACATCGTGTTTCAGATCTTATTAATCTAAAAAGATTTTTTATGGGAAACTGATGAATCTGTTCATGTAGGAGGACAAACTACTCACGCTCTCCCTTCATCCCTCCTCCACTGTGCAGTCAGTCGTCCACCGGCTCACTAAGACTCACTAACACAATATTGAACATCTTTTTTTCTTTATTTGGCTCGACATTGAACCGCCTGAGGGCACACGTGGGACTGTGATGTGCAGATGTTTGACCTACACCAGGAGACACATGTTTAAAGTCCAGAGGGTACTGCTCTTTTTTTAACTGCTGATAATAAAATCTACATTAAAGAAGAGAGAAAAAAGAGGGTGATAAAGAGAAAGAATGTTCAAAGATAACAGATGAGAAGCAGGCATGTTGGGCTAATAAACCTCAACAGAAGACGACTTTGTCTTTGTGTTCAGACGGTGGAACTGAAGTGTGAACGTGAGCGCGGTGTCGTCCACGTTTGATGGAACGACCTGATGGTAATTACTGGAATAACAGTTTTGTGCTTCAGATGGCACAACTGAGATGATTTCTCCGCGTGTTTCGGATGAAACGACTGGAGGGTTTTTATTAAACTCCGCTTTATGTGTGCCGCGCTGAGAAGAATATGCTTTTCTTTATGTTTGTTTGGCGCGCGGAGAGACGCTGGAGGGTAATCACTGGATTGAAGAGTCTCTTAAGATGCCCGAGCTGAGAGTACAAGTTGTGTTTTGATATGTTTGGCATCGCCGCGGCCTCCAGAAGGCTCATATTGGATTGTGACGACTTTGGCTCGGCGCGGTGCAGCTGGGAGGTAGATTCTGGATGGAGATGTCACACTGCAGCAGCCTGTGGTCTGTGGCCATGTCATCCAAAGCCAAGACACTTCACCATCTTTGCACGCGGGATTAGCTTAGCCATGCATAGACACACACACACACACACACACACACACATCAATACAGGCACTCGCTGGATGGCCTCCAAACCCATGTGTCTGTCATTCTGTCTTCTCCTCTAAGCTCTATTATACTGGGCCGGCTTCCACCTCTCGGGCTGCATCCTCACTCTCATCCATTACCAGAAACCCCTGGTGTGAAAACTGCTCCCCTCCTCAGGGCTGCAAGGCAACGACTGATCACACCGGTTTATTCCAACTGAAACTGATGTTTGTTTTTCTTGGTTTGTTTCACTGCGATGTTCTGAGCTTCTTCTGATAAATATACATAAAGTTTTCCACTGGTTTGTTTTGTAGTGACCGGCTGTCCAAGAGTTCAGTCATGTTTCTCACTGTTAACACCCACAATCTTGCAATCATCCAATCACAATTCCCCAAGAAACCCGCGCAGCGTGAAACTAACCTATGGGAAGTCTATTAGGGTGTCTCAGAGCTGCCAGTATTTTTGGTCAGTGGAGCGTTACCTCGGCATCCGATGGTGCTGAAAAGTCTGCGTTATTGTTGCGTAAGTATCTCTGGAGTCCGTGTCAGGAGGAGGACTCACCAGTCTGAGTTTCTGCAGGAGTTGCAAACCCGACTGACCACTGACTGCACAGTACCGTGAGTACCCGGTGTGTGTGTATATATTGAAAATAATCCCTGTATTTCAACTGTGAGCACAGACGCTGATATTTCGGTTTTGATTTCCTGGTTGGATTTGTTTTGTGGGGATCTGCAGTAAAACCCTGAGCGGAGTTTTGAGTTGCCTTTCTTTTGTGGCTGTGAAGTGGATTGAACTGTTTTTGGATTGTGGGAAACCCGGATTCTGTACCTTGTGGATTGAACTCTGAGACTGTGGGTCAATCTGTCACACAAAGTTCAATAATACAAATTGAAAACTGAATTGAATTGTGGTCTATTTGTGTTTTGCAGTGCTGGTTTTTGGTGACATATTTCATTTACTGCTACGTGTTATTTGCTTTATTGTTTTGTTTGGTTTGACGGAGCTTTTTTCTTTCTATGTTATAATTATTACTTGTCAGATGTGTCTCTGAGTGGCGCCTCACTTCATTTAAACAAGTCAAACCTGCTACAGTTTACATACGTGGTTCTGGATCAGTTCTTAATCTAGAGTTTTGTGTCTTCTTCAATATTTAACCTTTCTGGATAAATCCTCTGTGTAGATTAGTAGAGAAAACACAACAAAATAAAGTCAATACTTCAACAAATAAAAGGCTTCATCCCATTAATGTGGGCAAAGATCAACACCAACTGTGTCGCGTCATGTTAACCATATCAGTACTTCAACACAATGTGTAATTTGTTCACTGAGCTGACTTTTCATGCTGGTTTCAACACTTATGTGTGAAAACAAAACATTTCCAGATAAAACTGTGTGTATAAACGCCCCTGTGAACATTTTTCTGAACCTAACCAAGTGGTCTTTGTGCCTAAATCCCACCTAACCCTCCCAACATACAATACAAAATGTGAAGTTGTACCGTAAAAAAATGTTTGTACATGTCTGTGGTCCACACACGTACATGGAGAGTATTTATTCTGGTGTTTGGGTCGGCTACAGGGGTAGAACTCTATATCATTGCTAACTACAACATATTAAAACAGACCAGACATTTTCTATCCCTCATAATAAAACATCCATCACAGTTTTTTTTCAAAGCATTGCAAAATGGTGCTGCTTCTCCAGAAGTCGCTCACCAATTGCGAGCCAACGTGAGAGTGTCGTTGTGGGCTTGTTCCAGAATCGAACGCTCAGTGAACGTTTATGTTTTCACTTTTAACCCTTTCATGGCAGTGTCACACCTCAATGTCAGTGACAACCCCAGCAGGACGATGTGACCCGTGACACTAGGAAATTGCTCAGGAATGGTCCGATGAATGTGACAAACAGCTCAGGTCCCCACATCCCAATCCAATCGAGCTTCCCTCAGATGTACTGGAATAAGTCGGGTTTATGGATCCATCCTCGCGACCCGCAGGACTCAAAGGATCCGTTGCCAAGTCCCAGCGCTCCTTCGTCCAAGCCTTAACGGGTCAGAGCCAAGTGCGATCCATGGTAAGGTCTCCTGGGACCGGATACGCTCCGGCACATCCCACGCATGCCTCCGCGTTAGCAGAATACTGTATTTGTAAAAACATCATCAGTATTATTCACTTCACCTGTTTTTCCTTTGAGCAGCAGAGACTTTGTGACTTGTTCTCCTTATTGATCACAACTGAAACCCAGATAAACCCAGATGAGACTCGCTCCTGTGGACTCTTTTGTGAGTCACCCTGGGAAGGTTATTCTGTTATACTTCCAACAGCTGAGAGTGTAACACATCCCTCCGACAGCCTCGACTGTTTCAGACCGCTATCCACAGAGGACCTGACCCAGATTGAGGACAACCTTTTAGCAACTGTCCAAACTCAGTGGAGACATAAGGACAAAGGTTGTTTGTTTGTAAATGGCCACCAGGGATCTCACACTGATGATGATGATGATGTTGATGATGTTGATGATGAGGAGAGGTCGGATGAGGACAGACAGACGGTGGTACATCACAACTTTTAGTATCAGCTTAGAGAGAAAAGAGAATTCTTTGAAATCATTCCGCTTCTGACAGGAATGTAGAGAAAAAGAAGAAAAGACTGAGCGGTGAGGACAAAAAAAGGTCAAAGACAAACAGGGGAAGCGGGTACAGGATGATGAACGAGGGCTGAGAGACGGGTCAGACTTTTTTTTGGCGTCCACTGGGACCAGAACCTGTCCATGTGTGTTTGGAGACAGTTTGGAGAAAACAGATTTGGAGATTGAAGCTGAGGTTTAGAGAGGAAGAGGTTGTTTCAGGGTAAGTTGGAGTGAAAGGGGGTAAAGGTTGTGTGTGTGTGTGTGTGTGTGTGTGTGTGTGTGTGTGTGTGCTGATAATAACACCACTGTAGGAGACAGAACCGAGCGGTGTGTTAGTAGAAACAGCAGCGAGCAGCTTCGTCCCCAGAGCCTCTAAAACAACTTTACACCACCGGCTGTCTGTCTGAGTCCATTTACACCAGAACATCTCACCCTTTACAGACTGCACTGGAACCACCCTGACGCCGCCACTTAGGTTCTGGTCTGTGATGGACACACGGGTATTGCAAGACACAACAATTTGAAATTCAGTCAGTAAATAACAGGTACTCGTCCCAACAAATGATTAACGACTTAAATCTGGTCGCTCGTCAAGTCCGCTAACGGCTTCAGTGAAAAACTTATTAATTAAAGGAATATTGTCATTATACAAGCTTGTTTGCACATGGGTTAAATATAGAATACTCAAATAAATACTCAAAGGTTTACTTCAACATTGTACATGAGTTCTCTGTTTTCTGCTGCTTTTATGCAGCGGATCAAAATGTAATCACATGAATATGATGATAAGTTCACAGGCTGCCTGGCGCTTTATAAATTAACTATAATTATCTCCACCTTTACCAGCTGCAACGTTAAAGCGATTAACACATCATGCTTCATTAGCTATAATCCAGTATATTAAACATGTATATGTATTTATTTACCCTGAGCGTTTCTCTGTATTACTGTTGGTGCCATTGTTTTAAATGCAGCGTTAGCAACATGGCTACCGCTAGCAGCCTGTCTACTGTCCAAACTACAAAACAAACGTCAGAATCCAAATTTGACCTAAAAACCCTGAATTCAGTGCAGTAAAACACTCTGCTGGTTGTTGGTTTTATTAAAAGTATTGTTATTAACTGATCTATAGAAAGAAAACCAGTTTTGCAATCCATTGTTTAAAACTCTACCTGACTTTCTTGCACACGCTGAATGTGAGCGACATTTCAGCGCTGTAAAAATCAGTGTTCATGTTATGCACGATCTTATTAACTCAGTCATGTTGAAGAGTTTTCTTGTGTCAATGGAAATGTAACCGTCCAAACCAGGTAACACTGACGTGAAGGTCGACCACAGGTGTGACCAGTTGGAGGTGATTGTTCTTCAGTCAGGAGAGAGGAGGCACTCTGAGCCCGTCCTGGACCTGGATGTGGACCCAGGCAGGCTCCGGGGTTCACAGTTTGGCTAGAGAGGCAGAGCAGGAAGTGCCTGAGGGAGAGAAAGAGAGAGAGAGAGAGAGATGAGGATCTGTTGAAATCAGATGCAAGGACATTATCAGACACCCTGAGGGAGGAGGCGGAGTTCAGTTTCAGTTCAGGGTCGTCCAGCGGTCAGAGCTCGGGCTCAGACTCGTGTGTGGGGAAGCAGAAACACACATTTCACTCTCCTGGTTCACAATAAAACCAAAGAAATGATCACAAATGAACGTTTGTTTGCCTTTGAATATGTTTTCTATGAAGATGTTAACGTAGACGCCATTTAACAAAGACTCCTGGAACGCTGCCATCCAATTTAGGTGGGACTGATGCACAACTTTGACCCTCTGACCGTTTGTCCGGCATCACCTTTCTGCTCAAACTGCCCTCCTTAAAATCAATATGACGCGATGAGTTTGCACAGTTGTGGCGTCTCACTGCGCTGCTCCCTGAATTTAAAAATAGGACTGAGTTAATTTAACATTTAAACACGCCTGGCTTGGAGCACACACACACACTTTTTTCTTCGCAGATGCGTGTCGGGCCCCATCTTGCATTTCATTTCCTGAAGCACTTCTCGGCTCTTGTTCGGCAGCACCCTGCTTCACATTAACGCAGCCAAACATTCACACCTGCTGCCCGGCTTTGTCGGCCGCTGGACGCCGCCCAGTGTAACCAGGACACTGCTGGCTCCTGCACAGCACGCTAATGGACTGGGGGCTCATTGTTTTGGTCCAGGACAGGTTTAAATTGGGTCAAATGGATTTTCAAATTCAAGTTCAAACGGTGCTGAAAGAAGAGACAAATATTAGAATCATTATTGTGCAAATGCCTGTTTTTAAAAAGAAAAGTGACCCGGCTCATCTTTGACCTTGAGGACAGAGTGTTTGACTTCAGCTCATCTCACACTGTTGATCAGCACACCTGCTCAGGTGTTAATGTGGAAATCTTCGTGCTGCTAACGTGTTACTGACAGGAAGCTGCAGAGGCAAACGAAACACGTCCAGCTTCATCTCAAAGTATTAATTCAGGATTGTGTGACGTGTTTTGAATTCCAAACAAATTAATTTACACTTTAAACCTGAACGGAGATCTGAAAACACTGAATGCTTTGTGTTTACTAAGTGCTGACCCCGGATATTATAATAATCAAGAGAGAGGGAGGAATAAATAAAAGAGATGATTGAAGATAGAAGAGATAAAGCTGCTGCCCGAGGACACGCACACACACACACACATACACACACACACACACACACATCTAACACATTCAGAAATTAGCCCGGGGTCGTTTAAAGCCTTTAAAAGTAATCAGGAAAGTCTTTAATGAATTTTACCATCAGAGAGAGATACATTAAAGTAACGGGGGAATCAAGCTGTGATTGCTGGAAAGAGTTTGTAGGATATAACAAGACTTCCTGTTCGTGACATAACAGCTCTCATCAGGACTGTAGCATGTAGCATGTAGCATGTGTGATGAGCGTCTGGGCTGCACAGCTACTTTTTCTCCGGCTTAAAAAAAGATTTCTCCCCCCGATTCCATTCTGTACTGATCAAAGTCATCAGAGCTGTCACTAACATTCACTTAATCGTCTTCTGAGCAACATTGTCTCAGTATGTTTCACTTTGGTTAGTGAAACAACTTTCTGATCTCTTCGCTGTCTGTCGGCGCTCTCAGCTCTGATATTTGAAAAGTCCTGTGATCGTGATCGTGTTCTATCTGGGTCAGCATCCTCCAGCATTTGGATTCAAACAATCCCAAACCTCTGAAAGTTGTCCTTGTTATTGTCTTTTCTAGCTGCTGAACTCTAGACGACCGGTGTTCGGGCCGCTGGCTCTGACTGTGTTGTCGCTGAGTGGACCCACCAGAGAGGCCGGTGTAACAGCGCCGGTGTCGGACTCGGGCGGCGCAGGACACATTTGTTCATAAACATGCTTCCCAGAACTCTGAGGATGTGAGTCCGCTGGGAGTCGGAACAAAGGAGGAAAATAACATTAACTGTAACAGCAGAGTTGTGCAGTTATATGTAGTAATTAATTAGCTTATTAGCCTTAACTTCTCTACATTTTGTCTCTAGCGGCTGTCGATGTCAGCAGACACATTTGACATTTCCAATCCATTAAATTCATGGTTTCCGAAAAGTCCAAATATCTCAAGTTTCATTAGAGGATGTTTTTACAGAATGATGTTGAGGACACGCTGAATATTTCCTTTTAATGTCTGCGGAGCTCTTTGATAATTAATCCCAATGAGAACAGTGTGTTTTATCTGAATAATTACCACAATGACGCCGCTCAAAAAAAAACAAAAAACTGCACATTGGTTTTTGAATTTTTGGAACGTTCTGGATGAAGCTCGCACTCTCAAACACACAGCGAAGTTTTGGGAGGAGGAGTGAAAGAATAATAATAATAATCACCTCTTCTTCATCACTTCTTCTTCTTCTCTTCCTCTAATGTTGGTTTTTATTTCACCCCCTCCCTCCGCGTCGTGTCGATCTCTGGTGGTCTGTTGGATCATAATTACTGGGTTTTACACAAGACAGATGAGTGCAATATGCTGCGTGGATAAATGCACACGCTCACACACACGCAGGTCCTAATGTGTTTCTGCGCCGCTGGGTTTGAATTATCATGGGTATATTAACACATACATAAAAAGAGAGAGCACCCTCGGGATCGGCTTCAGTTTATGATGGAGGAAAAAAAGACAAGAAAAAAAGAAAAGGTGAGAGAAAGAAGATGAATGTGAAGCTTCCTCCTTAACAATCATGTATATTGTTTAAAGGGATATTCCGTTTAAATTTAATCCATGGTCTAAATCACCGTGAAACTGTGTTTCCGCTAATTTACGGAGTTTTATCAACCTCAGAAACGACCGCACGACAACAATACACTGCAGTAAATGGATCCAAATATAAACCGCCACCAAAAAGCCACAAATAATGCTCAGAACAGCACCAAACTTCAGCAACAGTACAAATAGGGTCTCAGCACATAGTCCGGGGCATCTAACCTCCGCTAGCTTAGCTGGATTTCTATTGTGAAGCTAAAAACAGATTTCAACTCTCCTCCATCAGCTTCCGGGTCGGGGAAGTCCCGACGCGACGATTACCGAGTGCGGTTAGAAATGCTCAATTCCGTTCTTTTCCCTGTCCGCTCTCGATAATAACTGTTATAAACTGGCAGGTAAGACACATATGAACTTTGATTGCTTTTCCATGGAGTCATAATCATACATTTTCATCCATGAGCCGCGGAACTTTACTGCACTCGGTAATCGACTCGTCACTTCACACATTTATAGGCAGACAGACATTTCATGATTTAGTCAACAGTTTTCAGTTTTTACTTGGTTGTTACATTAACATTTCTGACAGAATTATAATGATCCTCACGACAGCTGATGTCAAAACCAACCACACGTGACAGTTTAATGTGACGGCCTGCGATGACATGTTGATGAGGTCCTGCTTAATGTCGGCTTGTCACAACAAAGACATCTCAAACAATTAAACGTTGCATCCAAGCAGACAGGTGTCGTGTCCGTCTCCTGCACGGCTCCTTCAAATATCATGTGTCCAAAATAACTGAGAGGGAACAAAAAAGCCCCGACAAGGTGTCGAGTGGACGGAAGAATGAAACAGAGGAAATAAGAGTGCGCTGGAGCGGGAGAGACGGCTGGAGGGCGAGCGTGAGGAGGAAGAGCCGAGGTTTGACGGCGGCTGTCAGTTCTGATGAAGTGACGAGCAACAAAGTGGAGAGAGAGACGAGCCGGCAGTTCGATTCCCTGTCAGAAGTCAGGGACTCTGCCAGGGCGAGATAATCACACACACACACACACACACACACACACACACACACACACACACACACACACCATCATTTTCCCAAGGGGATCAATGAAGTTACATCTCATCACACACACTTCAAATACAACACACACTCCGCTTTATCTGGAGGATGAAGGAAAAATTCTGATTGGAGTTCTGACTCTCTCTCACACACACACACACTCACACACACACACACACACACACACACACAGTAAACAAGACAACTGTCCTCTCTCACACAGTTCCTGCAGGGTCGACCTCAAACAGCCGTGATTTCAGCTCTCCTCTCCGACACCGTCATCAGCAGCACGTCCTGTTCAGAGTCTTCAGGTTCTGTAGCGTCCTCGAAAAACAGCAATCATCATTTATCTTTGACATGATCTTCTGTTTACAGGTGGAGGTGGTGATTCAGGAGAACGGTCTGTGATCGTTGTGTTCCTGAACACTTTGGACTGGTGTAAAATTCTACCTTTAAATCTTCAGATCGGTCAGAAACAATCTCAGGAGGAGAGGATGCTTCCACGCTCAGCCTCTTTACAGTCTGCAGGTCGGAGCTGTGGGCTGCCCGGCTGAAAAGGTCACAGCGATGTTAACAACTCAAGCAGACGGGGAGCGGGATAATGTGATGCCGCACTTGGCACAGACACATCTTGTAAAAAACAGCTTTTTCACATCTGATCTCATACTTTCCATCTCACTGAGGCCTCTGGTGCTGCTCGCCTCACGTCAGCAGAAATATCGATGAGATAATAAACAGTATGACTGTTATATTGAGACTTTAGATTCTGTTAACATCGCTGGGAAACACTCCCAGAAAAGTCCGTCCTCTGTATCGAGCGTCTGTGTAGTTTGGCACAGACTCACTTTTTAAGAATCCATAAATGAATTATAAAATCCTGCCGGTCTGTCGTCGTGCACACCGGCTCAGTCAGCCAATCAAAGCGTCCTCTTCCAGATGTTTTCGCCTTATTATCTGGAACACTTTTTCCTCCCGGCTCCTCTTTATTTCTCTCCGTCACTAATTTTCATTCATTCACGTTCTCCGTCTCTCATTCTTCCCTCTACAACACTGTTGCCATCGCAACATGATCACCGAGAGGCTTCATCAGCTCACTCTTTAATCTGCGTTCAGACGGAGGCTCCCACTTGCGATGTGTAACGCAATTAGCAGAACGTGTCCAGAGTGTCGCTGCCGGCGGAGGCATTCTGTCCACGTAAACACGGCCTGATGGACGGAGCACCTGAGTGAATTTGGTGAATGAAGCTAATAAACAGAGGCTTGAAAATGTGAAATTAATCTTCAGAGGCAGGCTCACTTCATATTCACTCCACACGTCCACTTTTCAAATGCAAATTCATCTCAGTCACTATCACACTGTGCTATCACTTTCATTTCAAGTACACTGCCTGCAGCGTCGATTACTGTGGTGTGCTAGATATTTCTCTAGGATTGCAATATATTATAATATAACATATACTGTGTCTACTGTTTGTATTTCCTTTGTTAATATACCATGTTTCTGTGGTTTTAACCCTATAAAGCCTGACCCATCAAAACATTGTCAGAAAATTCAATTTTTTTGGAACTGAGATGTTTATAAAACCTTTTAACGTAATCAGTTCAAAACATTTTTCTATATCATTTTGTTTATGAGATATTTTTTGTTTCACATTTGATACATTGGGCATTTTTGGCAACTTTTTGCTCACAACAATGTTGATTTTAGATACAAATCAAATTGTGCAAATAACATTTTGAAAATATAGAACATCTTAGGCAGTTTCTCTCATTGTTTTTTTATACAGAAAACTTTTCACAGCCTTTTTTTCACTTTGTGGTCGACACAAAAACATTTTCGGTCCTTGTTCAGGCAAAGATGCACCTTACACCTTCACAGTAGGCATGTGAGAGGTGATTGCTGGTGCAGTGCTTGTAAAATAGTGTGTGGTTGTATTGTGGTAGGATTGATGCAGATTACATTACAAAAATGTGACATGACCATTCAGGGATAAATACCTGCAGTATCAAATTTGATACACACATTTTTAACACAGTTTAACTGTAATATAAAGAATGAATCATTAAGTCATTATGCATTGATTCAATACAGAACATATTTACTTGAAAAAATGAGTAAAAAAATAAATGTTATTCCTACTGTAACTTCTTGAAAATTAGCAAAGATTGTCCTGCCTAAAGTGTGAGATGATTTAATGACAGCGGCTATTTTGAAAAAGCCAAAAAAAGTCATATTATCCACTAGTGGGCAGAATACATGTATCAGGTGATATACAACAGGTTTTTAAGGAAAGTATTGATTATGATGATAAGATAGAGGTCTCAGAAACGCAGGTATCAAATATGATACAAATGGTCATATAGGGTTTTAAACTTGCAACAATGAGACGAAGAACAAGTTTTTTGGGGCAAATGTACTCAAATCCGAAAACTGTGGCCCCAGAAAATAAATGAGCACCAGACGCGAACTGGAGTTTATTTCTCTCCAAGCCAGTCAGGCAGTGAGACGTGTTCAGATGTAAAGATACGACTGTTTATTATACATTAGGAACTTTATTTAAAAGGGTGAATCCTTCAAAAGTTCTGTACGATTCCTACAAATATATCCCGGGACACTTGCTGCACTTGTCTCTTCATTATTATTCTCTCCCCCTCGTGTGTCCCTCGCTCCCCTCGTCTACGAGCTGCTGTCTGCTGGGAGGAGGTTTTTATTAAGACAACACAGTGTTTACATCCACTCAGGTGCACAGACGGCTTTTGCTGGACTCTGTCCTTCAACACCTGAGGGAAATCACAGGATGCAGCGAGTCTTAAGACGTTTGATAAAGTAAAAGAAGTGCTAAAGGCGTCCCCGTGTTTACAAGGCAGGATGCGACTCCTCCTCCTCTCCGCTCTGAGTGTCGGCGGAGGCAATCTGTAATCAGCAGTGTGTTCCTGCCATCATACAGGACGGCTGAAGGAGTTCTTGAGAAGACAATTTTCACACTCTGTTCCCACTGATTCTTAAATTTGAAGCACTTCCTTTAAAGTGGCATTCAGAAACCATCCTTCTGTGAAAAGACAGTTTTCTGGGGGCCATTTCTTTAAGAATACATTATTCTGGATGTTGCTAATGTCTTGTTGTCAGATTGCTCGACTGGTGGCAGAGTTCCTGTGGAGGTATTTTACAGTATCTATAATCTGGACTGTAGATCAGCTTTCTGACTGAGGAACAATCTAAACTTTTTACTACAGATTTTAGCAGCTTTCAGCGGCACTATTGATTAATTATTGATATTCTGTGGAGCTGCCATATGATGCTCATGGTCCTGTCTGAACTGTTCAGACAGAGATGCTGAGAAACAGAAGGAAGGAGGGGAAGCTCCTGTCTGTTGCCTGCACTCTCCATCTCATTCTTTCAGTCACTACATGACCCGGGGCGAGGGCCTGACGTGGATCAGAGGGCTTCACACTGTGAGACACGCCCCCCTGTGGTGTGGTGGAGCTGCAGGAGGGGGTGAGGAGGACGATGAATGAGGCAGTGTAATTCACACAGAAAGCCGGCGCTGCAGCTCCTAAAGATGATGACGCCTGTGTGTTTCCCAGGTGTCCTCCTGTCAATCTAAACTCGCAGAGAGTTCATAATCATATGGATGCTGTTATAATGTGTAGTGATTGACATCTTGACCCACCTAACCTCCTGGAAAGTGACAAAGTTAAGTTTTTCGCGTAAAATGACACAATTACATAATCACCATCAGTAAACAGGACGCTGTCTGACTCTGTCACTCGCGGGGGCGGAGGCTGTTTTCTGGGGGAAAGTTCACTGAAGTCTCGGTCTGGAGGACTGACGGTTGCTGTGATTTATTTTCATCACAAACACTCGGTAAGTTAAAGCTTTTTGCTGGTGACAGACGCTGTTTTTCAGGCAGAAATGTGACGAAGAGTCAGTAGGACAGACAGGAGGACGGACAGGAGGACAGACAGGAGGACAGACAGGAGGACGGACACTTCTTCACGTACAGCTGTGGTATTCTTTTCCTCATATAAGTTGCCAAAGACATTTGCAGCTACTACGTTACGTTAGTTTGGTTCTGTAACGTTGCTTTTGGGACCTGTGCAGTTATCAGACTGTACGATTGACACGCCCTCGCTCCGTGCTGATTCTACCTCCAGAGGCGGATCAGCGCCAGAGCTAAATTTCACCCCAAACTTTATCACAGAGGCGGAGAACTGGCGCAGGATCCCTGCATGCAGACAGCAGTGTGACTGGAGCTAATGTTGCTGCAGTTGTAGATGGCAGAGAATCCTCACACTTTATGTATTTGTTCTGTATGAAAGATATCCAGGGATACTTAAATCAATCTGCGGTCAGATTAAATGTATTGTAAACAGAAGGAATAGACATTTTCGCTCACACTCCAGCAGGAAATAGGTCACCATCAGCAGTGTTCCCAGGATTTCATGGGAGGGAAACTTCTGATAGGAGGGCTGATTGGAGACGGCCAGGCGTCCACGGTTGCCGTGGTGAAGGGAAGGCGGCGGCAGTGGTGTGCGCAGACTTTTTGAAGGGCAGGGGCAAAAAGAAGGGCACTTTAGCACACATTTTGGCTCCCTAGAGGGCACTTTAGCACACGTTTTGGCTCCCAAGAGGGCACTTTAGCGCGTGTTTTGGCTCCCAAGAGGGCACTTTTAGCGCGTGTTTTGGCTCCCAAGAGGGCACTTTAGCGCGTGTTTGGCTCCCAAGAGGGCAGTTTATCATGTTTTAACCAGCCGATGGGGCAGTTTAATGTGTTTTGCAGACCAAGAGGGCACTTTAGCACACGTTTTGGCTCCCAGGAGGGCACTTTAATGTGCGTTTTTCAACAATTGGGCCACAAGGGGGGGCGACTGCTACCCTGCCCCCCCCTTGTGCACATCACTGGGTGGCGGGGTCCGCCATCTTTAAGGTGCTGCAGTGACGGCTGAGATACAGAAGTGACGGAAGACACTTCTAGAGTTTGACGGGAAGAAGAATAATATGAAATGTGTGTGGGATACATCGTATTCACTTAATTACATATTCAGTGAGCCAAAGTTCAAGGGTGTTGCTCTAAAACTGACCCCAGACCTCCTCGAGGCAGAGGCCATTAAATAAACTCTCAGGTATCATCAGTGTCGGTTTCACAGCATCACAAGCAATTATTCCCTTCCTGTGTAGATTCTGTCTCCCACTGATGAGCTAATCAGTGATGTCACTCTCACTGACTTAATTCTGTTCTGTAACCAGCGCTGTTTGAAACTCCTCTGTGACCCAGATCTCATCTGTTCATCACTGGTGAAACATGGAAAGCGATGAGTCACAGCAGCCTGAAAATCAAACGCTCTGTTGCTGCATTAATTTTGGCAAAGACAGAGAGAGAGAGAGAGTGAAGAGTGATGAAGACATGTTTAATCCTGCAGACAGAGCACACAGGCCTCACTTTTCACTATATGTGCGTTTAACCTGACAGCTACATGCACACAGATAAACATTATTCCACTTTGTTAACATTGAGTGGCAAGAACAAAATGGGAGCATCTTTTCTGCTGTTGTTGACTCACTGAAGTGTTTGATTTAATAATTGTCTGCAGTTTATGTGGGGAGATAATTGAGGGATAAGAGTGAAACCTGCTATTACTGTTAATAATCTCTTAAATCATTAATCTTCCATAAAAAAAATAATTACATTAAGTTTTAAAAAAAGGCTCATTATGTCGAGAGACCCTGCAGCTGAAAAGAAAGGTTCAACAACTTTGAGTAAGAAGATGCAAGTTGTAAACAGCCTGCAGGTTCTGAACAACCAGCATGTGAATCTTCAAATACATAATAAACTCATAAAATCAATTTGAGGACCTGAGGAAGTGAGTAAAAACCAACAAGGATCAGTGTAATATGATATTACCTCTTAGATATTTCTCCTGTCGGCAGATATTTATTTGCTGCTGCCTCTAAACAAACTCTGACTGGATTTAAGCATGTTTAGGATCTTATAGAATTAGTGATCTACTTAAAGCGTCTATAGTTCTTTTGCTTAAAGTCCATCCTCCCTTAGACGAGCAGAGTGCAGAGGGGTTGTATTCAGACTCTTCATTAGTCGTGAGTGTGTTTCACAATCATCAGATCAGGTGTTACAGGTCAGAACATTTCTTCATTCTGATCATTAGCAGGTGAAACATGTGAAGGACGTTGTTCATGCCGTGACCTGCAGCGATCCTCCAGCAGCAGCACGTACACGTACCTCTCCAACATTAGCATTTGCACACAAGGAACAGCTGATGAGCTCAACTGATTATTTAAAACTCCTAACAGGCCAACAGGATCCGTCAGTAATTCATGTGATTAATGTTCTGTGTTTTTCTACACATCCAAAGGTCGAACAGTGCAGATTAATTCAGTGGAATATTTAGGAGTGAAGCTGCTGTCCTGATGAACCCGACGTTCATGTCTAAAAACATTTATTTTATTATTATTATGTTATTATTTATCATTTATTCATCTGTTTGACACGTGATGACAAAGATCTGGCAGGTTTGCTCATCATTAATCAGTTTCTGCGCAATGAACACAAACAGCAAACCGTGCTACACGTGCATTTAGACTTTCAGAGCACATTTTGACTTTTTGATAAATGAAATTGAGTTCCAATTGGTATTACATCGGCCACAAATTGTCATCACTCTCTACATTTCCTTTGTGGCAATCAAACAGCAAAGCCTATGTGACAGGAATCCCCTGAGCCACAATCTACCAACTCTGTTGGCAGGAATATCCCCCTCTCTTCTGCCAAACCCCTGATTTCATTTTGTGCGGCACCCTGCTCTGTTTAAAAATTCCTGTGTGACCTAATTCTCATCAATTCACTGCTGCTTCAGCATGAAAAGAGACATATCTGGCAAACACATAGTTTGCACATTAGATGCTCTGTGCTTCAGTCAGAGGTGGAGGTATAAGCTCACAGCTTACAGCTCCCAGTTCAGAGACCCGCGCTCGTGTAACAGCACTGATTATTAATATCTGAAGGCTAGTTCAAATGCAAGGGGAGAGTTTGGAATGCTAATTAGACAAGGTTGATTAAAATTGTGTGTGCTCAGCGAGGATGATCTCGTCCACACAGACACTGACGGTCTCTGTTGGATCAGCAGGCGTCGGTACGAGGAGGCTGCATGGAAATGTTTTATTTCTGGACCAAAACCAGCCAGAATATTAGAAACACAGAAGTCCTCCGAGTCGTGCAAACAACATTTAGTCCCAGAGTGAAAATTTCACCAGTCGAGTGAAGCAGAGCGTGAAGCCCAGCGAACTGTTCAACTGGGCTGAACTTTAGGGGCAGCGCAGAAACTGAAAGGCCCAAAATGAGGTGGTTTTTGTTCCTAAACCCAACCGGACCATAAAGCTCCGTCTGGTCACAACATCAGCATCTAAATCTGAACCGTGACGGTGCAACATGAGGACACATCCAACATGCCAACATTTATTCTGGAGACGCAGAACAAACCTGATTTAAATACAGGTCCAGTTCTCTGTGCAGCTGAGTGAGTGAGACTCTTTAACAAGTTCAGAACCACCTTCATGAGCTCCGTCATGTATGTGTGGTAACATCTTGTCTGATAAGTTTCTACATCTCTTACTGCACTAGATTCCATTAATATGACTCCATCCATCTGCTGTTGTTGACGTCAGGCCGTCATGGAGGTTAAATTAATGTGATTTATCTTTTAATTTTTTGTTTATGCTCTGACAGTAAGTGCTTTTGTGTGTTTAAGCTAAATTTGAAATTAAAATTGATAGCGTGTGCGACGCGGACACAGTCAGAATACAAATCACTGTGTGTGTGTGTGTGTGTGTGTGTGTGTGTGTTGAGCCTACAGGACAGGCAGTACTATTAGTGCTGATCCAGTGTCACCCAGTGGGCTGTGCAGACTGTGATTATTCAGATGAGAGTGTGTGTTAAGGCAGCTCACTGATCAGATGTGTCAGTTGCTGTGACTGCAACACTGATAATAGAGTCTGTGTGTGTTGCGTCTGCAGTTTACTTGCTCTGGAAACAGAATACGTCTGGAAACACTGCCGCGCTGTTTTCAGTTGTCTTATAGGAAACCTGTGTTTGAGTGATATCTCGTAGCAACATTTTCCTGAACCTAACCGAGTCTCCAGTACGTCAGACTTGTTGGTTTGGGAACAGTGGCGTGTAGACTTCTGAGACTCACTTCCAATCAACCTGTTCAGTCGTTTAGATGTGAGGATGTGCTGGTGTGTCTGTGTGTGGGCAGGTCAACAGCATCACAACCATTAAAGATACAGGCTGTGTTTAAATTCAGGGTCTGCATCCTTCAGAGGAGCATCTGAAGGCGTTGCTGCGCCGCTCGAAGGCTGTCCCAGTCTGAAGGCTCCTCCAGATGCTCCTTCTTCTCCCTGTTTTTGGAGGATGCACCGCTACGATCCTTCGTGGCCTCACATATCCCAAGATTCTTTGCGCTCCCGTAAAAGAAGAAAGAAAGAGAGAAAATGGCGACATCACGTGGCGTAGATCGTCACTTTCGCGGGTCTGGGCGGCAGAAATCATGACGTAAGAGTAAAACATCTGGTGACGCAACCAGGAAATGCTCCAAAGGCTAGACCGTCACATTTAACAACGGCTGACGAGGTTAACAAGGTCTCTCTGAAGGACTCGCCTTCCAAAACCACAAAGGCCGAGTCCTTCAGAGGATGCAGACCCTGAACTGACACACAGCAACAGTCACAAACTGTGTTCAAAGATGGCAACGGTCCGATCGAGTGAAGAACTGTAGAGGGGCGCGTCGAACACTTCACGCTCCTGACAGACAGATGTTGAGAACAGATGTTGACAGGAAAGGAAATGAGCATGCGGCTGGTTGCTGGTTTCATCCCGTGTACAGAGTCACAGTGCAGCACGCCGTCTGCCTTCAGGACATCCTGCTGCACGTCTGTGACCGACACCGGCTCAGAACTCTGCACGTTATCTCTCAATCCTTTTACCAGCAAATGAAAATAAATTGCTTCCAATTTGCTAAATAACTCCTTCACCGTGCGTCCCGCTAATTCAATTATTCATCAATTTAGATAGTGAATAATTAAATCAATAAATATCCCCACTGCGTCTCGCTTGTTTTTCATTTTCTGTTACATATTTCATGCTGAAAATGTGAATCTGATCTTGACTGTCGTCCAGATTTAATGTTTTATATTTCAAAATAAATGCTAATTAAATCCCCCGAGAACGAACCAAAGTTCAACATGAAGACACACATGTAAACACACACAGTTGGACAAACCACACACACACACACACACACATACATCATGCAATACACAGTACATAATAAGTACGAGCAGGTGAGGACAATTGGTTAACACATGCACTCACTCACAACACGCCCACACACATAATGGCTGTTTTGTGGGAACTTAACGAAGGTCACGGTGGGAAGCTGGAGGATTTTCTCCCCTTCGTCCAATTTGCAGCAGGTGGGCTGCAGAAGAGTCTGATTGTAACGAGGAGCAGATGATGCTGTCAACTCCGATCACATCATCTACTGAGAACACACACACACACACACACACACACACACACACTAATGACGCACTTGCACAACAGATCTGCTAATAAAAAAGTCATTCCATCAGATGCTGAAGGGTGAAAAACATGTGCCGTCAAACCTGTGACTATTGAGCAGTATTACTGACAGATCCTCAGTCAAAGGACTAAAGGGATATTTCACTGAATATCTAGTCAATGTTGTAACTATCAAAGAGCCTCAGTAGATTGAAAGGTGTCGACAATTTAGCTCTCAGCTCAAATGGCGATGATAACAGTCATTGAAAGTAACCACAGGGACAAAAGGGAGTTCATTTTGAAAACAGACGATAAAGATATAAGGATAGCTTCCTGTCAGAGGAAGCTATCTGTGATCTACTTGTTGAGCTGTTTGAGAGATGATGCTTGTGATTGATTAGTCGTGTCTGCAGAGGGTCAGAGGGAGGAGCTCTCAATGAAGCTGCCGGAGCATCTTGATAACTTCGCTTTCCAGAGTGAAACTTACATATCAAAACTTTTCACAGAAGCAGTCATACACTTTACCTACAGAGCTGGAACCTACAGGCAGGGAGTATTTGACACCCAGAGGATTTTCAGCAGAGCTTTCCTTTAAGTGAAAGCAGCAGGGAGGCAAACACACCGCTTCCTCTTAACATAACGAGACACAAGCTCCTTTTAAACACGGCGACAGATGCACATGTGATATAGGCCGAGCAGAAATAGCTGCAGATTTCCTGCTGTGTGTTCATGCTCTTAGTAAATGAGGCATTGTGTGGAGCTGTCATATCCGCAGCCATACTCTGCAGAGTGTAGGAGGGAGGAAGATATATGCACAGAGCTGCTCAGTCAGTGTTGTAGCTGCAGTTTGTCTTCTGTAACACAACGTGCTCATTAAGGTAGAGACGCTGCGGGAGAGAATCCTCACTGCTGCTCTGCTTTCTCTCATATTCTGTGATGTGTGTGAGTCTCAGGTGCTGCAGAGCTCTTCCAATAGCTACTGATTTTACACAAACACACAACAAGACTTTATATATGTTGTTGATATTTCTGTGCTAAAACAACACGTCCAACAGTGTGTACATTTACTCTACACATCTCCATCCTCATCCCTCAAAGAACGACATCACGTTCTGGGTCCAGAGTGTAAAATGAAGTCAGGACAAACAGATTAATGTTATAGTCCGAATATGTTTTTGTGATGTCCGTGTTTTTGGAAGCACTGCAGACCAGAAGATGGCAGCCCAGTCACCAGGATCAAATGTTAACAGCTTCACAAACCGCTGATCACATTTCTATCAGGCATGAAAACAGGTCAGGGGTGAAAAAGGTGAGAAGGATTCGACTCCGTCCGGGAGCATGCCCCCTCGGAAGATAATGTTTAATACTTCATATTTAAAAGCATCAATCTGATGCATTTTGAGATTAATTGAATGAAGTATCTATACATGGTCACATCATGTTGCACCTCCTTCTTGTGCACTTCTGTTTGACAGTGTGTCTGCAGTGCATGGCTGCCTTTGTTTGCATAGTTAATGTCTTTCTGACAGAGAATGCAACTGATCGTCCTGAACACATCTGCTAGATCAGGGGTCCCCAACCACTGTACCGGTCCGGTACGTTATTTTATTTACGTTATATTGACGATCATACTTGGAAAGTTGTTTTATTTTGAAAAGCGGATTCTCTTTTAACAACAGCCGTCTGTTCCTGTTGGCGCGCTTGACACGTACCTGTTTCAGTCACGGTATACCCTGAAAAATAAGCCCTCAAGCTAGCTAAAATGAGTGTAAAACAAACGTCTTCGGAGAGCTACTTTGCAAAGAAAAAAGGAATTATGATGAGATGGAAGAAGAGGGAGATGGACAGCTGTATTAAAGTTGGCTGATAAAGTGGCTGAACTGCAGCTGTGGAGACGGCGAGTGGACAACTGCTGGAGACTGCATGTTACCTTAGTAAGTTACAGAGCAGAAAGGAACACGCTGACGGTGTTTATGCACTTTGTTGTGTAATTTTATTCATGCGTAATCACCCCCTTCCCCCGGTTTGTCAAATTATGTCGTACATGAAACCGTCGGTGCTGCAAAAAGGTTGGCGACCACTGTGCTAGATGGAATGATAGCTCCTCCTCTTACTGTGACCAGACCAGTTCCAGCTGCACTTCATCCCTGCAACGAGTTGTTTGACAACCACAGCATCTTTCTCTCCGAACACACTCATTCTGGAGAAACAATGTTAATGTTAGGGTTAACCTCTAGTTTAGCCCAACGTTAAAGTTAGCTAGCTAATCAGTCTCTTGCACCAACTTTACCTTCAGCCTCCAGTCAGTCCCCTGGAGTCTCTGCCCGAGCCCGAGTCGATATTTCCCGCCACTATCCTTGAACAAGCATTTTTTTTAACTCAAAATAACGAGTGTGTTTCCAGCTAGAAAACAGTCATCTGTCCTCCCTCCATTGTTGTCTGTGTTTGTGTCGCTGCATGCTGTTACACTTGAGTTGTCCTCATGATGAAAACGTGACTTGTCCCGTACGTGACATCACACCCCGAGACGCACGAAGAAAGCAAAAATATATATTTACTAAGGAAAATGCCAAAAATATTACAGTTCACTGATAATCTCTGCTACACCTCCATTTTCACTTCTATTTTGGTTTCAAAACGGCAAATTTCGCCGAAAGGTGAGTGAGTTTCATGCCCGTTTCTATGAACCATGTTGACATTTCACCAGCACATTACATGTTTGACTTCACTCTCATATCAGGAGGCGGAGCGGATGGCGGTGAAGTCACAGGTAAAACGGCTGCCAAGCAGTTTGAGGCCGTGTTTCAACATCTGTAAGACGGAGCAGCAGGCGTCTGAATCGCTGCCAGTGACGGAGGAAACGTGTGAAGACGGAAAACCTGAGCCGTCGTTAATGTTTTGTGATTGTGAAGTTGGTCGACTCTCTGAGGATGTTACTCATGAATTCAGTGCATGTATATTTTTAGCGTGTGTGTGTGTGTGTCGTCCTCGCTGGACGAGGTCTGGACGGACGATGGTGACCTAGAAATGGGATTATTGTTTCATTGTGATATTGTGATGGGGACTCCCTGAGACTCTGCAGGACCCGGGAGTGTCACAGAGCGCTGATCATTCAGGAAACAGCACAGTCAGCTGCACATTATAAACTCCACCTGGGTGCTGAATCCATCAAATAAACATCCTGTAATAACAAATCCAGGACAGCGGTCCCACTGTACGTGTGATGTAACTCTGTCCTGGAGTAGTGGAGGATGAGCTACAGAACAGATCCACGCAGAGAGAAGGAGTGTAAAGAAAAGCCCATCAGAACATCCAGAAACTTCACCTGAAGGACGCTCTGAAAGACGAATCAGCCCGCGGAGGAAGGTCAGGGAACGCCTCTTCCTATTACAGCCTTAATTTATTCTTTGAATGTGCAGGAGTGAAATAAGATACATGCACCCGTCATGCACAAGCGAGTCACTTCACTCCGGTCCGGTCCCGCTCAGCGCCGAGACTGAAATGGTTTGTTCGTCCTGTTTGAGGGACGATCTGTCTTTAATCTTTACGGTCCCGTCGTCCGTTCAGATGTACGCTGTCGTATGACGTGACGCACATGAGATGGAATAAGAGCTCGTTAAAATACGGTTTAGTAATCAGATCCAACAGACGACTTGTGTTGTCTGGATCACACGTCTTCTCGCTGACAGCTGGCAGTGAACACAGTCTTAATGTGGATCAGAAGTCTGAACGCTTCATGAGTGAGAGGTGGAGGTTGTTCAGTTTCCTGGCTTCATATCGTTTTGCTCTTTCATTTCTTCCTGTGTTCACCTGTGTTCACCTGTGTCCTGTTGGTTAATCAGCCTTGTGTTAGCAGTCTGTGTGCTCCCGTGTCGTCTCGTCTCTCATGGTTTGTTTTCTGGCTTTTGTTCCTCGTGTTTCTCCAGGTTTGATCGTCACCTTTTGATTTGGCGGTTGCGTTTCTTGGTTTGTACGTTGTTTAGCTTTTGTGTTTCAGCTTTTGTATTTGTCTTTTTCATCAGATCAGTCCTGTTCCCGCCTGCCTCCCGAGGGTCTTGCGTTTGGGTCTCCACTATCTGCCACACATCACACACCGCTGCCTCGGGGAGTCCATCCATCGGCCTTTGAAGGGTTTTGTCCAGCTTACATGATGGTTACTTTCTGAAGAGAACAAAGTCTGGTTTGACTTCTGGCTGAAACAATACGACCTCATGCGATGGACACATTGTTTAAACTCCAGTAAATAAGACAAAGTCAATAATAAAGTGTGCAGCTGATGAACAGTAAATCTAATCTGACAGGACTAGCAAGCTATAGTCGGCTATGTCTTTGTCCCCAAATCAATATCAGGATGTGCCGTCCGTGGAAACAACTCATCACGTCTCATATACATGAATAAGTTTATTGTTACCTGTTGTAAACTCTGCTGCTCAGCAAGGAGACACACACAGAGACTCAAATATGGAACTCACTGAAACAACTTTCAAACACACACAAGACTGCGAGTCATCACGGATCAACTGAGAGAAATCATCTGTGCAACTTCTATCTGAAACAAAAGAAAGCTTCACTGCAGGACCGGATCCAAATGAGCGCGACAACAACAGCTGTATTAGTTATTCATCAGATTTAAATCTGACAGGAATGACTTTTCACTGACGAATCATTTATCGTCCGGCTCCAGCAGCACCTTTTGATCCGGGCTGTTTACAGACATGATTTGTGGGCTTGTGCCAGACAGTGGGCGCATTGTCTAACAAGTGGCATTTGGCATCCAGAGTGACTTTTACGTTGATGGAGTGGTCCTGCTTTGGGCTGGAAAATGGAAATGGATCCGGGGGAGGAAACCTCGGTGTGTACTCGGCTGCTCTTGGTGACATTTGGGAAAATCAGCAAATGCAGCAAGATGTTAATTTTGCTTCAGAGGAGCGACGGTGAACAGGAAGTGAAGGTAGGGAGGTCGTTTTCTAGAAGCATCCACAGAGAGCTCACAGGAACAGGCGGGTCTGTGGAAAAAGCAACCAAGGCTTTATTTGTTTTTAAGATTTGCCGTAGATTAGTTTTTGGACAAGCTAATTTACAATCGTCACTTTTTGTCTGCCGTGACGGCGGCGAGCGGAACAAGCTACTGCTAACGTGAGTTGTTCAAAAACCTTCTTTTTAGTAAACTCTGTGTACACAAACAATGTTCTCAATGCTCGTGTTCATGTGTAGAGACCCTGGTGATGCTACCAGCAAAGTTTCATGTTGTGTCGAGCCTTCTTACTGTTTTAAAAATAGAGATTTTGATGCTATCGTAAAAGTGCCCGTAGCACTCCCATTGAAAATGAGTTTGACCTAACAACGAAAGTACGGTAAATCTTAAAAGTTCCTCTTTCGTCGTAGTTATGTATTTACACGAAGGTTTGACTCATATACAATCACAAATAAAGCCTCGGTTGCTTTTTGGCGAGAGTTTCACTTTAAAAGAAAATATCAAAAAGTCAAAATCCTGCAGACTCTCATCTTTACACCGCGTCAGAAACACGTGAGACTGTCAGCTTTAGATGGGGAGTTTTCAATCTATGACTGACAATCTGACAAAGAGTTCATCACATTTGTGCTACGAGCATGAGGATGCTAACTGCGCTAACTGTTGGAGAGCTAGCAGGCCAATTTAAAACGAGGGTGTCTGCAAATGTTTCTTTTAAAGTCCTCGTGGAGCCAAAAGTTGAAGCCAAGAAACAAAAAATAAGGTTTCTAGCAGACATTTGCTGTCCGTCGCGGATCTCTATATAATTTAACTGCACACTGGGTGAACGTCGGATGCATTTTTTATGTTTGTGTGTTTTCTCTCTCTTCAATATGTGGTGTGTAATTACAGCCTTGTGTTGTTTTACATCCCCATAGGATTTCTTTATTTTTTATGTGCTATCAGCCAACGTGCTGAGTTTAAAGTATCAGGTTTGGCGTGATGAGAGGAAAAGTGGGACTGATGCAACACTAATTAATTTTAGTCTCCAAACCGAATGAAGAAACAACAGTGGGAGGGAATCCAGGGACGTCGTACATCAATCTGTAGCTCGGTGTCAGAAGCTACAGGCTCACATAAACAGGAAGTGACTATGCATAATGATATCCAGGATTTCAGATTAAAAGGTGGGTGGGTCGTGGGCTGTAAAGTTAGATTAAGCCCACGACACCTCCAGGGGGCTCAACAGAAAGTTCTGGCAGCAGAACCAGCCACCTCCACATCAGCTCTCATTAGAATGAGCGAACACGGAGTGGGCACCTCTGGATGTATTGTGTTGGTCTCCGTCAGGACGCCTCTCGTCACTGACACCATGATTTAATGCCCTCCTGCAGACGAGGAGCTGTTCCTCTGTGGCCGGCAGGTCTGCTGGCTGTGATGTGATGCCAGGCTTTCTCTCCGCCACGCTTCAGAGTAACACCAACCATCACTCAGGTCAACATCGATATGTTTGTCTGCTCCTGTGTTCTGCAAATAAATAATAAAGACTCTGATTTCTTTGTATTGTTTGGAGGTGGAGGATGTGATGGAGGCGTGCTGCAGCAGAGAGACTGTAGTGAACACTGAGCCGTCCAGACTTCAGTCTGATGGATGTCTCTTAGCGGTTTCACACTGGCACTGTTCTGGTTCTGGCACTGGTTCGGTTCTGGAGTCTCAGAACCTTGGTGCTGTCTGGAGAACCAGTTTGAGTGGAACCAAAGTGGGAGGACGTCATTCCGCGTCACACAGGTGGAAGTAAACACAACAACGGCAAACTGGCAGGTCGTGTGGATTATTTACGAGCGTTTGTTTTGTTACTGCAGCTATTTGCTCACTTTTTTAAGTTTATTAATTATTTGGTCTGGCGTTCGGGTGAACCCAGCCTTGGCCATCTCTTCCGAAAGTTCGTTGTGGAGGTCTCTAATTTCTCCTGGAATTCAGCTGATGCCCAAATCGCCACCAAACACTTTTTTTTCTTCTCAATCGTCCTCTCTGCTTTCTTTCCTTCTCCTTCCTGCTTTCCTGCTCGACACGCCCACTGATGATGTCACGGTTCCCAAGGAAAAAACAACTATTTTTAGGTTCCGCTGAGACTTTTCAGGTTCTGAACCAATTATTTTTTCAGTCTGAACGCGCCGGCCAGTTCAAAGTTGCATTCGGGAACCAGAACCGTGCCGGAGCCCTGCTAGTATGAAACCGGTAACAGTGGCCTTCTGTGGGGCCTGTGATGTGTGATGTTCCCATCAGTCTCAGAGTTAATTGATTTTTCAGATAATGAATATATTTATGACTACAATGGAAGTTACTCACAACATGTGGCGTGTGTGAGGGAAAACAGATAGATGTAAAATGCATTATTAAAGATTATGGCTTCGATCTAAACCAAGTAAATTAATAATAATCTTCATTAGCTGCGGCTGACAGAGCTGTTATTATTTGTTCTCTGTTAAGATGAATGACAACATAAAGGTGTATGTGTAGTTACAGAGGTGTATTTTTAGCAAACACATCTGAATGATCACCGACATGTGAGAGGAATCCTCCAGGCTGCAGTGTGTCTCTGTGATCCTCCCACTCCTGTGTCACTATGATTGTGAAACTAACACTCTTCTTTACATCATGGAGGCTACAGTATGATATGGAATTGAGTATTTACAGAGTAGTGTGTAGTTGAGAGATGACTGCAGATCCAACACAGAGGAACAGACAGAAGGATGAGACAGAGAGAAAGAAAACGTGCGTTTAAAGAATGTGACTACGACTTCGGCATCATGGATTTAGCGATTAGCTCAGTTAGGCTAATGATTCCACAGCTGCAGGTTCTAACTCTCAGTCAGATAAAGGATCAATTAGTCAGGGAGGCTGGACTGAGCTGTACCTGCAGACAGAGTTACATCAGACACAGTGTTGACCGTGCATAAATACAGAGTAGTATCATTTAATCGGCTGCCATGACATTTTCATTCCAACGCTCCCAAAAAGTCTAAATCCTACTAACTTTGCTGATCTTGTTAATTTCTCCTGTAGCGCCACCGTGAGGTTTATGTTTGTGGGTGTTAAGTGAGACGTCACAACAACAGGACGGTCATGACATGTGGTTCACACATTCACGTTCCCCTCAGGATGAGCTGCGATAACCTTAAGGATCTTTTTTACCAAGCAGCACCAGCAGCAGGTCGGATATCTGTATTTGTAATACTTTGGTTATTGATTCAACGGCTGCTGAACTCACAACGTTCCCATCAGTATCAGCTGTACTTTGGGTGTTCGTGTCATCATTATGCGCATGTTAGCATACCGATGTTAGCATTTAGCTCCAGCTTCGCAGAGCTGCTGAACGCATCTGTGAGACACTGACATGAAAGGCGTGAGTTATAAATGTTATGTAATAAATATGTAACACATCTTCGTCTGGATGGAGAGAACGAGCTGAATACTGAAATGTAAAATGAGTACACACACACACACACACACACACACACACTGCTCCTGTGGGTTCTGTCGGCTCTTCAGGAAATGATGCTCCTCATAAATAAGAATATGACGAGCTCCTATAAATCTGCACATAAAGTGGGTTTTATAGAAGGGCGGACCTCTGCAGGGAGACTGCAGTCCCACACACACACACACACACACACACACAGGGACTCATTAACCTGCACTCAGACACACTGTTCATACACACAAACACACACACACACCATTATGTTTCTGTCTATTTCCATTCGTTTGGATTCATTACATTCACGCCCTGCAGCGTTTATTTCCTTTGCATTGAAAGTGCATCAAATAAACATGTATAATTTATTTGTTATTTATAATAAAACCGTTTGTAGGAAATTCTCTGCAGACCTGCGGTGAGTCTGTGCGGCTGCTGCTGCAGATCGCTGCCTCTCAAAGCAGCGTTTTCCCTTTGTGAAATATGCATTCGTCTGACTGCGACTGTAACAGAAACATTCAGGACTGAAATAAATAGATTTGAAGGTCAGTGGAGGTTTTCACCGTGCAGCGCTTTAAAGAAACGGTAGACCAGCTTCATCCTCCTCCTCTCCACCTGGCAACATTTAGCAACTGGCAGAAATGACATAGCGTGTGTTTAAAGAACAGGCAGCCATTGTTTTGTTTCTGTCATAAGCAAAATATCTTACTTAGTCATTAAAATGAAGAGGACTCGGTGGAGGTGTCAGCGTCTCTGCCAGCGTACATTAATACCTCCTCTCTGACACAGAACCTGCTCACCTCTTTGTTTGTCCCATTTTCTGAACTTCATTTATATCCGGGAGGATTTTTCGCTGAGCGCGCAGCTTTGGTTTAGCACCGCTCTGCTTCACCTTCACAGGGCTCCACACATCCACACCTGCTGCACAGCACAGCACAGCCACAGCACAGCCACAGTACAGGCTGACAGAGGAGCGTGATGAGGAAATGAAATTCTCTCGGTGAAGGAGATCCTGGTTGTGTTAAGATGGTAACAGCATCCTGGGAAACTGACCTGATGTCATCACGTCAGCTGCACAACATAAAAGAAATCATTAACCTTTATGCACTTTTTACAAATGAGGCAAAACGAGAATACACGTTGTAGGGGACAGTCCAGCAGGTGGAGGTATGATGGTGTACTTTAATGCCAACCAGCCAACACATCCTCGTACCTACGTGATCGAACAGACTGCCAGTACTAAACATGGCCGCTGCAGCCCACCAGCGACAGGCGGGCTGGATCTTTGTAGGACCCAATGATTTCCCGCGATCATCGCGGACGAAATTGCGGAACATAATTTCACTGAAATGCTGTTTTCATGTGGAAGAGGAACATATGTGTGGGGAAAACTGCACGGAGGGAAGCAAATCTGGGTGGCACAACAAGCCTCCTCCACAGACTGACTGAGCTCCTCCTCCTTCAAAACAATGTTAGCATGGCGAAGCAGCTGCCCACGGCTCCGTCTTCACCGGCGAAAAAACTGAGAAACTGGACATTAACCCCTCAGTACAGAGCCGAGCAGTTCCAGATAGACTTCTATGTGTCAGGTGAACTGTTGTTTTGCAAATCCTGCCAACACTCTGTTGACTGGAAGCGTAAAAATACACACAATGACCACGTACTGTTAAGAAGCCGTGTGAGAAACCAGGAAAAGTACAATAACAACGTGAGCAGGGCCACGTCCCTACAGACGTGCATTACTGCTGCTACAGTCACGTCATCAGACTCCAGAAAAGATTTTGTTAAAGATGTTGTGGCGCCGAGGCTGACATCCCCTTGGAAAAGATGACAAAACTGCGTCCGTTTCTAAAGAAGCACTGCAAACAGGAAGGAGCCCTACGTGAAAATGTTACCAGCCTTCCCCGAGTGTCTGAGCAGCGTCTCTCCTCTGTGCTGCAAAAGATCTGTGGGAAAAAAGTACTCCGCTGTTGTGGATGAAACCACTGATGCAACAGACTGCAGCGTCCTAAACATCGACATCGATAAGTTCCTGTGAGTTTAACAGCCTGTACGTACAACGGTCGCTGATAGGTGAGAAACTTGAAGAGAGAGCTCACGAGGACTAACTCGTCCTTCAGCTTAAATAACTTAAGTTACTTCTGAAGAAGTTTGAAATGTTGGTTGTTAACTAAAGTTTCATTACTTGCTGCTTGTTTTTGATGGACTTTAACGTACTGTACGGTACAGTATTGAGGAAATGTGTTGTTTGTCACCTCAATAAAAAAGTTAATTTCTATTTAATTTGTGTACATTTACATTAAAAACACTGTTTTTCATAGCAAAATAAGAGTTAAAGGTAAAAAAACGGGATTCCCAAAAATTTAAATGAAAACAGTTTTTATTCGGCTCTACCTTTGTTGTGCACACAGTCTGTGAGGTTAAAGCAGATCGTCATGGGCTTAAAATAACTACTTTACTTCTGTAAATTTACCAACGTACGTGTTTGGCAAACATGACTGCAGTTACATTATGCATCTAAACAAAAAACAGCGTCTACTTTTGCGCCTCCTGAGGGAAAGTCCTCCATCCATCCATCCATCCATCCGTCCGTCCGTCCCTGACCTCCTCTCTCTCTCCCTCCTTATATCACTTTGTGTGACGTCCTCCTTTACTGCCGTTTTAACTACTGCAGCCTTGGGAGGTTGCAGCCTGACAAGAAAACAACAATATGGGTCGTAATAAGATGCTTTGACATCTGCGTGCTCCAGACGGGCTGGAACCACTTTTATGATTCTCAGGAAAATGGCAAAGAAACACGTGAACCAGATGGCATGAGTTGAATTTCCTCGACAGGATTAAATTCTTCTTCGTCTTCTCTGTACTGAACACCAGGGCTTGACGCTAAGCTTTTTTCCAAGTAGCACTTGTGCTACCATGCTGAAAAATTTAGTAGCACACAACATTTTTTAGTAGCACACTGAAAATTAAGCAATTTTGGTAAAAACGTCATTTTCAAACAAATGAAGTACTTATTTAGCCTAATCTAACCCTGTAGACTCATTTTTAATGTTATAACTGTCTCTTTGCCTTGACAAAAACCAGGAAAGACAAACAATGCAAATGTGTGTATGAAAATATAACATTTATCACAACCAACCAGGAAAGTTCATTAATTCATTAAGTCCAGGTCCAGCTCTGCACAGCGTTGGTTAATGTCGACGCCATTTTTCTTGTGGAGGGCGAATAGTTTGGGGAATTTGGTGAAAGCAACTTCTTCTTTCGCTACATAGTATGAGATGTTGAACTTCATTTTCAGCAGTTTTTTGGTCTCTTCATCCGAGCTGGCCTGCTGGCGCCCCACAGCTTTCTCCAGGACTTTGTTCTGACTTGAGATGAGATGTTCCTACATCATGTTTGCGAGACATGGCGTGCTTCTCCCTCTCCGACGGACCCGGCTCATCCATTCCCTCGTCTACCACGTCGTTTAACGCCCCGTCCTCTTCTTCTTCTTCGTCCTCTTCTTCTTCTTTGTCGCTCTCGTTTCTGTCTTCCTTCTTGTCATCCTCTCTTGTTTTCTGAAAATATTGCGTTAGGGGGTTCATTTTCACGACGCCGACACTCTTTCGCTTCTCCATTTTGTGTTTTGATTTTAGTTTTCGCGCTGCAGTCTTCGCTGTGTGTGTGCGCGTGGTCACGTGTCTGTTATGGAAGCACTGCATTGGTCAGATCTGATTACGTAGCTACAGTGCTGCGCTTGCATTGGAGGAGACGATTCAGGTTGCCAAAAAATGTTTTAAAAATACTGCTCAGTGCTCACGTAAACAGCAAAACGGTGCGTGTACTACAGTTTCTGTCGGAGTCGCGCTTCCCTGCTTCTCTTAATGAAGTTATGCTAATGCTAATGCTAATAAGATGCACCTGAAGTAAATACTCGGCACATTTCAGACTCCCTCTTAGAGGAAAATGTGTTGAAGAGACGGAACATTTCATTTTCTTAAACTGCGTAAAATCACTATATATAATTCATGACATTTTTTGCAGTTGTATTCTCTGGAGTCATTAAATCTCTCCCTAGTTAGCTGAGTAGATGTGCTGCTGTTGCTGCAAATCACCGAGCTTACGAGGCTCATTTCCTCTGTGTGAAACATGCTTTTAGTATTTAGGTCAATGCTACCTCCATCTCGCTCAGGAAACAAAGCTCTCCGTCTCCCTGCGTGGCTTCTTTTCTTCACATACGGCCGTGCGAATGCATTCGGGAGCTCCTGTGCACATTCAGCCGTGTGCAGGCTGCAACACACAACATGTGTACAGAAATACACACACGTGAACGCACACAAACACACATAGAGCACATTCTGTTCTGTTCTCCATCCTCTCAGTCAGCCGAGCAGCTGCAGACACAAAACACCCTTTTTTCCCTCCTACTCTCTCTCTTTCTCCTCTCTCCCTCTCTCTTTCGTACGCCATCTCATCGCCTCTCCTTCTGTCTCCCTCTGTCCTCCTCTCCTTCCTTTTCTTCATCTCTCCTGCCTGTCAGCTGAGCAGCAGCATGCGTGAAGCAGCGATAGACGCCCACGCTCTCGGTCCTTTTCTTATTGCTTCGCAGAGCGGAGGGAGAGAGAGGGAGGGAGATAATAAAGGGAGAGCGAGAGGAGGATGAGAGGGGAGAAGAGCACAAATATCGCCAGCAGGCACTAATTACATGGACGAGATTTGATGGAAACCATACACCAGCCACGTATGATAGATAGATAGATAGATAGATAGATAGATAGATGTTTACCATACTGTTTTTACTTTGTAAATTTGTGTTTACTATATGTTTGAGTGGCTGTAACTTCCTCATCAGAAAAACAACCATAAGGTTGTCGACTGTGAAAGAACATATTCTGGCTTTTCTTCATGTTTACTCATAAGCAGCAACCTTTAGTGGCCACAGTAGTTATTACAGCAGCAGAGGAGGAAGTCAGGTGACGGAGAGTAAAGTCTGCGTATGGATTGGACGTGACGGACAGGTGGATTAAACAGGACTCTCACCTGTGTCAGTGAAACAGTGTGTCATTTAAACGTACGTGATCTACGTAACTGTTGTCATCAGTGTTGTATAACGTCACTCCAAGAAAAGTAAAAGTTACTTGCTATGGTACAAAAAAAAACCCATTTTAAACTCATTGTGCATCTTGGTTATTTTGTCCAGACAGATCAAAGCCAGTGTTGCCAACTTAGCGACTTTGTTGCTATATTTAGCGAGTTTTCAGACCCCTCTAGTGACTCTTTTTCAAAAAAGCGACTAGCAACAAATTTAGCAACTTTTTCTGGAGACTCTGACTAAAGATGGCTTGTTTTCGAAAGAATCTGTGTGAAGGAACGACTTTGTAACGCAAACAAACTGACTTGATTCCACGTTCCACTTATCTCTCATTCGTTCGTTCTCACAGCCGCTGTGTTGTTCACTGTTTAGTTATCAGAGTGGTGAAGAGGACTGAGAGCCAGCCAATCGTATGCTAAGTCTCAGACACTGTCATCGGATTTTAGCCAATGAGAAACAGGAAAGCATAGCAACAGTTTCCATGAAAAGAAAATTCATTTCGTTCGTAGCTCATCGTTCTTGTTCAGTCGGTCAGTCACCCTTGGCTTACCATCAATACATGTCAATTTGATGTCAAGGTGAATAAACACATCATCCACTGTTGTGTTGTCTAGAAGTACACATAATCATAATCATGAAGTTGCAGCGATGTATTTGCCTTTAACTACAGAGTTATGTTGACCGTTAGCACGATCATTTGAAAATGAGGAGCTGAGAACTGTGCACTACATGATTCACCGCTAAACGACGTTGTACTGGAAACATGACTGAACGAACGAACAAACTTAACAATATGAACGATTCTTCCTGCCGAACTGGCTGACTGAACCTCAACATCGAACAAAAGCACGTATCGTTCTTGCTCTTCTCAGCGAGCAGGTTATGTGTTGCCGTCCCTTCCAGCTGTATTCAGAGCTGGAGAAGATGTTCACCTCTCTGCATCCAGACTACGAAATTGAGCATGTGGCGCTGGTTGATCTGATGTCAATGTTACTCCCTTTTTGTCTCTCCCACGCTCTTCCTCTCTCCTACAGCACATTACAATTAAATGCACATGGCCAGTTATGCAAAACAGGCGATGGCGTCATTTAGCGACTTTTAGTACAGCCAACTGCAACTTTCCTTACTGAAGAGTTGGCAACAATGCCACAGTCAACTGACTGACACGGTCTTTATAGTCGAGTATGTTTAAAATGCAGCTAATGAACCTGTAACTATGAGTGCCACATAGAAAGGATAAAAGCCGGTTCTCTTGGAGCTAAGGCTAAACAGCTAAGGCACTCCTGATGGCAGCATCTTATGAAAAACTAACTAAATAAGCATGCTAACACGCCCGCTAAGTGCTGCGTGGTCAGGTTATCATTTTAAATGTTCAATTATGTTGTAGAAGCAACACACACTTGTCAGACTCACCTGCTGTTCTCTGTATTTGTACTAATTGGTGTGTGCTGTGGACCAAACCATCGTGAGCCGAACGACGAGGTAACACGATCTTTATAAACTTGAAAACTTCTTCCATCTTTAATTAGCACAAGTGATGCTAATGCACGTAGGCAATGAATCCACATACATTTGATGACTTTAACCCCATCCAGATATCTATTCTGTATATAAACTAAATCTAAAACAGCTCCAAATTTGAGAAACACTGAATCAGATGCTTTGGGAGGAGAGCAGATGCATCCTGTACGCTAGCAAAACACGTAGTATAGACATGTAGATATTTATGTAGTTACCATACTGGACATTAAGACTGTTAAATAGGTCAAGCGCCTGATGTAAATGTGTTTAGAGGACACAAATCTAACAAACAAGGACAGATACTGTGCATGGTTTCATAGAAAAGAAGTCTCTGTATAAAAAACGTCAGCTAAAGGATGAAATATGAGTCAGAGAGAGATGTATGTGCTGAGGACCGTGTGGAGGGCAGCAGATGATGAGAGAGACCGAGACAGAAGGACTGGCCTGACCCTGACCTTCCCGCTGGGACATGAAACCAGGGACAGCATCAGCCATCTGAATGCAGCAGCACTAAAAGGTTGACAGGCTTTTAGTGTGCGGGGAAAAACTGGACTCGAAATTGCTGTTAGGCTGGACAGAGCCTGCAACACAGCAGCCACACAGACTGGAAGCCCTGCACGACAACACACGGCTGCTACTGTGGATTTAGTTAGTTGTATGTACAGTACGGTGGTGCTCCTGGATGTCACGATACATTACTTATTTTGAATAAATCTGTTAGTCTTTGTAAAATGAATAAAGGCAGGTTAGGTGGGAAACTGTGCAAGACTTTTTAAACTGAAGTGATTGAGACGCTGTGAAAGGAACAAATTATCTTTATCCATGTGGAAGAAAATGTATTATACCGTGTGAGACTCGTTGCTTTTCTCTGTCAGACAAACGACCGTACATTAATCAGCTGTGAGCAGAAACCATTAGCGAGTCGAGCCCACGCCGGAGTCGCCGCACCTTATTCCACCTGGGAACTCGAGCGCTATAATCTCAGAGGTTTTTCCTCTTTTGTCATCACAGTAGCGACCTGTGTAACGATGATGTGCGACCTGTTTTATCCAGGAAAGCCCAGAATTCAATTTGCCCTTTGCTTTGTGAAACGTGTGCTAAGCCATTCAGCCATCTAAATCCACTGAGACCTCCTTGTGTGTCAGGCACAGGTGTTTCCCTCCACGCTGCTCATCATAACCACCTGCTTCCCTCTAAAGCTCAATTCAGGATTTTCTTCTGGAACCTGAAGGAAGTTTTCTTAATTGAGCTCCACGTTTCATTTCCTGTTCATTAATGGTATTCATTGTGTACAGCCCTGAAGTAACAGAAGTAGTTCTTTAAAAATGTGGTTCCACTGGATTTTCATCAGAGAGAAGCTTTTACTGATCCATCCTGGTGACGGGAGGTGATGTCAGCTTCCACGCCCTGCACACCAGCTCCACGCCACGCTGAGGTACAAGATGTCAGGCACGTCAACACGGCGAGGTCTGGTTCTCCAAACCGGCTCGTAAGAACGCTTTTACCAAATTCTGTTTTTAATACAACTTATTTGAGACAGCAAGTAGTTTTTTGGGGAAATGTTACACACCTGGGAAACCTGGGAAGTCATGAAAATGTAGATACTGAATGCATCAGTGACATGATGACTGACAGAGTGTCAGGCCTGGGCTAGAATGAGGATCAACAGGCTTTTATTCTGAAAATCAATTGCTCTTAGAAAGACAAATAAACACGCTGAGAAATATTACTTTAATAATCTAGAGCAGAGCGTAAGAAAAAGAAACAAAACTCCTAAAAAGAAAACCGCTCCAAGGGAGGGAACTCAACTAGAGAAAACGTAAAAAAAATAAAAAAATAAATTAAAAAAATCACTCCACAGGAGGCAAACAAAAGACTGAAATCTGATTACACTACAAGGCTTGGCAATGAAAAGCTACAACATAAAATCACTCCAAAGAAGGAAAGAAAAGGCTATAAACTTAAACTGCGAGACTGAGCTGTGCTATAAAATTATTAACAAAAAAAATCACTCTCCAAGAGGCAAAAGAAATACAGAATTAACGCCAATCAAAACGAGGCTTGGACAAGACGAGGGCTGTGACGAAAGACTTGGCTGCACCGAGGAACGAAACACTCTGGCACAGGACAAAGGGAGACGCAGACTATAAAACACATGAGGGTGATGGGGAACAGGTGGACTCAATCAGGAATCAGGGGAGACGATCAGACTGGTGACACATGAGGAACAGCAAGTGACCTGAAACGAGAGGAGAGTTACTTTTCAAAATAAAACAGGAAATTCACGAGACAAAAAACCCAGAACGAGACAAACCTCACCGCTGTGTGACACAGCATTTAAAACTCACCCTCCACCCACAGCGACTAAAGTATTATTCAACTAATAGCAGCACTCTCAAGTCACCGGGACGCAACAATCTATCGCCAAAGTGGTGGAAAGACCAGGTAGATAAAGCAGGTAAGTGACGAGTTGATCCTCCTCAGGTGAACCACTGCTGCTGCTGCTACACCTACAGACACACACAGGAAGGAGCAGGTGAGGGAGAGAGGAGCACGGAAACACCTGGACAATAACCATGATCTTCTCCTGACTGTAACAAAAGGGCTTTTGTTGCCTAAAATCAGATGAATCGGGATCGAACTCTGGACCTACATTTTGTACAGCCGCGTCCTCGTGACACAAGTCGTATTTTATTCAGTCACAGAAACATTTCTGAACATGAAGTTGTTCAGCTCCACCAAATTATGAAAACAATTTCGTACCATCGTTTGGAGGTGTCACACCCGCCTGTCACCTGTTCACCATCTGATCCCTGACCACAGTCCTCTACGAGACCACACCCACCTTCAAGCTCCGCCTTCTTGCTTGAGCTCAGCTACACACCTGTAAAGTTGTAAAGCGAACGCAGCACCAGCCGCCGTCGTGTCTGGTAAATATAAAAGCGTATTTTCCGAGCGACAGTTTTGTGGATTTACTATTTTTGTGGTGTTTCTCATGCGGGGCGGCCTCCGTGGCACTGGCAACGGGTCATCGCTTTAATTTCAATTAATTGGCAGATTAGCAACTAGCAAAATGATAATCATGCGGTGTCCTTGATGATGAGTGTGTGTGTGTGTGTGTTTATCACAGGTGGGCTAACGAGCAGGCGCCGGAGGATCAAACAGGAGCTGAAATGATGCAGCGATCACACACAGTCACACTCACATCATCATCACGACTCTGGTTAACTCTTGATGCTCCAGTCTGCACTCTGTAATTTCACTTTGTACTTTTCAAACTTGTTTTCACTTTAGATGCAATCAGAGGTTTTCAAATACTGGATAAAACTGAAAGATGTCCTTCCCGCCTGCTTTGACCATCACTGTCCCTGATTTTCTGACATCACGGCACCTCGTTATGTGTCGTTTCTGCTCGGTTCTGTCAGAACCACCTCCTGCGTCTGTCCTCTCAGCCCACAGCCAGACTTAACTCTCTTTGTCCTTAGTCAGATCTCTGAATTTGCCCGCTACTCATCTGGACATTAGCACTAATTGCTTTTAATGATCTTAACAACTCTCCTTTTAGTAATGCGCTAATGGACATCTGTTTCTTTGTGCAGCGAGCAGCTCTCATTATTCCATAAAGGAGGTCAGTTCATTTGGATTGCAGGTGATTTTTATCAATGAGTCTCTCTCGGTCGCTGTAATGTCGTGTAATTGTCCCCCTACCAGGAACTAATGAACAGGGAGTACGTTTGAAGTGTGTGCCAGAGATAGTTAATGTGAGACACTGAGAGACAGATCACAAGTTATATCTGTGTGTGTGTGTGTGTGTGTGTGTGCAGTCCAGATGAAAAATGAGCAAACAAGGCCGCTGTGATTTTCTCTTTAACAGTGTCGTGTCAGCGCAGACGCATTTCTGTCTGCAGGATTTCATTAGCGCTCATTAATTGGATAACGAAAGCTAATTAAGCTATTAATCATCAGCTTATGTAGACATGCTGCCCACCTCCTCCAGCTCCCTCCTTCTGTCTGCCTCTGTTTCATACTCTGCCTCCATCTCTTCCCCCTCGTGTTTCAGGAGTCGTGTCTCCTCGAGTGAACGATCTCCTCAACACTTCCTCTCTCGTCCTGCTCATGTTCGTTTGCAGACGTCTCCTTCCTGTCACAAATGGTCCGATTCTTTCATTTTCAGCATTTTTTGTGAGATTACCAGTTTCAAGACTGAGAGGTTGACAGGAATTGCATCACTTCCCCTTATTGCTCACCTGATATGGCATGGAAAGGCAGAGAAGGAGAATCCGTGTTGTGTCGTTTTCATGAGATTTGTTCATGCATGTTTACAACCGACCAGGAGGAGGAGGTCCGATCAGCACCGCCGTGGCTGCCAGGAGGCTCGGTAGCCTCTGGAGACGTCACGGTCGAGCTGAGAAAAAGAGTGACAACAGAAGAAGCTGAACAAGAGGAAATGTTGTGTGAGTGGCATTAAATCACTGGCAGGAAACAGAAGCTGGCCGTGTCACGGTGGTGTGTCGATTTCAATCCGAAATGTTCATGTATTCTCTGTTTCGCCTCAACAAATAAACGTGACTTCCTGTTCACACTCACAATGCGTCCGTGTGTGTCTAAACAAGTGAAGTGAGACGTGTTTCCTCTGTTGGGTTGGAGGGAGCAGCCTTCAGGTGTGCTCTGTGCTGCAGACTCCCAGTCCTGTTTACAGGCTGTGAAATTACCACCAGCCAGTCGTGATAAAGTCCGACCACAGAGAAGAAGTCTGACTGTTGTTACGTGAAGTCAGAACTGGTTCCATCCTGTCAGCAGCTTCTCACACACACGCCCACTTGTGTTCATACTGGCTTTGCTCATTATTCCAAATATTTATTTAAACACACATCTGTGGCAAAATGCAACCTGGAGTCTTTTTCTGAATGTATATGAGTCAAACCTTCGTGTAAAAGCATAATTACAACAAAAGAGGCACTTTTAAGATTTACCGTGTTTTCGTTTTCGGGTCAAACTCATTTTCAATGGGAGTGCTACGGGCACTTTTACGATAGCATCAAAATCTCTCTGTTTAAAACAGTAAGAAGTCTCGACACAACATGAAACTTTGCTGGTAGTATCACCAGGGTCTCTACACATGAACACGAGCATTGAGAACATTGTTTGTGTACACAGAGTTTACTAAAAAGAAGGTTTTTGAACAACTCACGTTAGCAGTAGCTTGTTCCGCTCGCCGCCGTCCTGCCAGTGGAGAAGTGTCGATCTCAGGATGTGACGTAACCTGGAGGACAGTTAAGGTGGAACGCTCCTGAAGCTTAGTTCCATATAAATGCAGGATAATTTGTTGTTTTGTCGTTAGTGAAAAACAATATTGACCTTGAAGTTGAAAAAGGAGCCTCATATAAGAAACAATACTAAAATCTAAAGCTGGAAAAGTCACGTGAGATCTGGCGTGGATAGTTGTTGCTGGAAGACAGTAGTTCCACCTTAACTGTCCTCCAGGTTACGTCACATTCTGAGATCGACACTTCTCCACTGGCAGGACGGCGGCGAGCGGAACAAGCTACTGCTAACGTGAGTTGTTCAAAAACCTTCTTTTTAGTAAACTCTGTGTACACAAACAATGTTCTCAATGCTCGTGTTCATGTGTAGAGACCCTGGTGATACTACCAGCAAAGTTTCATGTTGTGTCGAGACTTCTTACTGTTTTAAACAGAGAGATTTTGATGCTATCGTAAAAGTGCCCGTAGCACTCCCATTGAAAATGAGTTTGACCCTAAAACGAGAATACGTGCCTCTTTCATCGTAATCATGCTTTTACAAAAAGGTTTGACTCGTACACATTAAAAAAAAAAAAAAGCCTCGGTTGCATTTTGGCGAGAGTTTCACTTTAATATCATATACTTTCATACTTATGTTTTTCTATATGTTAGTGTCTAATCGTGTCATGAACTGGGTACACGATGTGTTGTAGGAGTCTCTGATGTGAGCGGTGCTGCTGATCTCCTGCTCTGAACTCTCTCTGTTGCACAGAGCTTCTTTATTCTTCATTACCTCTCCAACCGAGTGGAAACAGAGGAGGTCTGCCCTCGGGGGCAGGGTGTGGCGGACGGTCTGAGATGGTGAAACTTTGCAGCACTTTCTCGGTCACACTCCTCCGTCCACAGTAAACAATGATGAAAGGAAAGCAGCGCTTTAAGGGGAAGTTCCCATCGGACACACAGCCTGATTTATCTTGTTGCTGCTTTCTTGGCCAGCACTTCTTTGAAAAGAGCGTCTTAATCTCAGTGGAGCCCGCTAGCTAAATAAGTAAATAAATGGCATTTCTCTTATCTGTCCTCTATTCTTTGCCCGGTCCTCTGAATCGCAAAGTATTTGTACTCCATCTTAACTTCAACTTCATTGTTACCTCTCGTTTCTTATCCCAGTCTGTGTTGTCTTAATGAAATTCATGTGCTGTCAGAATTATCTGATAAAATTGTCTCCCCCGGCGCAGTAACACATGAGTGCTGCCTTAAGTGGGCCACAGAAATCAGTGGAAAACAGATTTTTTACGAAGAAGAATGAGGCCAAAGACGACCAGACTGTCTTTTACATGACAGAGATGAGAGAGTGGAGCGGGTTTCACACTCGGTGTAATAAATCATGATGGATAGGCCGATACAGCAGCAGAACTCACTGAACCGGAGCGCTGAATACATTTGTTGGACTGATCTGCCTACTCAACATGGGTGTGCTGTGCATGTGTAAAGGTCAGATGTGTCTGAGAGAGTCTTGACTTCACTCTGCCTGAGGTGCAGGACCGGGCGCTGTGCAGGGAAGCTCACATTCAAAAAGGTCCGAGGCTGATTCGGATCCACCCAGAACAAACACACAGAAGCTCTCGCTATAGATCCATGACATCAACAGCTGACCTGTGATGAGTAAAGTTCATCACCGCGTGACAGGACAGAAAATAATCCAGAACACTCACACGATTTGATCGGTATTGACGTCCGACTTTAACGTGCCGTCTGGTATTTATAACCCGGGTGTCCGCTGCCTGTCGCCGGGGCTTCGGGGGACAGGTAGAATATGCCTGAAATCAGAGCACATGTTCTGTGTTTATGACGTGTTTAGCTGCAGGAACGTCCTGTCACATCAGGCAGCGTCACCCACAACAGGACCGTGACAAACTCCATTTTCATCTCATTCATTCAGTTGCTGACAGCACGCAGCACTCGCACTCTGACGTTCACCCCGAACATGCTGCTGTGTCAGGAGAGTCTTCTGTTTTTTATCCTCGATGATGATTTCTGACTAATTATGTTTGTACTATTGTTAGATAATGTTTCAATCACAATATTCTTTACCAAAAAACATTGATATCAGTATCACAACAGTGTTGTGACGATGATTTTTGGTACTTTCACAAAATAATTTTGATAAATAATCATCAGTAATGTGAATAAAATAACTGCGGGGGGGAAGACGAGTATTAAAACAAGTTCAGAAAAAGATGTGACTTTACTGTAATGCAGCCATTAATACACTTATGTCATCATATTAACCATCATCTCCTCTTTAGATAACCATATTTTATGTATTTATTGCACAGCCCTGCTTCAAAAACAGGCGGTGAGCAGCTCCTACAATCCTGACCACGTTATAATGTTAGTTCAGTGTTATAGAGGTTGATTTGAAAGTGTTTCAACTTTAATTCCAACTCTTACTCTTCTCATCACTCACAGTACAGTGCTACAACTTTAGAGTTCTCAGTATTTTCATCTGTCTTGCTGTTAAAAGTTCATATTTAAATGTAACCGTTCCCAAGTCCAAAGATCCAGACTTCCATCAGGGAAGGATTCAGTCTTCAGTCTCCGCAGGTTCGGCTCAGGCTGGTTGTGCTCCATTGATTATCCTTCCAATAAGTCAGTGAGACGGGCCGGGTGGAGCGTTTGTACATGAATCAGCTAAGAGTCAGCTTCTATTCACCTGAGGCATTAGAAGTGAACTCCTGACTGTGTTGTGGGTGCATGTGCTCATGTCCTCCTATCTCTGTGAGGATTTCACATTTAACACATCTATAGACCGGACATCCTCTGGCGGCGCCTTATTTCATTCAGATAGCCAGACTGCACTGCTACAGGTCCTCAGAATACGTCTTTTAGGAAGTTGGAAGTTTTCAAATGTCCTCACATGGACGTGAACTACTCCTGACTTCTTTAAATGACATTTAATATTTGTCTAATATTTTGCTGACCCATTTCTTTTAATGTTCTGTTCAGTGCGGTAGCCATTTGCAAACACACAAGCACCTTTCACACAGAGAAGCTGCATTATCGCTGCAATTCTCCACCGATGGTCATTCACACAGAGCCAAGCAGCGCCGGCGTAAAGACGAACTGTTGTGTAATTCACACAGAAAGCCGGCGCTGCAGCTCCTAAAGAGGCGTGGCGGTACACGTCGTGATGGTGACGTCAGTGTTTCCCAGGTGTTCCCCCTGTCAATCTAAACCTACGAACAGTTTATAACCATATGGATGCTGTTATAACGTGTGTTGATTGAGATCCTGACCCACCGAACATCCTGGAGAGTATCAAAGTTACGTTTTTCACTCTAAATTATATAATTACATCATCACCATCAGTAAACTGGACGCTGTCTGACTCTGTCAGAGGGATGGAGGCTGTTTTCTGGGGGAAAGTTCACAGAAGTCTCGGTCCGGAGGACTGACGGTCGCTGTGATTTATTTTCATCACAAACACTCGGTGAGTTAAAGTTTTTTGCCAGTGACAGACGCTGATTTTTGGGCAGAAATGTGACGAAGGTAGATAGGATAGACAGGAGGACAGACAGGAGGACAGTCAGGAGGACAGACAGGAGGACGGACAGGGGGACAGACAGGAGGACGGACAGGAGGACAGACAGGAGGACAGTCAGGAGGACAGACAGGAGGACAGACAGGAGGACAGTCAGGAGGACAGACAGGAGGACAGACAGGAGGACAGTCAGGAGGACAGACAGGAGGACGGACAGGAGGACGGACAGGAGGACAGACAGGAGGACGGACGCTTCTCCGTGTACAGCTGCTGTATTTTTTTCCTCATATAAGTCACCAAAGAGAGTTACAGGTACTACATTACTGTTGTTTGGTCATTAAACGTTGCTTTGTGGGACGTTTCTCTGCATTAAGTTGAGTAAATGACCTGTGTAGTTACCAGACTGTCAGGCCGACACGCCCTCGATACGTGCAGCCGGCTCGTCCGTTCACACTGGTTCGGTTTGCAAATACTGCGCCTCTGATACGACCTCCAGAGGCGGATCAGCGCCAGAGCTAAATTTCACCGTGATCAGACCACTCAGGACAGATGTTTGTACCTGGTCTGAAAAGAGCCTTTGTCAAGCTACAGAAGTACAGATAGGTGTGTGTGATTATAAGACGTGTTTGCGATGCTAACACTGGCAGGTTCAGAGCTACATTCCCCTCTGGGGTCGCCCGTATCAGGACACACAGTCGTGGTATTGTTGCACTGCGTGGCACTTTAGATAAAAGCACCTCCTGAATGTCAGGTGGTGTCTCAGAGGGAAGTGGGGTTGTGTGCATTTGGCAGGAGGTGATTTAAGGTTGTTTTTATTTTTGAGTAAATCTTTGAAGGGCTCACTCTGCCTTGCAAAATAACAGTCATTAAAACACAAACACGCACTCAGGATGACCTTCCAGCATTACGTGATCTCCGACTTATTCATATTTATAAGTCTCTATTGGCATTGTTTAATGTGTTTATACTTCTTATATGGCTTTAAACAATATTCAGTCTTTGCAAAGGTCAGTCACGAGGTATGTTTGTGTTCCTCAGATGTGTTGATATTATGCGTTGTGTGTGTGACATTTCGAGGACGGGGTTCAAACCTCAAATCCAAACAGAGGCGGAACCAGGAAGGAAACAGAAGCCCTGAATGGAAATATCTCTGAAGATATAAGAGATAAAATATCTCTCTCTCCTGAGGCACATCCCTCCCAAACAGAGAAAACAGACAGTCGGTGCTTTAATCCAGGATGTTGCTGAGATGTAGAGCCTGGAACTGCTGCGCTGATGAGGAGTGATTCCTAATTCCTAAAAACAAACATTATTTATTATTGTGAATTTGATGCCAGCAACACATTTCAAACTGATTGGAACTGGGAGAGTTGTGGAAACAGGTGCTGGTATCATGATATCATGCTATGAAAGTGGAGGTTCACCACAATTTAAAGGGATATTCTGGTGTAAATTTAATCCATGGTCTAACACACTGTGACACCGAGTAGGACCCCCCCTCAAGAGATTAAGTTTGCAGAACGCTAGCTCACGTAGCTTTAGCGTCCTCAGAAACGACCGCACGACAACAATACACTGCAGTAAATGGATCCAAATATAAACCGCCACCAAAAAGCCACAAATAATGCTCAGAACAGCACCAAACTTCAGCAACAGTACAAATAGGGTCTCAGCACATAGTCCGGGGCATCTAACCTCCGCTAGCTTAGCTGGATTTCTATTGTGAAGCTAAAAACAGACTTCAACTCTCCTCCATCAGCTTCCGGGTCGGGGAAGTCCCGACGCGACGATTACCGAGTGCGGTTAGAAATGCTCAATTCCGTTCTTTTCCCTGTCCGCTCTCGATAATAACTGTTATAAACTGGCAGGTAAGACACATATGAACTTTGATTGCTTTTCCATGGAGTCATAATCATACATTTTCATCCATGAGCCTGCGGAACTCTACTGCACTCGGTAATCGACTCGTCGGGACTTCCCGTCAACAGGAAGCTGCTGCAGAAGAGTGGTAAATTTAGTCAGCTTTTCAGTAGAAATCCAGCTAAGCTAGCGGAGGTTAGATGTCCCGGACTATGTGCTGAGACCCTATTTGTACTGTTGCTGAAGTTTGGTGCTGTTCTGAGCATTATTTGTGGCTTTTTGGTGGCGGTTTATATTTGGATCCATTTACTGCAGTGTATTGTTGTCGTGCGGTCGTTTCTGAGGTTGATAAAACTCCGTAAATTAGCGGTCTGCTAACTTGATCTCTCGAGAGGGAGTCTAACACAGTTTCACGGTGTGTTAGACCATGGATTAAATTTACACCGGAATATTTAAGAACAACTCACAATTAAGAGTTCAGGGATTTCACCGTCTACAATAACATTATTAAGAGTTACAGAAAATCCACTGAAATCTCCTCATGCAAGATCACGGAAGCTGAAGTCATCACATCACCTCATCATATTTATTGATAATTCAATATCAGCATCCAGTGTGTCCAGCCTGTAAGATGGACAGAGGTGGAGAAATGTGCTGTGGTGTGAGGAGCCTCATCTGAAACCGTTTGAGGGAATAACATCATAATATCCATAGATGTTGTTGTTAGATGTGGTATTTGGTTTGGTGTTAGTCTTCGTGTTAGGTCTCCAACATTACACGTCTTTCCATCGTTGGATGTTGATCTCAGTCGAACATTTCACATCAACCGGGTTTTCAAAGAAACAAGGCAGCCGGGATGAAGCAATCAAAGTGAGGGGGGGCAGAAATATGATTTTGAAAACTGAGTTGGACACGTCCATGCCATCCCCGGTACAAATGATGCCCTTGGTGTGCTGTAATGAAACACAGTCCGCCTCTCGTTGGAAAGATTTAACAGTGTTGATCTCCTCAAAGGCGGTATCTTAATGAGGGTACATCTTGTTATGCACCAGCTAAAAAAGAAGGCGCGAAATCCAATGTCACAGTCTGATCTTTAGCAGAATTACATTAACAAAAAATGACCCTGCAGCAGCAGTTTCCTTCAAAGCTGCCACAGGATTTAACTTTCCTTCCTCCAATCTGCTGCATGGCAAACGACCGCTTCAGCAGAGAGATCAAATCACAGCACAATCTCTGTGTGTCATTACCGCGTCCCTTAACCAAGGCCGAGGAATGTAATCTCTTATCTCCCCGACGGCGGCAGAATCAATAAAAACACAGTTTATCAAAAGAAGACATGACTGACTTTTTATGGACACCTCCTGTGAATCAGGCAGAAACAGCTGTTATCTTCTGACAGTCACTGGTGGCTGCTCGTGTCCAGGAACGAGTCACCTGAGGACAAACTGAAGTCCGTCTGAAATCACAGCTCATCGTCTGCTCGGTCCGGTTCTTGTTCAAACACGAGGCTGCAGATAAGCTGCCACAGGTACTTTTTCACTCAGGCACATTTAACTGTGTGTTATTTTAACGAGCGCTGACAGAATTTAGACAAAGCATTACTCAGCTGCTGCTCTTTAAAACGCACCTTTTATCCTGCAAATCACCGTGTTGGTCGTGATGGGTTTCTAACTCACGTTGGACCCAGACTTAATTCATTTCCACACATCGCTCTGTTTCTTTACCTTTTCACTCTCAGCTCACTCCCTCTGACTTCAAAGTCTCAGTATAACAGGGTCCCTGACCTTGAGCAGTGCCAATAACAACCCTTTGAAACTGAAACTGGAAAGATCACACATTCCCGGCGTCGCTCTCTCTCGCCTCGCGCCTCTCTCTCTCTCTTTACACCCCCTACTGCCGCGCCGACACTCAACTCTCATCCTTTCTGCTGTCAATCAGCAGCGTGCCGAGGCTGCTGCCTTCAGCTTCACTGGGCTGCAGAGCTGCCATTCAGAGACGCACACAGAAAGCTTCTCAACTTTCATGACATTGTATTGAGCCGCTGCTACCTTCACATCATCGCTGCGACTTTGGCTACTGCCAACAGCTTTGTGTTGAGGTTGTTGTTGAGTTAGAGCACAAATGTTAAAGTCAGAAAGCTGTTCAACCAGACTTTAGTCACTTTTACACACTGCCTATCCAGGAGGCAGTGTTGCTCCATTATTCAGCCGCTATGTATAACAGGTACACAGTCAGAGTCCGGGCGCTGCTGTTTGGACTTACAGCGAGCAGCAGAGGTCGTAACAGAGATGAATCCATACAATCAGAGAAACAACATCTGTCGTCATGCGCATCATGAAGGGTTTCACACATTGGGTGTCCAACCAGAACCATTAGGGGTGTAACGATTCATATTAACAACGATTCGATTCGTATCACGATTCGTGGTTGCCGATACGATTCAAGGACGATCTTGGTTCATCTAGAACGATACGATCCGATACGATTAAGTGACTTTTTAGCCAAAAATTCCACCAGTGTGACTGTGAAATAAATACCTGGATACTGGACAGTGCAGGTGAAGTTTCCTAGATACCTGTTGTTTCTTGTAAGGGAATCAGGTTTAAATTAATTGAATGAAGTGCAACCAGGAGGTTAACCTTTTCTGCTCTCATTTTCAATAGAGTACAGAGTACAGTAGAGTACAACATTTCTTCAGGTTGATTTTACAGTATGGGTGTACCTGCTCCTCCTGCTGACGTTACCTTGCGCTGCTGCTGCAGCTGTAACGCTGCAAGAGGTGCCTGGAAGTTTTTACTTGGCTTTTATATATTCTACAAACAGCGAGCTACTGAATTAGAACATCTCCGTCTTTGCAAAAGCTAAAGTGTTTCCACACACTGGACCGAAATGGTTGCTTGTAAATGTCCCGCTCGCTGTCTCCTCTGCCATCCGCCATGCTGCGTTTTGTTGACGTTCTGAGATTCGCGCTGCTGCCGGCACGTGCCGATGATGTCACAGACAGGCAGACTGATCCGAGTAACGTTTAACTCGTCTTTATCGTTAGAAGCGCTAAAAATAATATGAAAATAAATTAGCTGTGCTTAAATCCAATGTGCAATTTCCTAGTATGGATAAAATCGATTCTTTAACATTTCAAACGATTTTTAATCGTTATATGTCGTCTGGAAGGCCGACTTGCCGAGCACAGATCGATGTAGTTGGATCGTAGGAATATAAATCGATTCATCGATGTGGTAGATGAATCGTTAAACCCCTAATAACCTTCATTGTTCTGTGGCAGGTAAAAGTTCCCAAACTGAAAATGTAGGTTTTAATAGCCTCGAATTTATTCGTCTGTTTTTCTGCTGTTTTTGTCTTTCATCGTAAACCCCTCTTCAGAAAATGCACCCTGTTTATTTTCTTTTGATGCACATTTAGTTTTTGTAGTTGACTCTCTTTTATCCGTTCAGCCATGACGGCCTTTGTTCCTTCTGTTTGTGGTCTTAGTTTTCCTCCAAGAGAATCTTTCTTGGTCACCCTGGATGATGTTTTAGTGCGTGATGGCTGAGCTGCTGCGTGGTCACACGGATGCATCAGTTTACATCAAGTTAGCTTTTGATAATTATCAATAAGCACGATGACTCTTCCTCTCATCCCAGCTGAAAGAGCCAGACAGTGGGAGGCACAGAATGTACTGCATGTTTAGGACAAAACTATGAAGTCACCATATACAAACTTGAACCAGGACTTACTTGCAAAAATATCTTGACAAACCTGGTAAAATAAATATTACATAACGCTGAACTCAGTTGACTCAGTTTGTTAGTTTGGTTACGTCGGCAGTCAGCATCAAAGACGTTGTCGCGGGTTCACAACACGTCCTCCAGGCTCAACAAACTTCAACTCCCTCCAGCTGAAGGAGCTAAACTCTGAAAAGATGATTCAGCACACGCAGCAGTTTCCAGCCATCACACCTTAATTTACCGCAGCAGCCATCTCCATCAGTCGGGGGGTTTTGTGTTCTGCTACATCACGCTGTAACCCGCCTCAGGAAACACCACCTGTGTAACGCGGAGACCTGCTGTTCTCCTCTGCTCTTTTGTCATCCTCACTTCTAGTTGGTTTAATCTCATCCGACACACGTCACATCAATGTCCTGAACTTTCCCTGCAGCAGCTTATTAGCACTTGACTTCAAACTTTTTAAGAGAGATAACAAACACATACAGGAGAGGTGTGCACACGTCTTCTGATTCTACCAGTGAAGCTGCCGTGATGATGATTCCCTCCTCCTTTCCTTATCCTGTCTTAGTTTACGTGATATCTCATTAAAGTTGTATCATGTGAATCAGGGACAGAGATAAGAAGTTTGTCTTCTTGCAACTTGTTAAATAAGACAACAACAAATACAGCGATAGAGATGTTGTGAGTCTTGTTAAAAACAGGCACCAAGCATCAGGCAGTGTTTCTGGACTGGTTCGCGTTTCTTGAATCGTACCAACGCCTGCGACCCATCTTTACATTTTATTGTTTCAGTTTGGAAGAAGGAAGTTGTGGTGTAAAGACTGAAAAGTCTGCCAGAGGAGGAGGTTGGGATGGACGGTCGAGTCAAACAAGCACCGGACTTTTCCTCTTGAGACGGCTGAACGTGTCCGGTGTGAAGTCAGGCGTCAACTTTGTGGTTTTAAATACGGGATTTTTGGATACATTTGTTTTAGAAGAACATAGTTATTTTCTTGTTGTTTTGGGAACAGTGATGTGTCGTCTTGGGATTGGCTGACAAAAGTGCTCTAACATCACCGTACAGTGTGAAGCTCTGTATCTGACGCCTCCTGTGTCGGCTTCATATTAATGTTTTATCAAAATCAAATCACTAATCTTTAACCTATTACACTTCAAATGTAACCTTCCCGTCACTGCCAGTCTGTTTATCATGTCTACAAACTGACTGAATGGTGGTGGACCCGTCAGCTGAGACCACGCGTGTCATCACACTGTAACGTTCAGTTCAGGAACAATAGACGTATTCTGCTCATTAACTGTCGGAGCATCGTTCTGCCCTCGGTGCTCGCCGTCTCACTCTATTTGGGTTCTGCTAAGGTCCGCTGCATTTTAGATCAACTCTAATTACCCTCCGGTCCGACTGCACCCGGGACCTTTTCAGATCAGATTACTTTTGTCTCTCCTTTTTAAGATGGTTTTCCATGGATCTGTTATTAATAGTGTCCCAGATTGTGGACTGATGGGAAGTTATAATCTCTACAAAATGTGCAACAGCAAGAATGCTTCGTTATGTGTGCACAGCTGTTGCAGCGCCAGCCAGCAGGCGTTGTGCTGATAATGACGGCTCTCTTGCAGCTTCTTTAAGCTTCAGCCACTGTGACTTTAAACCTACTTTGCAGCCCGCTGATTCAGAGCTCTAACAAGCCACTTCGGAACGGTAATCCTCCACTTTAAGAGGCACAACCAGTGCGAGCAAACCGTATCATTACAGAGGCTCTGAGACATGCTGATAGCTGTCATACAACTCCCTCTTTCATGTTGCATGGAACCCCAACACATAATAAGTGAAAACATCACAACCTAAGCTGTTTAACGGACGCCCTCCAAGCTCCCCGCTGCACACACTGTCTCTGCAGCATGCGTGATCCCTGTAAGATGTTAATCCGAGAGGTTTCATCTTCTTGCCGGCGTGCTCGCTGCTTTGTAGTTCATGTAAGTTGGCGTGAATACGGCAGTGTGGGTGGGGCACTCTGAAGGTGTCGCTCTTTGTCTGCTGTCGGCTTCTCTGCACATGCAGACGAGCCAGTTGTTCTCTTTAGTCCAACTACTACAGAGGTGTTACAGACACCATTGTTCACATGCACCATGGAGACATATATCTCTAAACACTTATTCAGACAGTCTGTAGCTCACGGTTAGTGTGTTTAGGGCGTGCCCAAGCCCATTTTGCTAGTTGACGGGTGGATAATCTGGAAGCTTAGTGTGGAACGGATGATGAACTTCACTAATTGTTTGAAACACCTGACTCATTTCCTTTGCAGAGTTTATACCTCCAGCTTTTAGTTTTGTTAATTCAAAGTGTCACAATATTTCTTACAGTGATGTGATGTGTACAGTGTGTTCCTGGAAATCTTAATCTAATATAATGCGTCTTTTAAACTGCAGGAAACAGACCGAGCTTTTCACTTTGGAGCAGCTTTTTGCTGGTCTGTGTCGCTGTCGCTTTCTGCTGCCTTCATGGTAGAAATCCACCATCAGTGCACCTGACCACACCCAGGAGAGCACAGGTGGGCCAAAGTAAGCGTCTGCTGTTCACACAACGTGGGTGCTGGGTGTGACAATGACGACTGCCTCCATCTGAAACAAGCAGTGACACTGAGATAGAGCCCGTTAAGTTTTCTTAAATTTGTATTCCTGTTTTTTCAAGCAGTTGTTTAATCGCACCAGATTTGGGCTTCTAATTGAACTTGCATCAGTGTTTAGTACTGTGCTAAAAGATGAGACTAACCCTGTGATTTGTGGTTTCTGCTCTACAACCAGTATGTTCAGATACTCATTAATTAGCCTGGTTTTGCATGTATGGCTAGCCTGGGTCGACTCACCCGTCTGATACATAGACAACACCAAACAGGCTCCATCTTCCCTGTTACATGCTGAAGGGTCCGACCGGATCTTACAAAACAGAGAAGGACCAAAACAGACAGAAAATTACTGTCCAGCAGAAAGACTTGAATTAAATAGTCTTTTTTTCCATTCTGCTAAAAAACGCAGTCTCTTCTCTTGCGTCTGTTCTGGTCCTTAAACATGACATTTACAGAAACGCAGCTTCTCTATAAAATGTTCAGTTGTTGTTAGTACTTAAGTACTTAAGACGTAGTTGCACAAAAAAAGCAGAGTAATAAACAGCAGGCACATCTGTGTATGATGCCTCACTTTGTTCAGATGTGGCTGCCGTGTGCTTTTCGTGTTTACTGCTCACATAACGGCTACGCAACATTAACAACTGTGCAGGCAGGTAGCTCAGAGAGAAAGACTGTGTGGCTCATTTCCTGCTGCCTGAAGCAAATATGCATTTCTTTACATCCACCAATAAATTAAGGAGCTGATTATAGGAACGTTTGATAAGTCAGGTTGACTGCCAGCGACAGGTGGAACGATAATATCACCTCGACTGCTGCAGCGCTGCAGTGACGGGTTACTGGACGGGTCGTACACCCTCAGTTTTCTAAGGTTCACGCAACAGAACTACTTGGTTCGGTTTAGGAAAAGATCGCCAATACTTAACTTCCATACATGTACGTCAGATTCCTGCAGTTTCCTGGGTAAAAGATAAAACGTGACACTGGTGACAACAAAACTCCCTAAATGGGTGAAATCACGGATATTATGTAAGAGATAATGTATAGAACGGCGGTCATTATCGGGAAAATAAGTCCAGACAGGATGAACTTCATCTGATCTGTCCTGAAGAGACTTATTTTCCCGATAATGACCGCCGTTCTATACATTATCCTGCTTATTACACAGTTACTTGCCAACACACAAAAAAAACCTTGACACAGTGTGTCTTTTTACACTTCATTTGTTACCGTTCATAGTGGTTTTCAGCAGAGAAATATAGTTCGCCAAACCAACACCGTTTCTCTTCTCCCTCTTCGCTGCTTTCTTCTCTTCTTCTTTTCTTGACTGGTGACGACAACTCAGCCTTTTGCCAAGAGTTGAAATCACCTTATTTTCCAAAAATATTAAAATTTATGTAAAACTAATCCATACTAGTGGCCTAGGAGTACGTTTTTTCGGATATGAAGTAGACGACAGATCAGCTGACGTCGCTTAGCAACCGAAGACGCTGCGGTGAAAAATGACCGGACTACTTGTGGAGCAAAGATTTTAGAGCGCGGAGTGATACGAAATACGTGAATCACAGGCAAAAAGGCCACTTTCCTTAGCAGCGGTCAATTATAATGAATGAATGGAGCGTTCTACAGCATTAAGAAGAGCCGTGTAATAAACCGACAGACTCAGATAGCTTTCCCTCTCTTTTTCAGTATCACTTTATTTACACCAATGTTCTGTCTTCCTTCTGTCTGAGTCACTCTCTGAAAGTCCTTACTGCTTCATAAAGATCCCGATACTGCAAACCCAACATTCCCTGCTGCAGGCGACAGGTGTTCTGAGCTGTTTGTGGAAACCGAAGAGTGACCGATGACTTCCACTTCGCCGTCTTGTTATACAGGAAACCACAAATGCCATGCCCCCGTCACTGCTCGGCGGCCAAGTGGAAAACAGCAGTTAAACAGCCAGTTTGGTCCGCGTGTCTGTCTGTGTGTTTTGTTCTCGGTCATTGCAGTTTATTAGGCCCTTATCTCGGGGCTTGTGTCTCCTAACTGCCAAGAAAAATAAAGCAAAGTAGCCTCAACGCACTGCAGAGTATTCATCCAGAGCTGCAGAAGTTGTGACCTTTACAGCAGCGTCTCTCCTCACAGTGCCGAGGCCTTGGCTCTTTAAGCTGGCTAATGATCCATGGAGGAGCCCTGTGGCTCAACCTCTGTAATTATACTCTTTCTCTCTCTGTTTCTCCCGCTCGCCCTATCACTCTCTGTCAGCCTTTCTTTCTCCGTCACACATGCACTCTTGTGCTTTTTTTTGGCTCTCAGTTATGCATCCTCTCCCTTCTCCTTTTTATATTCCTCTCTGATCCACTACTTGCTTTTATCCCTCTGTTTGTCTTTGTTTCCCTCTTTCCCATCTTCTCTCATCCTCTCTCTCCACTTGCCCTCCCGTCCTCATCCCTCTGTCTCTCGCAGATTAATTACGCTCTAATATATGCACAGCTCTCCTCCCAGGGAACCCTCCTCCACATCTACCACCCCTACTCTTGGGCTGAGTAATGGAGCTGCTTCATTCTCAGCACGGGGTAGCCCACGTGGGTGGAGCCGCAGCCTCAAAGCGGGCATACTGGAATAGATGACAATCTGTCTGTCAAGTTGGAGCTATGGTCGGAGAAGTTTGATCCAAGTGGATTTATTTCAGGTTTCCCTGTTTGGCTGTTGATTCTGTCACGCACTGATTTGTTCGATGCATTCATTCAGAGACTGTAAGAACCTGTAGCCATGTGTGACTCTGTCATGTAGAGCTGTGTGTCATCTGCATACGAGATGTTATGTTCCATAATCTGAGTAAAGGTGGTTGCAAATAGATATTAATACAAAGAGGCCCCAAAATAAACCTTTGAGGAACTCCAGATGTAATTCTTGTTCGCTGACATTGATGGTTACCGATTATCACAAAGAAGTTCTTTTCTTTTAAAGTGAAACTCTTGCCAAAATGCAACTTAGGCTTTTTTTGTGAATGTATATGAGTCAAACCTTTATGTAATTAGGGGAAACCCTACATTTAACGACTTGCTCGTAGAGACTCGGGACTAAGTGCAAAATGATCGCCTCACCGAGCTGAGCACCGTGGCTATCTCCGTTTCATTTCTGGTGGCGTGCTTGTCCGCCTTTTTACTTAGGCTTACAGCCTTCTAAAGGCCACCATCGGATTCAGCGTATTTGCCCGCTCAGTTTGATAACACTTTCATAGCGATTGGACAACAAGCAATATGCTTGCATCCACCAGGTGGCGCAGTTGAGTCCCAATTTCACATTCCAGATTCCATCTCCCATTCATCCTTATGGGGCAAAATCTGGAAGATGATCATAGATGCTCATAGAGGCCTGGGACAACTTGCAGACCCATCAGCAGCCCCTAGGGACCACACAGGCCTCTAGCCTCTTGGAGCCTCTAGAACCTTGCAAACGCACACAAATGCCACTTCCAAGTCCACCTTCCAACTCCCATTCATCCTGATGGGGCCTGGCCAAAAAATGTCAAAGTCCCACCTCAACCCCAATGTATGGGACCCAAAAAAACTCACTTCAAATGTACTTTCTACAGACTCCAAATGGCCTGAAACATGCTCCTAAACATCTTCTGGAGGATGCATTTTCTACAAGACACTTTGTCAAAAATTCCACATTCCACCTCCCATTCATCCTTATTGGGACCAAATCTGGAAGGTGCTCACAGAGGCCTGGGACCACTTGCAGACCCATCAGTGGCCCGTAGGGACGACACACACAAAGTTTGGAGCCTCTAGACCCTTGCAAACGCACACGAATGCCCCTTCCAAGACCACATTCCAGATTCATAAAGAGAAGCCGAGCACATGGAGCTCATTCTGTTGCAGACAAGCAAAGAGGTAAGTCACAGCAAACTCAGGACACGTAATATTTTGTAGATGTATTTCATTGAATTTACGTTTATATCCCTTTTCGTGTTATTACATGTAGCGTCAATCTTTCATCACGTTTTTTTCAAGACCATTAACATGGTAAGTTATACTCTACATTACTACGTTTACTATTAACACTTAAGTCTGGATCCTTCACTGTTACATTAATTGTTGACTACATCATCTAATTTTTTAGGGCGACAGACGGGGCGGCATTTACAGCACCCCTGCTGGCTGACCCCGGCTTCCTCACCCTGCTGGATGAGGAAGCTGGGCGGGTGGTCATGGGTAACCAGGGTAAGTATTATTCCATATTCCGATGTAATATATGACAAAAAAAGTAATTCATACTGAATGTGACGTGGCGGGGGCTCCCCCCTTGTCCCATCTCTGTGCAGGGGGGATTTTACCGGCGGGAGGAGGGAAGCGGAGGCAGCAGTTGGAGCACCAGGGACGTCTGGTGGGGTTGATGAAGGGCCGGTGGGGGAGAACGTCTCGGGAACCCAACCACAGTCAGACAGTGAGACAATCTGTTATGTAACTCCCCCTCCCCGTCAGACTCTGGTAGGGTCCCTGGGATTGCAGGCTCGCCTGTCGCCTCCTTCATCCCCCCAGATGTCCCAGGGAAACGCAGAAGTTTTACTTCATTTTTATATTGTTTGTTTTGTGTTTTGTATATATGTACATGTTCTGTACAATAAATCGTGTTTGACTGCAACATTAATGTTTCTGTCTATTTCTAAAAATCAAGACAGTTGTTGAAATTTCACGATTATTTCAGAAAAAAGATCATATTTGTAGATGCTAATGTGGAGGCGGCAAAAGTTCCCGCCTCCTTATTTGCATCTATCCTGACACAGTTAAAACAAAATCTGGAAGATGCCCATAGAGGCCTGGGACCACTTGGAGACCCATCAGCAGCCATTCAGGACCACACACACAAAGTTGGGAGATTCTAGCCCTTTGCAAACGCCCACAAATGCCACTTTCAAGTTTAATTCCACATTCCAGATTCTAATAACAAATGTAAATATGGAAGGGAGAAACAGGGTAATAACCAGAGTTGGGCTGTGGGCAGGGCCTAGAAAATTTGACTAAGAGTACCTTGAAACTCCCGCTACAATATGTGTCAGGTACAGAAACATTGACAAATGTTTAATTTTTGGGCTTCAAAAGCTGAAAGGTCAGTGTCAGCCATCTCCTTTTCACTTGCGGGATTGCTGAGGCAGCACGGTAAGTAGCTCTGCAAATACTAACTTTTTTGACCGATTAACAGGCTCTCTAGAAACATTTCAGTTAGTTCTAATGATTTATAAGGACGTTGGGATGAACTTTACACAGTTTTTGTTAAGCTTTATGAAAAATGTAACGCTTAAAAACGTGTCTTAACTTTCAACAACAGCTAGCAAACGTCATTATAAAGGGTTAGATGAGAATTTGGGTGCACATGGCACTAGCTTCCATATTTACATCTAAAGTGTTTGTGAAAGTTGGAATGGACACCTGCATATTAACTGTGCTTAACAGTTTTCACTGATTTTCTTTGTGGGAGTCAGACTATACGGACCAGAGGAGGAAGAAAAGAAGGGCCACTTTATTCTGCTCACAGGGAGACATTCAGCATGGCACCCGAGGCCGAAACCTTTCACGCCCCTGACTTTTGTCAGGAAACTGAGGACACCGCCCTGACCGTGGAGGAAGAGAACTTTCTCTTTAATCTGTGGCTAGGCCAGTTGGGTCTTCTACCACCTGAACCTCACAATTACGTGGCACAGGATGACATCCTTTTTCTCAATGAAGATGACATGGATGAAATCTTCATGGAAATGTTCCTGTCCGACGAGGACGAAGACTGTGAAGGTGTGACGGAGAGTGCAGAGGAGGGGTTCCATATCAACGATAATGACGATTAGAACAGTAATCCAATCACGTATGTTATCAAATGAATCATGGTCATTAAGTTTTTGTAGTTGTTGTTGTAAATTGTTATTTCTACCCAAAACAATTATGGATGTTAAGTTGTGGTTGTACGTGTTGTTGCTGTAAATTCTTCTTTGTTATCAAATTATTGTTCCAGTCTTGTGCTATTTAAACATAATTTATTAAATTAACAGTTGAAAAAATGCACAATGTCTCTGCTTCTGTTGTGTTCTTTTATTGTTGTTGATGGCAATGGTGATGGTTGTTGTCTGTCTTCTACAACTTTTACAGCATAGGATATAAGAGCCTGACCTGGCCATGTTTACTGACCTTAACCTCTCAGGGAACATGCCTAAACCCAACGGTCGATAGATTTTTTTTCAAAAAAACACGTAGTCCATTTTCAGCTTCCACCTCACATTCATCCTTATGGGGAAAAATCTGGAATCAGATTCTAATAACAAATGGAAATATGGAAGGGAGAAAGAGGGTAATAACCAGAGTTGGGCTGTGGGCAGGGCCTAGAAAATTTGACTAAGAGTACCTTGAAACTCCCCCTACAACATATGTCAGGTACAAAAAAGACTGAGCAATGTTTAATTTTTTGGCTCGAAATGATAAAAGGTCAGTGTCAGCCATGTTGTTTTTACATGCGGGATTGCTGAGGCAGCACGGTAAGTAGCTCTGCAAATATTAACTTTTTTGACCGATTTTCAGGCTCTCTAGAAACATTTCAGTTTGTTCTAATGATTTATAAGGATGTTGGGATGAACTTTACAAGGTTTTTGTAAAGCTTTATGAAAAAATAAACACTTAAAAACGTGTCCTAATTTTCAACAACAGCTTGCCAACGTCATTATAAAAGGTTAGATGAGAATTTGGGTGCGGATGGCGCTACCTTCCATATTTACATCTAAAGTGTTTTTGAAGGTTGGAATTGACATCTGCATATTAACTGTGCTAAACAGTTGTCACTGATTTTCTTTGTGGCAGTCAGAATTACTTTCATTCACATTCACTCCAAAATGAAGAGATCACTACCAGGGGATTTTGATGAGTGCTACAGCGACTGCAAGCTGACTAAGGCAAAGCGCTTTTCGGCAGCTGAGTGAGGCGGACATTACTCTGCCCATGGAGGAGGAAGAGGAAGTTCTGGTGGGTCCTTGGCAAAGTCCCTTCTCTCTACCATTGGATGCTGGATACTATGACGAGGATGAAGCTGAGGTTGCTCTTCAGCAGGCACGGGAGGCTGAAGAATACCTCCTTCAAATTTTCGAGTCTGAAAAGGACCATGCCTATGCCGACGTGACTGGGAGTCCACGTTCTGTCAAGAAGGGGAAGAGGGATGAGAAAAGGGTTCATCAAACACGTCATTTCCTGCGGCTAACACCGGCACCTCCTCTTGGCAAGCTTCGAGGACGTGTTCAAACACGCCCTCGAAGCTTGCCACGGGGCAGTGTCCAGACTCGGGGTCAGGGGCGTCATACAGCAAGGTGTCCACCAGACACTCACGGCCTCCTACAAGGTCAAGAATCCCCCCCTCCCCTCCAAACAGATTCCGCTGCGGGGTGATAGGCATGTCCCCCCGCTGCGTTTCCATCACTAACTCCTCTAGTGGCTCCCTGGCTTCCTCGACTGAAAACCTGATGGAAACCACTCCTCGCCCACCAGGAGGAGTGGTTTCCACCAGGATTTCCTGGGGAGCTTCAAAGGCAATGTCCGCCTCCGCCATTTTTTTCAACCCAACTTTTGGGTTGAATATTTGACCCAAAAGTTGGGTTATGCTTAACTACAATGTTGGGTTATTTTTAACCCAACTGTTGGGTTGCGCAATTTATCGCTTGTTTGACCCAATAGTTGGGTTAAAATAACCCAACATTGTAGTTAAGCATAACCCAACTTTTGGGTTAAATATTCAACCCAAAAGTTGGGTCGAAAAAAATAACCCAACCTGTTGGGTTAAAATAACCCAAAAAAGGGGTTCGTCCTTATTCAACCCAGCAACTGGGTTAAATTGAATAGTGTTGGGTTATGCCGAGCTCCACTACTTCCTGAACTTAAACAAGCTCCTTTACTTCCTGTCTTGCATTATTGGACAAACTGATTAATCCAGGTGTGTCTGACCATTGTTGTGACTACTGAGGTCAGAGTCAGACACACCTGGATTAATCAGTTTGTCCAATAATGTCAGGAAGTAAAGGAGCCTGTTTAAGTTCAGGAAGTTGTGGAGCTCAGCATAAAGCCTAAACTAGTTCTGTGTATTCAGGATGCCATATTTTAGGAAATTTGTTCTATTTGGTGTTCTGTGGTTCCATGGGGAGCGCTTGAAACTGGTCTACCAATGACATCACTGATTAAGTGAATAGCAGTCATGTCACTGGTAAAAAAGTTTGGAATGATCACTGTGCACCCACAGAACCTCAAATAAAAGAAAGGTTTACAGAATCCACAGACGATAAGGTTAAAAAAATGTAGAAGTGGTCCTTTAGCTACAACTACTGATCAGAATTATTTTTATTCCATTAAAAATATACTTAAAATCAATAAAAGCAAAAAATGAGAATGAGAATTTTTACAAGAATATGTATTTATTTTACAAGAATATGTATTTATTTTACAAAGACAACTGTCAAACATTTGACAGAATTTGGTAACTTTACTGGAGATAAAAAAAAAATTTCATTCTCAAACATTAGAGATAATTCCAGGATCTGGATCTGGATCCTGGATCTGACTTATGCCAAACATTTTTTGGAACAGTGGTGGTTTAGACAGTTACCCAAGTCTGCAATTCAGCAATGCAGTTTTCAAAAATTTGACCAGCTTTGACTCTGGTCCCTCTATCTGATAAACCACTTGTTGTAGAAACTCCCAGGCAGCGGAACACTCCTTGGGGTAGTTGACGTCGAAAACGTCGAACGCCTTAAAACATACATCAACTGCCCCAAGGAGTGTTGGCTGGGGGAGTGCCTTGCCTGCCAAGATGACAAAAACCTGAGAGGCACATTCCTGAGGCTCTCCCAGGGCCAGGGCCAGGACTGACGGGTAGGGCTTGGCCTGTTCGAGATACTTCACCATATTTGTTCCAACCTAAGACAAATACAAAGAAAGATAGATAAAAGGAAGTGAATGTCGCATTGAAAGTGAATCCTCAGCAGGATAACAGATGTTTAGTTTGTGGTATAATATTGGTAAACTATACAACAAAGCCAAATTAAATCTAGTCTGAGCAGTTCTCGACTGTTGGGCACATTTTGAGTGGGGCGTGGATGTATGCATGACAAGAAAAAGGTCCTGAGGGTAGACCAGTTGAGAACCACTACGTTAGAAAACTAACATTTTAAATAAAAAAATCAGTGGTATGGCAACTTTTCCCCAGTTCATATTTACTTTCTAGTATGCAACATTTTACTTACAGGCCTGAGGTGTATAAAGGCAGCCCTTGACTCCTCGTTGGTGTGCCGTAGAGTCTTCTTGCCAACTCTGTACACCGTCTGTGGCATCATATCAGGTAACAGTCTGAGGGATAGTTCCCCTTTGGCATCTGTAGGGCAACAATATTCAGGGTATCAATATGGTGTGGGTGGTATTTAATGTGATTAAAATAAAGACTCATGCCAAAATGATCTCTGTATTCTCCACAGATTTCTCCAGAGCTCTATCCCACTACCCCTAACCCAACAAGTCTGTCCACCAGTACTCCCATTAAGCTGGCCTGCTCCCCACCCCTTCCCTGTATATGGCCCAGCCCGCCCATCAGAAGTTGCCTCAATCAGTTCTTCTTTAATTGAAAAATAATTAATTTCATTTACCATGTTGCAAACTATATATGTGTGTTCTTGTCTGCAAACAACTTCTATTGCATGTCTGCCCCTCCAGACTGAGGGTTCCCTCCTCTGTTCCTCACCCTTTCTATAAAGTTTTTTAAATGAGAGTCTAAGGGCAAAGAATGTTGTTATGATGCTATGTAAAGCCCTTTAGGATTGTTTGTAAAAATAAAATAGGCTATATAAGCTTGACTTGCCTAATAACTTTTAAGACCTTTTCAATACCTCAAAAACTGAAAAATACAATTACTGTATAGTAAATGAACATATATCATTTGTGTCTAGACATACAGACACATGTGATCAAAAGAAAAGGAATCACAGGTTCTTGCAATACAACAAACAATTAAGTTAGTTTTAACTTACCTGGTGTCATGTTGTCATCAGCAAATGAAGGCAGCTTTCTGTCCTTTTTGGCTAAATGCAGGACCTTCTCTGCATATTCAGGCAGCCACATTTCACATGATTTTGGAGAAGCCTCGCCATGCATCACCAGGAGGTCCTGTGCAATCTGAAAAACAAAAAACAAAAACAAAAACAGGACACTCTCTCTTAAAATGTAAGTACGGTATGCACAGTGTATGCAACATGTTCCAGTGGTCCCATACCATGCCCGGACTGATGAGATGAGGGTAAGGCAAGGCAAGGCAAGGCAAGTTTATTTGTATAGCACAATTCAGACACAAGGCAACTCAAAGTGCTTTACAGGCACACACAAATTACATTAAAAGACAAACATTTCATTTAAAAGACATTAAAAATTGCATTATGAAAAAAAAAAAAAAAAAAAAACTCAGAGTAATAATGCAGTTCAAAGACTTCAGTTAAAAGCAGTGGCAAAAAGAAATGTTTTAAGTCTTGATTTAAAAGAGGTGAGTGTTGGAGCAGACCTGCAATTTTCAGGGAGTTTGTTCCAAATATATGGCGCATAGTAACTGAAAGCTGCTTCTCCATGTTTACTTCTGACTCTGGGGACTGAAAGCAGACCGGTACCTGACGATCTCAGAGGTCTGGATGGTTCATAACGCGGCAGCAGATCAGAAATGTATTTTGGCCCGAAACCATTCAATGCTTTATAAACCAACAACAGGACTCTATTCTGTGATAGACAGGAAGCCAGTGTAAAGATATAAGAACTGGAGTGATGTGATCTACTTTTTTGGTTCTTGTTAGGACTCGAGCAGCAGCGTTCTGAATCAGCTGCAACTGTCTGATGGAGTCTTTAGGGAGTCCTGTAAGGACACCATTACAGTAGTCAAGTCTGCTGAAGATAAATGCGTGAACAAGTTTCTCCAAATCCTGCCGAGACATAAGCCCTCTTATCCTGGATATATTCTTAAGGTGATAGTAGGCTGACTTTGTAACTGTCTTAATATGGCTGCTGAAATTCATGTCTGAGTCCATAATTACACCAAGGTTTCTGACTTGGTCTGTAGTTTTCAACATTACAGACTGAAGCTGAGCAGAGACTTTAAGTCGTTCTTCCTTGGATCCAAAAACAATTATTTCAGTCTTATCTTTGTTTAACTGAAGAAAACTCTGACACATCCAATCATTGATTTGTTCAATGCATCTACTCAGGTTATGTATGGGACTATAGTCCCCTGGTGATATGGTTATGTAAATCTGTGTGTCATCTGCATAACTATGGTAGCAAATTTCATTGTTTTCCATTATTTGAGCTAGAGGGAGCATGTAAATGTTGAATAGTAGAGGCCCCAGAATGGAGCCCTGGGGTACTCCGCTTGTCATTCTCATCCGTTCAGATGTGTAGTCACCAATAGACACAAAGTAATCTCTCTCATTTAGATAAGATTTAAACCACTTTAGTGTTGTACCAGAGAGTCCAACCCAGTTTTCCAGTCGGTCCAGTAGTATATTATGGTCGACTGTGTCAAACGCAGCACTGAGATCCAGTAATACTAAGACTGAGATTTTTCCGCTGTCTGTGTTTGAATGAATGTCGTTGAAGACCTTAACGAGGGCCGTCTCAGTGCTGTGATGTGGTCGAAATCCTGATTGGAAAGCATCAAAACAGCCATTTATTATTAAGTAATTGTTCAGCTGTTGAAAGACAGCTTTTTCAATTATTTTACTTAAAATTGGGAGGTTTGAAATGGGCCTATAGTTATTCATTACTAATGTGTCTAGAGTTCTCTTCTTCAGGAGTGGTTTAATGACTGCTGTCTTAATGGCTTGGGGGAAGACACCTGAGAGAAGAGATGTGTTAACAATCTGTAGCAGGTCTGGAATCATGCAGTCTGAAACTTTTTTGAAGAACCCTGCTGGTAAAATATCCAGGCGGCAGGAGGAAGACTTCAAATGCTGTATAATGTCTTGAAGGTTTTTGTCATTAATTGGATCAAATTGTGTCAGGGTATTAGAGTTGGGTTTAGGTGGACAAAACGACAACACACCTCCAGTACCTGGTGGAGTGGCAATGACCGCTTGTCTAATGTTCTGAATTTTGGCAGTGAAGAATGATGCAAATTCATTACATGCCCTGGTAGACAGATGTTCAGCTGCTACTGGCACAGGAGGGTTTGTTAACCTGTCGACAGTAGCAAACAATGCACGAGCATTATTTTTGTTCTTGGTGATAATGTCTGAGAAGAAGGACTGCCTTGACTTTTTTAATTCTAAATTAAAAATGTAAAGTCTCTCTTTATAAATGTCAAAATGAACCTGGAGATTTGTTTTTCGCCACCTGCGCTCAGCTTTTCGACATTCCCTTTTTTCCATCTTGACAAGCGTGGCGTTTCTCCAAGGAGATTTTTTCTTACCAGAGACCACCTTCACTTTAGTGGGTGCAATGGCATTCATGACATTTGTAATTTTGGAATTGAAATGAAGTACAAGGTCATTGACAGAGAACCTAGAGAGGGGTGGTGTGGAAGAGAAAGCATCAATGAATATGTCACCAGTGTTTTCAGTGATGTATCGCTTTGAGACAACCTGAGTTTGAACATTTGTGTGCACTGATATATCACTCTCAAAGAAAACACAGTAATGGTCGGAGAGAGCGACATCAGATACCAGAACCTTAGAAATGTTCAGACCCTTTGAGATAACTAAGTCCAGGATGTGGCCCCTGTTGTGTGTGGGTTGTGTCACATGCTGAGTGAGTCCAAAGTTATCAAGGACACAGCACAGTTCTTTAGTCCATCTGTCCTCAGGCTTGTCGACATGGATGTTAAAGTCACCAACAATTAACACACAATCAAAGTCAGTGCAGATAAGAGACGGTAACTCAACAAGGTCATCAAAGAAATATGTGCAGTATTTAGGTGGCCTGTAGATGTTTAGAAATATAGCTCGAGAAGATGAGTTTACCTGAAGAGCAACATATTCAAAAGAAGTAAAACTTCCATAAAACATCTGCTTGCATTTGAGTAACTCATTAAACAAAATACTAACACCTCCTCCTTTTTTATGCATTCTAGTTTCACTTATGAAAGAGAAATTTGGAGGACTGGATTCAATGTGAACAGCTGCACTGTTATCCTGGTCTAACCACGTTTCAGTTAAAAACATAAAAGTAAGATTGTGTTTGATGATAAAGTCATGTATTAAAAAAGATTTTCCTGCTAGAGATCTGATGTTTAATAGAGCTACAGTTACAGTATCAAAACCAACTGTGCAGTTTTTTGCGACAGTTAGTGGCTGACAAGGAATGGGAGCTAAATTGAATGGATTGGCAGATTTAGTCCCGCATTTCCTGTTTCTCAACAAATTCCCATTTTTTCTATTACCTGTAAGCACAGGAATTGAGGAGGCAGCCTGAACTCCAGGGGGCCCTGGCTTTTCTCGGGGGAAAACAGTAGTGATATCAACTTCATAGCCCGGACCCGGTACATATCAGTAAGCGTTAATTGTACTGTCAGCATGGACAGGAGGTACTCGGTAAGTATCTCAAAGACATTCTTTGAGTTATTTGCCCGTATCCAGTTGGCACGGTAGAAGACTGTGTCCTTCATGTACAACTGAACCCGGGAGAAGGGCTCAAAGTTGTTTTTTAGCCATTCTTTTTGTTGTAGTGACCTTTCTTCTGGCGTTGTCGGTTCTATAGAGAAAGACAGGATAGTTAAAGGGTATATTGGTTTTCTTCATTTATGAAAGTTTTCGTAGTTAAACTGATACATGGTATCAAACCTTTTCCATATCAATAAGGTGAGTGTCAAAAAATGCCAGGACTTTACTTGTAAATTAATAGTGCCTGTTGTTGTGAGTCAGTTTGTTGTCAGATTTTTTCACTCTTTATTCATTTACCAAATTCAGGAAATAAACCAAGAATAATCTAAGACTTCAAGAACAAAAGGGAGCCTGTGTTACCTGGTATGTACGGCCTTTTTGGTTGGCTGTCTTGTGGCACTTGCTCACGGGATCCACGCCGCAGTCTCTTTCTGACATTCCTTAGTTTCTCTTCAATGAAGCCTGTTGCTGGATAGCTGATCACTTTTCCAGCATTTGTACCCCTGCGGCTTTTGGCGTACCATATTTCCTGGGAAAAAATAAGATAGAACTTTCATAATCCCAGGGGAAATGTGGATAACATATTTATTTACTTATGTTGTTTGTTTCGGACATGTCAATTCATAAGCATCACATTTCATCATTGTTCAAATAATACAACACACATGGCCGAAAGGGAAAAGCGGGAGAAGCCAAAGCTTATCAAGTCCCGCCCCCATCAAGTTTTGCAGTAGAGACGAGACACATCAGGTACAAATAATGCACAGTTAAGGGAAACGTGCTAAAAGAAAAAAAACAATATATACAGTGGCATGCAAAAGATTAGGCACCCCATTCTTTGCTACTTCTGTGCTACTTTACTTATTTCACTCTTAAATTTTAGAAAACACAAAACTTACACTAATATTGCTTATAATATTGAAGACAAAAAAAAATTAAAACGATACTGCTTAGAATATTGAAGACCTTTAAGATTTTAGTATTGTTTCTTATATGAGGCTCCTTTTTCAACTTCAAGGCAAACATCACATTCTGAGATCGACACTTCTCCACTGGCAGGACGGCGGCGAGCAGAACAAGCTACTGCTAACGTGAGTTGTTCAAAAACCTTCTTTTTAGTAAACTCTGTGTACACAAACAATGTTCTCAATGCTCGTGTTCATGTGTAGAGACCCTGGTGATACTACCAGCAAAGTTTCATGTTGTGTCGAGACTTCTTACTGTTTTAAACAGAGAGATTTTGATGCTATCGTAAAAGTGCCCGTAGCACTCCCATTGAAAATGAGTTTGACCCGAAAACGAAAATATGGTCAATCTTAAAAGTGCCTCTTGCATTGGTTGACTCATATACATTCATTGGTTGCATTGTGGCAAAAGTTTCACTTTAAGTGAGATTTGAAGGAGGTACAGCAGGTCGTCCAATAATCTGACGGTTGCTGGTTCAGCAGCTTGCATGACTGTGTATCCTTGTGGGAGCTACTGAACCCAAATTGCTCCTGAGGTGGCATCTTGCATGGCATCAGGAAATGCAGGTGTTGTCAGTGTTTAATAGATCGCTGAAACTCTTGAGTGCAGTGTGTCAGTGTGAAGGTTTGCTCTGCCAATAGGCACTATAAGTTCACACGAGTACGAAGATGCAGCACGAGCACGGGGCTGTTGAACTGAGCAGCAGTTAGAGGTTAGCTTACTTTAGCGACAACTAAAAATCCTTAAATCACATTGACACTTAATCCATGTCATCAAACTGGCCTTGTTCCACTGAATGACATCATAATGACAAGTTGATTTCATACTTCTTTAGTCGAGGTCAATATAATGATGTGTGACACTGCGACAAAAGCAACTGACACCATTACAATGATCTCATGACAGCCAAAGTCAAAATCCACCACACATTACAGTTTAATGTGATTTTAACAAATAAAAAGCTTCCAGTATTTTGCGAGCTGCTGCTGTGTTATATTTGCACATTTGCACAAAGGACCATCTTATTTATTTACGTCTCCGTTTGTTCATATTTGATGAAGAATTCAGTGAGGAGACGAGTGAAGAAAACACTGTGAATGCTGCAAAACATTCACTGTCAGAGAATTTCTGTTGTCCATTATTCAAACATTCATTCATTTTAACCATTACACCTCCTGTAAGAACCCATAAATTAACATTCAAGTCTATGAACTAATATTTCAGATTCGTCAGGTAACTAAATGATCATTTCCTGCCAGAGAAGAGATCCAGTGGATGACTTCAGCTGGTCTCTGTGACTTTTGTCGTGATCGTGGCATGTTACAAAGCTCACAGAGAGGGTTTCTCTTTCTCTTCCCTGAGATCCAGGAATGATCCTGTGGTTCTTGTCTTCCACAAACACTGAGGTAGGTGAGCACCTGATGCCTGCTCCCCAAGGAAGTTGTGAACACTGAGTGCTGCTAGTGTTCATGTTGTCACCTTGTCAGTTTCTGTTAGAGAGGAACGCTCACCATCCACCGGGTTCTCTGCAGGTTTCAGACGGGGTTTTGCTCCACCAGGTCGATCCAGAGAGAGGCTTCATCGCCAAGATATGCAGCTAAAGTACGCAGCAGAGTTTCCTCACATAAGAGAAGTTTCGACAAACTTTAGTTGAACGTAATATTTGAGTGTAACCTCTGAACACATGGGACGCTGCACCAGACAGACAGCAGCTTCAAAGTTGGAAATGCAAATCAGATTATTATTATTCACCTGTCTGGAATTCCTCTCTCGCCTCGGTTCTCTTTGGGGTTTGTGGCCTGAACTGAACTGAGTCCCAGCGCCTGGTCTCTCCCCCCCCCCCACACACACACACACACACCTCTGTTCAGCATCTATTGAATCTACATCAGCACCTGAAGGAGCAACACAGCGAGCTTCAGGTCGTCTGGTGATAGGTCACTACTGTCACCAGTTCAGTTTAAAACATCTTTTACTGACATTTTCTGCGTTCGACTCGTTCTTCATGATTAAAGTAATATTCCGGTGTAAGTTTAATCCATGGTCTAACACACCATGAAACTGTGTTAGACTCCCTCTCGAGAGATCAAGTTAGCAGACCGCTAATTTACGGAGTTTTATCAACCTCAGAAATGACTGCACGACAACAATACACTGCAGTAAATGGATCCAAATATAAACCGCCACCAAAAAGCCACAAATAATGCTCAGAACAGCACCAAACTTCAGCAACAGTACAAATAGGGTCTCAGCACATAGTCCGGGGCATCTAACCTCCGCTAGCTTAGCTGGATTTCTATCGTGAAGCTAAAAACAGAGTTCAACTCTCCTCCATCAGCTTCGGGGTCGGGGAAGTCCCGACGCGACGATTACCGAGTGCGGTTAGAAATGCTCAATTCCGTTCTTTTCCCTGTCCGCTCTCGATAATAACTGTTATAAACTGGCAGGTAAGACACATATGAACTTTGATTGCTTTTCCATGGAGTCATAATCATACATTTTCATCCATGAGCCGCGGAACTCTACTGCACTCGGTAATCGACTCGTCGGGACTTCCCGTCAACAGGAAGCTGCTGCAGAAGAGTGGTAAATTTAGTCAGCTTTTCAGTAGAAATCCAGCTAAGCTAGCGGAGGTTAGATGCCCCGGACTATGTGCTGAGACCCTATTTGTACTGTTGCTGAAGTTTGGTGCTGTTCTGAGCATTATTTGTGGCTTTTTGGTGGCGGTTTATATTTGGATCCATTTACTGCAGTGTATTGTTGTCGTGCGGTCGTTTCTGAGGTCGATAAAACTCCGTAAATTAGCGGTCTGCTAACTTGATCTCTCGAGAGGGAGACTAACACAGTTTCACGGTGTGTTAGACCATGGATTAAATTTACACCGGAATATCCCTTTAAACTCGCCATGTCCCCACAGGACCCTGTTTAATAGATGTATAATGCAAGTTATGTACCAGCAGGGACATGTGACTCAACCTATAAGTCCTATAAAATGATTTCACATAAAGATGAACACTGAGAACCGTCAGATCTAACATGTCTAACTCTGCGTCTGTGTGAAGCTCCACAGCATGAAAAGTGAGTGTGTATTAAGTCATATTTGCATTTTTCTCCTCACTATTCATCAACACAGTGCTGAGACATCACCACCTCTCAGTTCTGTCAGGTCCTGTCCAAAGTTCAATCAAATTCCGAACACACGCTTCCGACGTATTCTGTTTTATCGTTACATCTTTTGATTCTCACTCCCTTCAGCGTCCTGCTTCTTGCTCTCCGTGGCCTCTTTTCTTCTCGTCTGTGAGATTTCCTTTCTTGACTTTTTCTTCTGCTGGTTAACTTTTTTTTTTTTTAATTCAACCCATATTTCTTTGATGAAAGCTGCATGAGCTGCATAATCTTTTCCATCTAGAATAGTGTAAGTTTCAGGATATGGATGCATGTGACTGCGATGGTGAGGAACAGAGAGGAAAAACGCTATCATTTCAGTGTGGTACTAATATTTTTCCAACTGTAGAGAAATCTCCTGTTCCACCTCCTTCATACTGCTCTCCTCAGATTATATAGGAGATAAGAAAGACTGCAGCAGCTCGCAGTCTTTTTTTCTTCTGTTCTTCTTCTCCTGCGTTAATAAGAAAGATCCAGACTTGAATACTGATGAATCGACTCCTCTAATAATCCCATTACGCTGCAAAAGATGGCAGGGTGGACGAGGCTCTGGCAATTTGTCAGCTGTAAAAAAAAAAAAAAACCATCTGCTCAGAATATCAGCCAGAATGTGAGAGTTTAAAAACTCTCCAGTTCAGATGACGGTTTTATCTGCGAGACTGAAGAAAATACGTGGCGGGAGATGAAGATGTTTGAGGATGGTGATAAACAGCGCGAGCCAGCTGTGGGATACGTCATGAAGTGCTGGTGAAATACTAAAATTTAAACTCTCAAGCCAAAACTAAATGTCTGTCTGTGGTAGGTGATTGGACGAACCATCCGTCCATCACCGTCTTAAGTTTAGAGAAGAGCAAAAAAACTGTTTTCCACCAAGAAAAGCCTTCAGTGCCATTTTCTGCCCTTCTTTCAATAAAGTAAAGTCTCCAGTTCTGATAACACGGACGCTAAAGCAGCTACGCTAACATCTCCATGAGCTGCTGCTGTTGTTTTTAAACACTCACTTTTCTTGCTTAAAGGGATGTTCCGGTGTAAGTTTAATCCATGGTCTAACACACCGTGAAACTGTGTTAGACTCCCTCTTGAGAGATCAACAGACCTTTAATTTACGTTTTAGTTTTTTTACGTTTTATCAACCTCAGAAACGACCGCACGACAACAATACACTGCAGTAAATGGATCCAAATATAAAACCGCCATCAAAAAGCCACAAATAATGCTCAGAACAGCACCAAACTTCAGCAACATTAGAAACAGGGTTCCAGCACATATTTCAAGGCATCAAACATTTGATATAGTTGCCGTATTTGTCGGAAAATATAAACGAAACTCACCACCAGAGAAGCAGTGTATTGTTGTCATGCGGTCGTTTCTGAGGATGCTAAAACTACGTTAGCTAGCGGTCTGCAAACTTTATCTCTCGAGAGGGAGTCTAACACAGTTTCACGGTGTGACCATGGATTAAACTTACACCGGAATATCCCTTTAACCGCCGATCGCTCTGAAAACGCCTGATCACTTTTGTGGCACACCAGCTCAATTACCAAACACACGGGAACATTCACGGGACTCTACGTTTCCCTGTGTGTGTCATCGGCGTACACAAAAAGAATGTGTGAACTGCGAAGATATAAACTATTTCTGAAGTGTAATACTTTGAGCAAGTCCTCCAAATCTTCTGCTGTGTAAATATCTATGGTGGCAATCTTTCTAATTTCCATGATAACGGGCTCAGAGCTATAATTTGCTAAGCCTTTCATTTTTTGCAGTGTGCGGTGTAACAGCCTGCACCGCCGCCGCCGCCGCCGCTGCTGCTGCTGCCATGGAAATGAGCTGAAGGCAAAGACAAACAACCGGCGGAGCCAACTCACTGTTTTGTTCTCCTGTTTTGCTGATCAAGTTGGATAAGTGCTGATTTATGCTCCGCTGAGGATTCATGGCGTCTCCTCGAGCCCGGAGCGTTTGGGCGGAGGGGAATATATCCAGCGCTCCTCCACTCAGTGCTGCGGAGGGAAAAGTTGTGGAGGAAGAAGAACCTGGTGATCGCACTCCTTATTTATGCTACTGTAAAACTTCATCACTGATTCCACTTTTAATAATCCAGCATCGTCTTTAGTATCGCTCCTTAAAGATCTGGCAAATTCTCTTCTACAGTTTGGATTGAGACAGTTGTGCTTTCCCAAAACCTGCTGACGTAAACAGACAAACTAAACAGTTACACAGAGCCGAACAGAATCGCTGGGAAAAAGAACTCCGCATGACCACGAGCCAAAGCAGACTGTGGAGAGAGATTACCAGCGTCACGTTTTGTTTGGCTTTTATGATGCCAGTTCAAACTGTTGAGGAAAAAAAAAAAAGCTTCAGTCACAAAGCTGCCGAGTCAACAGAGCGTCCAGCGTCAGAACACAAAGTATGTTTCACACATCAAATGCATGAAAGTAAACCAGAATACTGAAATACTATATACGGCAGAAACACCCTCAAATGTTATAATTCTGTTTTAAAGGGATAGTTCAACATTTTTGAAAACTGGCCCATTGCCATGATCCCTCTGGTCATAGCAGTAGGTCCGTCACCTTTAATTGTCGGTCCAAGCTGCTTTTAGATCGGTGGAGCCGAGTACCGAGCGGCGCAGCTACGCTACGGAGGCTAATGGAATTTCTTGGTTTCCCTCATCAAACTCTGCAAATACACAACCAAAAAACTCCAAAACGCTGTTGTGGACAAGTTGTGACCTGCACATTCACCACGCTATGAGATAATAACGGAACGTTACGAGACGTGAAGCAAATACTCGGAACTACTTTCTTCAGTAAACCGCTGGTCGGAGTGACACAGTGTGCACACCTCAGCCTCTCTTCTCGCTCTCTCTTCTTCCAAAACCTGCAGCTCTTCTTCTGTGTGTTCTGGCTCAAATAAATACAGGTGTGGGTCTTGGTTGGTTAAAAAGTCGTCCTCATTGTCCATCACAAAGTCTGCCATGATCACACTTCGCTTATTCACAAATTTTGTTGACGGAAGTATCTGCAGTAAACGTGCGCTATTGAAATCACTCCGCCGAGCAGCCGTGTCTGGAGTGTAAAGTCCGACTTTACCTCTAAAACAACTCTGTCTCGTAACGTTCCGTTATTATCTCATAGCGTGGTGAATGTGCAGGTCACAACTTGTCCACCACAGCGTTTTGGACCGACAATTAAAGGTAACGAACCTACTGCTATGACTAGAGGGATCATGGCAATGGGCCAATTTTCAAAAATGTTGAACTCTCCCTTTAATGAGGTGATATTCTAATGAGACCAAAACCTTCCATAGAGCTTCTTGTTTGTACCGCGTTCATCTCACAGGCAGGTTCATGTACACATTTTCTTCAAGACGAAGAACGAAGACGATCCCGAAAACTCACAGAGATCATGAGTGAAACGACTGAAACGTACCGGACGAGGTGATGCAACAGTTGTCCAGATGTTTCCCTCAGAGGACAGTCAGCTGATCACCGAAGACTTTTTGAAAAATCAACATCTGATTCGACAGTTCTGGAGATGTTTCAGTCTGCACCAGTCGGCCAACAGGAACGAGCATTCTTTGAGACACGCTGCTAAAAATCAATGTAAAAAAACAAGTCAGGAGGAAACGGTGTGAGGTTGACTTTGTAACCCCTGATGCACGTGTGTGTGTGTGTGTGTGTGTGTGTGTGTGTTTACACGTGTGTGTCTGCAGCACCAGTACAACATTATTGCGTTACTTCCTGTGCACCGAAGTCAACAAGATGAATTCCTTCATGTGCTGGATGTCGACGGAAATGATTCTGAATAATGATAAAAACAAGAATCCTGCCGAGGTTTTATTATTATGTGTGTGATTTATTATTACATGTCACACACACACACACACACACACACACACACACACAGTAATCAGGTTTTGATGTACGGCAAATGTGTATGGAGAGAGAACAAGACATGAAGCAGGAAAACACACACACACACACACACTAATCAGTTTATATTGCTGTGTATGATGTGTGACTGTTAGGAGGCAGACAGAACACACACACACACACACACACACACACACACACACACACTGCACACACATTACACTCTAGATAATTGAGCCATGCGAAACACACAACTCGCACGCACACACACACGCACACACACACACAGTATAAGTGGTTCTGGAGGTGAGCGTGACTGTTGAGGTGGGAGATGTGGCTGGACAGCTACTCTCAAACTTTATTACACAGCCTCACTCATTCACACTCTATTAGAGAGAGAGAGAAAGAGGGAGACGGAGGGAGAGACGAAGGGAGAGACAGAGGGAGGGAGGAGGCTTTAAATTGATTTGAAAGAAAGACACAGAGAGAGCAGAGATATTTGGGAAGGTGGAGGTCCAGCAGAGAGAGATAAATGGTTTGAAAGAGGAGACAGTCGAGGGCTACGATCAGCTGACTGATCTCTCCAGCTCCTGTGAGAAAGTAAGACCCTCATCAGAGTTAGATTTTCACAATAAAAGTCATCTCTCCCGTCAATAAGTAAATAATAAATGTTGTAACACAAACAGTGTGGTTTCCTACATTTCATTAAGGTGGAACGCTCCTAAAGCTTAGTTCCATATAAATGCAGGATAATTTGTTGTTTTGTCGTTAGTGAAAAACAATATTGACCTTGAATTTTAAAAAGGAGCCTCCATATAAGAAACAATACTAAAGTAAAAAGCTGGAAAAGTCACGTGAGATCTGGCGTGGATAGTTGTTGCTGGAAGACAGTAGTTCCACCTTAACTGTCCTCCAGGTTACGTCACATTCTGAGATCGACACTTCTCCACTGGCAGGACGGCGGCGAGCGGAACAAGCTACTGCTAACGTGAGTTGTTCAAAAACCTTCTTTTTAGTAAACTCTGTGTACACAAACAATGTTCTCAATGCTCGTGTTCATGTGTAGAGACCCTGGTGATACTACCAGCAAAGTTTCATGTTGTGTCGAGACTTCTTACTGTTTTAAACAGAGAGATTTTGATGCTATTGTAAAAGTGCCCGTAGCACTCCCATTGAAAATGAGTTTGACCCGAAAACAAAAATACGGTAAATCTTAAAAGTGCCTCTTTCATTGTAATTATGCTTTTATACAAAGGTTTGACTCATATACATTCACAAAAAAAGCCTAGGTTGCATTTTAGCGAGAGTTTTACCTTAATTTAAAGAAACAGGACCATAAAGAACACGGCGCTGTTATAGTGTCAGAAACACGTTATCTGTAAACGGTTCCTCGGCTCTCTCCTCAACATGTCGTCAGCAGGCGGGTCAGTTCAGCTCAGATTGTAATGTGATAGAACAGGCTGACGCTCTGACTGTGACCTTTACATCCAAACCTATTGTGGCTTCTTAATTTGATTTATTTAATTAATCTCCGAGCACTCGACAAGACATGCAGATCATTAGTTGAAGACGTTGACTGATGATCGCGCTCCGTCTCTCTTCCCCTGCTCGTCGTCGTGTCCCACCATCTGTCCCTCCTCCGTCACATTTCAGTCCTCACTCTTCTTCTCCTGTTTGTCTTTCTCATCTTTCTGTCTGCCAGAATGATTCAACCACCGTTTTTCTTTCTTTGTCACCTTCTTGTGTTAATATTTTATCTAATTTCTATCTTTTCCTGCTTTCCATCCACGTATGCATACTCAGATCTTTGAAACTGAGCAGCTGTAATAGCAGAGCGGGTTCATTCCATCGTCCTCCTGCAGTGCACATGCATGCTGTAGACGTTGTTCGCTCGTGATCACAGTTTCAAGGGCAACACCAGATTTATGTCCTCAAACTACTTGGTATGTTTAGCATGTTAGCCTTCATCAGCCCTGTGTGATGTGTCCGGAGGTAGAAAATCATTCAGATGTTCTTCATACTGTACTTTTCATTGGCAGCGTCACAAAGTGCTTCACATTTATTAAACCAGGCAGAAGAAGCCTCAAATAAAATGTCTTTGAGAATGAATAGATTTTGAGATTTGAGGCATCGAGTAAGCTGACGTTTTATCGTCGAGGAGCTTGGACAGTGGAAATGTGGTCGCCATGAGTGTTTAAGTTTGAGCAGGACACACAGGAACCTTTTTCTGATGACTGGGTGAGGCCAAGTGGATTCTAACTTCAGTCTGAAACTCAGCAGGGGGCCGTGTGATGGAGTCAGCACTGGGTTCATACGGGAGTGCAGGGAAGCCCCACGTGAAGACGCTGACTCTTTAGAAGTGTTGCAGATTCAACTCTGACCTGTAACCCTTTGTTGTGTCGACTCCTCTCGCTCCTGTCACATCTTCAGCTGAGACAGCGGATGATTTATTTCGGCTTTTGGAAGACGATTCTTCTGTAGTCCAGGTTTCTGGAAACTACCTTCGAGACTTTGAGATCAAGGACCAAAACTTCAGCTTTAAAAGTTTACCATGTTCACAAATAGATTTGCAAATAGAAGCGCAAAGAACAGAAACATTAGAAGAATCTGCATCAAGGAACAAAGTCACACAACCTGCTTTAGTAATGATCATCATTGAGCTGCGGGACTCTACTGCACTCGGTAATCGACTCACAGGGCTTCCCCACAACAAGGAAGGCTTCTCGGGTGGTGAGATTTGTTTATCTTTTCCGACAAATACGGCAACTATATCAAATGTTTGATACCTTGAAATATGTGCTGAGACCCTGTTTCTAATGTTGCTGAAGTTTGGTGCTGTTCTCAGCATTATTTGTGGCTTTTTGGTGGCAGTTTATATTTGGATCCATTTACTGCAGTGTATTGTTGCCATGCGGTCGTTTCTGAGGATGCTAAAACTACGTTAGCTAGCGGTCTGCTAACTTGATCTCTCGAGAGGGAGTCTAACACAGTTTCACGGTGTGTTAGACCATGGATTAAATTTACACCGGAATATCCCTTTAAGACAAAGGTTAATGTGAAGAAAAGCCCTGCGACTGTTTCTAACACCGGAGACAGGAAGTACTCTAATGCTCCTCCACATGCACACATTGTTTAATGTACTCGATGATTCAGGTTGAAGTCAGAAACACCATGTTGGACTACAGGAGATTAAAATGGAGCTTCAGTTAAAACCACTAATATCCGTTCCTGCTCAGATTTTCCCCGCGAGAGACGAACTGAAACCAAACAGCTGGATTCAGAGTGTTGTGCTCTGCAGGTAAACACTGAATCTGACCTCTGTTGGTGATATCCTTCACCGGCAGGGCGATTCGGAGGCTCTTCACGTGGTTAATTAGCTGTTTAAAGCCAGAGGGACACTGAGGGTAAACCAATACAAGGTGTGTAATGGATATTTTGAGCTACAACAAACTTAATTAATTTTTAAGTGCAATCCAAAATGAGGTTCTTTTCCCTGAAGACCCTGATCAGAGAGCTGAGCCACGTGACTCACTCATACACACATTATTATTATTACTATACATATCAGAGCTGGAAGTGTTAATGAGGATGTTAAGCTGAAGGTTAAAGTGTGGATTAATTAAGCAGATATACAGTAACGTGCATGTTCAAGTCTTCGTCTCTCTACATTAATTACAAAGTTTGTGATTTTGAGAAAAAGCGTCCAACTTAATCAAACCCTAAAGTCTCATTTCCTGCCGTGAAAGTGACTCAGACTCTGATGGAGGTATTAATACGCGTGTTCATGCATATTCATGATGTGTTCAGGGACAAACAGCTTCCATATCATACACATTATATAAAATATACGTGACTAATGCGCCACATCTCCCTCGTTTCACCCCTTAGAATATATTTCTCCCGCTCTGTTTCTGTCTTTGCTGCCGTCTGTCATCGTCCTCATTCTTATTCTCAGTTTGTCTCTCTCTCTCTCTCTCTCTCCGGGTTCCCTGTTTTTCTGTCCCCCTCTCTTTCATTTCTACCTCCCTCCTTCCTCCCCCTCCTCCCCCTCTCTGTTCTTCATCGTTCCCTGTCACTCTCAGCCTCCCCGATGACTCCCTTCTCTCTCTCCGTCTCTCTATCTGTCCATCCAACACCTGTTCTCTGCGCCCGTTCCTCCACCTCCCTCCCCCCCAAAAGTCTAATATTTCCATCTTTCTTTTTTTTCCATCTCTCCATTCGATAATTTTGTCAGGCGGTTGTTTGTGTTGGCTCTTTCTTTTCTTATGAATCACTCATCAAAAACTTTTTTAATTGCTCGATTTTATTTCCCCCATCCAAGTCCTGCAGTGTTTTAAATTCTTACTTCACCATGTAAATCTATTTTTAACTTTGTTTTGAGAATTGTTACATTAATACAGTTATTATTCCTGTCGTCTTCCGGACTACACCCAGCTCTGTTGCTTCTCTCTTCACACTGTTTGTCTCTGTTTATCTGCAGCAGCTTTCACCACATTTATATTAGGTATTCAAATGTTATCGGCTATCTTATTTGGATAAGGTCTAAAGGCCCGCAGTGTCCGCGGAGATAGAAAATGGGATTGAATCTGTCAGGTGAGATCCTGGAGGGGAATGGGATCTCAGCCAGGTGGAAATGCAATGCATACAGTTTTCACCCAGGTGGAGAAAACATCCATCATCACCAACAAGCCACAGAAACATCTCCTGGTGGTGGATGGGTGGTCCGGAGTCACTGCGAGAAGGCCATTAATTACACCAATCAAACCTGTTTTCAGCTTTATGTCATCATGTCCAAACAACAGCAAGATAATTAAGTCATATCACTGAACCATAATTTATTAAAGATGTGGTAAACTGGTCTGTAGAATTATGCTGGTTGTAGTTTTATTTTAGACGAGTTAAAACGAGACTGTCTTCTTTGTAGACGTTAAATATTTGATATTTGATTTAAATAGAATCTCAGCTTATCTGGCTAGGATGACATATATATCAGTAGCTGTTTTTATACCGGGCAGCAAGCTAGGTCTGTGGATTTAGACAGAAGTTCTGTTTTGGTTCGCCAGTCTGCCGCCTCGGAGGAACACTTTCTTCCACCTCCATTGCTGTAAATCCGAGGTGTCAATGTGCCGGCCTCTGCGTGAGGTGGGCGGAGGTGTGGATGACCTGCACTGTTGTGCGACCCACAGCCGGGGAGTTTTAAAACCAGGAAACAGCTGATCACAGCAGTCAGTCCATCACTTCATCCACGGACGTCAAGATGAGCAACTGGACAGCCGCTGAGATCCAGGAGATGCTAGCGTCTCCTCGGTCTCTGTAGCTGTTTGGTTGTGTTAGCTTGTTGTTGTAGCGGCAAGCTACTAACGGTCGCTACTTTCAAATTAAAAGCCCCCCGCTAAGAACCCAGTTCTAAACTCCAATGGTGTGCAATGTAAAGCTCTTATTTTGAAGACAAATTCAACCTGCTTCTCTTCACGTCCAACTTCGTGCTTTATGTTAGCCTGCAGCGTACCAGCCACAGGCGGACCAGACCTTCACCGTACACTTGGTTAGATTTAGGCATTATAACTATCACACCACCCACTTTGGCTGTCAGAGCTGCAGTGTCTCTGCACAGGTAGGTAGAGCAGGTAGGTTCTCCACCTGTTTGCTCCACCTGACAAGCCCAGAGACGCTCCTGCAGTGAAGAGCAGCTCTGGAGGATGAGTGACAGACCGAAGAGGTCGGTGTGTTTACCGGGGAAATAACACCTCATAAACAGCCGTATCAGACCGTAAGAAACCCTCGGTGCAGCCTGGGGTCAGTGGGTCGGTCTGTTTTTTAAATATGTTAAAAAAGATAACCAGCTCAGTTTCAGTTCGTTAAAGATAAGAGTTACAGACAGCAGAGAATCCTTCAACATATGTTTACCTCAGGGTTGTTTTCAGTCTTGATATCTGTAAAACTTAAGTAAATTAGGTCAGGGATTACGTTTCTTGCACAACGTAAATTTTTGAGTTCATGCACAAGCAGTACAGGAAAAGAGACTTCAGTATATTCACATATTTGAAAGGCAGGTACTTATGTTTGGGCACAAGTCTTTCTTTTCTGATGTTCAAGCTTTATGTGCTGCATGACAGAAAGCTCAAGCTAGGCAATTAACACCTTCCAGCTACTACACAACAAAGTTGGACCAATCACTGATGAAAAATATAATCACTGCTTTAATGAATGTCGTGGAGGTTCTGAGTCATCCAGGTCAGGGTTAGTGCCAAAACAAAGACACTGAATCTCTTGTGGGGTCGTTAGAGTCGATGTTAACGACCCCACCAGAGGTCGAAACTGCCAAGGACTCCCACCACCTCAGTTCACTGCTGAAGAAGCCTCGGGGTCGACAAGAACCTCGAGCGAGTCCAGTTGCCTCTGAAAACATGAAAACAGAAACATATTTGCAGAGTGTTCCTACTGTATTTGCAGACACGAGGCACAGAAATCTAACAGTGGCTGAAACAAGTTCTCTTTGAAAGTGTCGTTTCTTACAGTGTAGCAGTCGAGGCCGTTTGCCAGAAAATATCTTAATCTGTGGCACTCAAACCTCGTGTTGATCTAACTCATTAGCATCATTATTACCCAGCCTGGGGCAGAGAGCTGGCACCTCTCCTCCTCCTCTCGTCTTCCTCTCTCTACCTCCACACACCATCCATTCTCTCCGGGATCCTCTCTTCATCTCCCCCCTCTTTTTACCGGAGTCCCTCTTCGACACCTGGCACCATTATCCTTCTTCCTCCTTTCCATAATGTGCACTCTGGCAACACACGGCCTCTCTCTTCCCATCCATTCTCTCGTTGCAAAGTTTCCAGGGAGGGATAGAAAAAGAAGAAGAAGAAGAAGTGAAAGAGGGAGAGATCGAATGAGAGACCCACAGAGAGAAAAGGAGGGGAAGGAGAGATGAAGCAGATGTCTCTGTTCCATTAGGAGAGTAATGAGCAGAGCTAGATGTAGCCTCAGCACACATGCAGCAGGGAGGCGCTGGAGGGTCCGGTTCTACAGAGCGAGGAGTCGGCAACACCTGGACACCTTTCTGTACAACATCACGGCCCATCACTCCCTCTCCTCCTCTCCTCTCCTCCTCTCCTCTCTCCTTCCTTCCTTCCTGTCAGGTAGGTGATATTGGTGGTTTCAGGGGAGATGCATGTTGGAAACACAGGTTTTTAGATTCTGGTCTCAGTACTGGCACATTAATACTAAACCAGAGGGTGCAAGAGGTTCACGACGTTTCTGCAAACAACATATGTTGAAACTTTATGTTGCATCTTTATGTTTCTCTAGTTTGAATAACATTATCTTCTAACAATGCCCTGCTTATGATCTGGTTAGTTTAAGATCATGTTCTTGCACAAAACTCGTCTCAAACTGTCGTCACTGGCTTCACGTCCTTCTCATGTAACCGTATGCAAGTCGGGTCATCAACGTGTATTGAAGGTGATACGACACGTCTTGTAGAAATGTCAGTATTGTATGTGTAGCCTGTTGCTCACATTTTCTTCTCGGCCACGTTAAACCAGATATTTTAAGGTCTAAACTTCTGTAGTTTCCTGGAGTAAACAAACAAGATGCGACACGGACGCGAGTGATGTTCATTAATCCTCGGATGTTGTGTTTTAAAGCAAATAAGCACTCGAAATATTGAACTTTTAGATATTAAGTAGCTTTTTATAAAACATGGTACCTTGATGACTTGATGGGGCAGAAAAGGTTTGATACAAAGTGTTACTGAGTCGTGTGAATCTGTGACTGTGAGACAGAGTGAGGGAGGACTGGCAGAGAAAGATGGAGGACTGTGTGTGGTAATTTGTGTAAGAGAGACACCAAGAGCCATTTTCTGTTTCACACACCTACAAGACTGTGTGAAACTGTGTGTGTGTGTGTGTGTTTGTCTGTGAAATATGATTGTGCAATCCCAGGTGAATCACCCTCTTTACAATTTATGTATTTCAGCCGTAGCCTCGGTTAGGATCCTCCCAGATGACAGACGCTATCCTATCCAGCCAAATAATCCCATTACACACACACACACACACACACACACACACACACACACACACTCATATCAGACACAACAGGATGCCGTAGGGGGCATCTAAATCCTTCAGAAATGGACTGAGCCGCAAAATAGATTCCCTCTAGCCAAGAGATAATACACATTAAAATGCACAATACACACACACACTTTTCTGCACACATGCACCCACTGTCACCATGTACACACACACACACACACACACACACAGTCCCTCACAGCCACACACACACACACACACACACCTGTACACCTCCAAACTCGGCTCATCACTGAGGAATCGTCTCAGACAGCAGTCACACTGTCAGCGAGGCCGCGGCCCACGTCAGGACTGTTTCCTGTGACGGTGACGGTGTGGAGACGATGTTCCACATGTACACATCTTAAAGGGATATTCCGGTGTAAATTTAATCCATGGTCTAGCACACCGTGAAACTGTGTTAGACTCCCTCTGGAGAGATCAAGTTAGCAGACCGCTAATTTACGGAGTTTTATCAACCTCAGAAACGACCGCACGACAACAATACACTGCAGTAAATGGATCCAAATATAAACTGCCACCAAAAAGCCACAAATAATGCTCAGAACAGCACCAAACTTCAGCAACAGTACAAATAGGGTCTCAGCACATAGTCCGGGGCATCTAACCTCCGCTAGCTTAGCTGGATTTCTACTGAAAAGCTGACTAAATTTACCACTCTTCTGCAGCAGCTTCCTGTTGACGGGAAGTCCCGACGAGTCGATTACCGAGTGCAGTAGAGTTCCGCGGCTCATGGATGAAAATGTATGATTATGACTCCATGGAAAAGCAATCAAAGTTCATATGAGTCTTACCTGCCAGTTTATAACAGTTATTATCGAGAGCGGACAGGGAAAAGAACGGAACTGAGCATTTCTAACCGCACTCGGTAATCGTCGCGTCGGGACTTCCCCGACCCGGAAGCTGATGGAGGAGAGTTGAAATCTGTTTTTAGCTTCACAATAGGAATACCGGAATATCCCTTTAATTGTCCAAGAGGAACAACCTGCAACTCCTCTGTGTTTGTGTGGATGGACGGCAGATTGAGGACTTTGTTGTTGACTATCCGTCCGTTAGCCTGTACGTCAGCTAACGCAAAGTAACTGCAATGAAACCCTGAAACTTCCGGCTAATAAAGTCTTTAAGGAGCCTTTTAATTCACACAGCTGGAGGCTGATCACAGCGTCTGCACCCACTGAAGTGCTCCACTGCGTTCCTGGACGTATAAATATATAATATTCATACATATAATATTTCTCTTTTAGCAATTTCCAAGATTAAACAACACTGAGAGCTTCTCTCCTCATCGCCACCACACATCCTCACAAATCCTCCTTAATTATGAGCGAGGACGCTGCCTCAGCTCACTTTCCTTCATATTTATCTTCAAAGTAAAAAAGCTTTCTGAAATAAATAAACATGCCCAAACTGTGGGTTCACTTCCAGAGCTCACGCCGTCGGACACATTACCATAAATCAGACTTTAAATGCTTCAGTGTTTGCACAAACCTGCACCGTCCACAGCATTTACATCTGCCTGCTGCTCGCTGCACAGTCTGTATGTTATTCTGCATTATGACTGTTCAGCTTTGTTCAGATGAAGCTGTTTCTAAGTTGCATGTGTGTCGATGTGAAACTGCAAACAACAGCAAACGCGTTGAGGATCAATACGAGTAAACTTGTGTAAATTATTAAACCGTGGAGCTTGAAATGTAAATTGATTTATGGAATCTGAAGGATTCAGCTGTGATTACAGAAAGTAGCCAACAGGGGAAAAACAAACACTGGCAGATTTGTTATCAGAGACAAAATTAATCCAGAAAGTGAAATGTTTTCAAAGTGATGAATCAGAGAAACAGCTCGGTTTCACCTGAACACCAAACGAGATTAGATTTCAGTGAGCGATGGCGATGAGAAGACGAGCTGGACGATCGCTGCAGGACGACGACACGCTAATGAGATCTCAGAAGTTCAGTCTGAGTCCGAGATCAGAGATAGAAGACAAACACACACATTACCAACATCTGCAGAGAGTGACACTCACGTTAAACAACCTTTAATAAACATCACGAATAAATGCAAAATATCAAATACCTGGAAAACTGTCAGCAAGATCATCAGACAGTTTATGTTGCAGAGATGATGTGACTTTCTGTTAATGCCAAGAAACTCCTGCACTGATTAATGGAGCTTCATGATATCGTTTCTATATTCATACTTGACATATTATTTGTCTTGGTGTGTGTGTGTGTGTGCGTCTGTGTGTGTGTGTGTGTGTGTGTGTGTGGTCCAGACGGCCATGTTGTGCCTCCAGCTCTCCTCTGTGACCCCCCCATGACATATTTAATAGCTTCCATACTGAACCTGGTTGGACACACTAACACACACATTGTTTCATAAACACACACACACACACACACACACATTCAGGGTTGACTCTGGTTATTTTGGACAGCAGCGAGCAGCTTCAGTCCATCTGTCCACTGACAGCGACACACTGTAGTTATATATATTTATGACGTAGGCCGTGTGTGGGCAGCTAGACTGCTGTGTGTCTTGTGCACAGTGCTTTACCTGCACACACACACACACACACACACACACACACACACACACACACACACACACTTTCCTGATCACTCACACATAAAAACACAAACACTTGTCGTTTTAGAAACACACACAGGACAAAGCAGACGACAGATGATCACGAGTGCACGTTCACACTCTTTGTCCTTATCGCTGTCTCACATCCACACACACACACACACACACACACACACACACAGTACCATGTCAGAGGTCAGTGTGGACTACAAACCAGGACGCTCAGCCGTCCGGAGCTGCAGCCTGATCCACCAAAGCATCAGTCCAACAAAGTGGCCTCTTCCTGTCAGCAGCGCTGAAGGCTCGACCTGAGACAAGCTCCCCGACAACTTGTAAAGTCAAATATATCCAAGCTTATCAGCTGGAGACTGCCCTCGGTTTGCCCTTCGGATGTCTGAGCGCCTCACGCTATCTCTGAGGGTGAGTCCAAACACACCGCGCAGGGAACTCATTTCAGCTCACCCGGAGCTCATGACCGTAGGTGAGGGTTGGCGGGGATATGAAGTCATAAATCAAACACTTCGCCTCAGGATTAACTCTCTCTTCACCACCTGAGCCCGGTGCAGCGCCTGTGTTAGGAACATATCCAGAATGTGTTGTGTGACCTGCAGATCACCAGGCAGAACTCACTGCTGTTAGCGCTGCCGTTAGCAAATGATCCTGAACATCGCAGTTGCTGAGACTGCGGAGAAGGTCTCGCCATTACAGACAAATGAGATGACTGATTCGTGTGGTTCGAGTGCCGCGGCCATTACTGCAGCAGCGGAGCTGAACTGAGCCCGTTCACGCTGACGCTGGAGGCAGATGTGTTTGGTTTAATCACCGTCAGCAGACACCTGGACTGACAGGTGAAGGTAGAGCGAGTGAACGAGGAAGTTATTCAGTCTCCATGAGATATGATCAGTTCTGCAGCAAAGTTCTGCAGCAGAGTTCAGCAAAACTTGATGATTTGCATATAAATCTCACCCTCAGTTTTGTCTATCCAGATCTTTACGTTTCTGAGGTCTGCTAATGAAAACTTCGTACCACATTAACAAAACACACAACTTCTACAAGTTACTGTTGCTTTTCTCGCCTGCAACATTTTCTGTGATTTTGATCCTTTCTTCTGTCCACACAGGTGTTTTAATGCTGGTGCAGCTGGTGTAGCTCCTGTGCTGTCTGTCCTCTCCACCTCTCTCAGGTGTGCTCAGGTGCTGTGTCTCAGTTCCTGGTCTGCATCCTCTGAAGGACTCGGCCTTTGTGGTCTTTGAAGGCAAGTCCTTCAGAGAGACCTTGTTAACCTCGTCAGCCGTTGTTAAATGTGACGGTCTAGACTTTGGAGCATTTCCTGTTTGTGTCACCAGATGTTTTACCCTTACGTCGCGTGATGTTGCCATTTTCTCTCTTTCTTTCTTCTTTATCAGGGGCGCAAAGAATCTTGGGATATGTGAGGCCACGAAGGATCGTAGCGGTGCATCCTCCAAAAACAGGGAGAAGAAGGAGCATCTGGAGGAGCCTTCAGACTGGGACAGCCTTCGTGTGGCGTTGTGCCTTTGCGCTGCGTTGTGAAGTAAACGACCTTTAAATGCTCCTCTGAAGGATGCAGACCTGAACTGAGACACAGCACATGTTAACTGCTCACTGAGGTGCACCTGGTCAGGTAGACAGGAGCTTATAGGCTGGTTTTGCAGCTTCTGAAGCGAGCAGCTCTGGATATTTATCCTGTTGTGTTTTAACTTAGTGTCTGTTGCTCGTCTTGATTCAGTTTCTTGTCTTTAATCTCATGGATTTGGATTCGTCTCTCTGTGTCAGTAACGCAGCGCTGTTCACCTCCACGTTCAGTTTAAGTGTTACAACTAATGCTTTGTGTACATTTACTGAATAAAGAGTATTCTGGTGTTATTAAGGGAACCAGTGGACGTGGCTGAGCTTCAGTCTGTGTGTTTATGTATATTTGTGTTCAGAACATCTCATCTCGAGGGTTTATACTTCAAATAAACGTCTGACAGCACTGGTGTTTGGACTTGTTGTCAGATAATGTCACGATGAAGTTTTCTTCTTCTCTTGAACAATCAGAATAATTCAGAGATGAGAGAAACTGATAGCATGATGTCATAATGATGTCAAAGCTAATATTTAAGCTTCTTATATCTAATAAATATTTCCTCATAATGTCTTAAAGATGGCATTTAATGACTCAAGATGGGTATAAAATAATCCTGCAGTGTCTTAAGAAAGATGAATTTAAAGCTCCTGTCAGGAGGAAGAATCCCCTAAAATTCGATATTATGACTGTAAAGTAAAACGTGACAGAAGGCGTCCTGAGAAGTCCGGCCTCGTCACAGCTCAGACAGCCTGATGTGTTCTGGACCTGACAGCCACATCTCTCTGAGTGTCCGTCTCAAAATCTTAAATCAAACATTTCAGTATCGAAGAAGAATAACCTGGTTTATTCCAGATCATCTGCATGACAACATCTCAGCTGCGTGGCACTTTTAAACCACTTCAGATCTCTGTGATCTCAAATTAAATGAAGTAACTGGATTATTTTCCACTTTTTTATGACTTAATATGATTTCACAGACTGAATAAAACATGCTGGTGGTCAGCACAGTTCTTATGATATCATTTGCTGCAAATCTCCATGTGAACAGACTGAAGTTGTGATGTTGTTTGACACAGAAAGTGGCTGACAGATGTGAGATGATGATCTGGTTTGAGGAGCACATTTATGTGTCGGCTGTCTCCTGTGTTTGCTGCACCTCTCACAGTGGAAACTACCTGTCCGATCAGCAGATTACACGTTGGTAATGTACGTTTCTGCAAAAGAACCACAGATGTGTTGCAGGTTCTGTCACCCAAAACACAACTGGAAGTTTAAAAAATCTGCTGGTTTCATGCTTACAAACGTTCTGGTGTCTAACAGTGTCACCGACCTCGCAGACGTCTCTCCTCTGTATTTAAGCCGCCACCTTCCCCTCCAAACGTATTGTACACATGTGACACACACACATATTCAGAGGAGGTGAACTGCAGCTCCTGAAACCGATGAGCTTGTTGTGACGACTGACAGCGAGGAAGAGAAACGACAGCGAACAAACACCAGCAGAGAGAATCAGAGAGAATCCATAACGCCGACGGTCAGATGGAGTTACGAGGTGGATGTGAGTCGCTCGATGTTCTCAGACACTTTCACCACGTTCATGTTTATATCATTACAGTGAGCTCACACACACACACACACACACACACACACACACACACACACACACACACATACGCGATCAGGACATTGAGAGGCAGTAAAACACGAGTTATTATTCTCAGGAGGAGAAAGTCTTCCTCTCCTCACTTTCCTTCTCGTCTTCTCCACGTTATCGTCTCTTGTCCTCTTCTCTCTCTCAACATCTTTCCTCTCATCTCTACCGTACCACTCTGTTCTCATCCTCACTTCTGTTTCCTCCCTCTCTTCTTTTGCCCTTTTCCTCTCTTCCTCCTCACTCCTCTCTATTCTTTCTAGTATTGTGTCGGTCGGGAACGTGTCTTCGTCAGTTCAGTTGAGCTCAGCGAGTGGAACTGCCGCGACTCACACAGAGAACTGTGAGGACGTAATTCACATTCGCGCTGTGATTCGTTCATGATTCCCGAACCTACTGCAGACAGAGAACTGTCGCTGAGGCCGTGATTCTCAGCAGGTAACGTAATTCACGTGATTCATGCTGATTCAGTGACAGCGCGAACGTGATTCACGTCCTTAACAGGTCATTCGCAAACGAGGGACGCCAGGACGTGAATCACGTTCGCGCTGTCATTCACTCATGATTTGCGTCGCTGAGGACGTGATTCTCGTTCACGTACTGTGCTGAAAGTGGCGCTGTGTCAGTCACTCACTCACTCAGGGCAGAGGAGTTGATTCACGTTCAGTAACCGTACTGCTAAAATTAGCGCTGTGTTGCTAACATCCGTGTAGCATCATGTTAGGTGATTTTACTGTGTACAGAGGACACTTTAACCGTGTAATAATTTTAGTGCATGTATACCACTCAAAGCAAATGATTGTGTACTATAGTCCGTGAACGCACCGTCCCTCAGTAAGTAAAAGTGAACCTCAGGGCTGATTAATGAACTGAATGACGGATTGTTTGGCTGCTTATCAGTTCAGGGAGATGGAGAGCACTGAACGACTCGGTGAACAAATCTTTTGAACGAATCATTTTAATGAACGGATTCTGGAGATTCAGTTCAGTAAAAAGAACTGCCGTTCCCATCACTAATTCTTTCCCCTCATTTTCCTGTTTCCTCCATCTTTTCCTGTCCTGTCCCACCTCTCTCTCTCTCTACAGCCTCCTTCCCTTCATCCTCTCATCACTTGTTTTTCTTTCTCCCCTCATTCCTTTCTTCTTCTCCTTCTTCTCCCCTCCCCTCCATCCTTTCCTCTTTATCCCTCTCTCCTCTCCTCTCCTCACCCCTTCTGTTCCTGTATCCTCTCCTCACCCTCCTCAAATTCTTAGCAGCATCAGTATTCACCACGCTACTTATCTGTCTTTGATAGCCCCCCCAACTGCCCAACACTAGTGTGACTGTGTGTGTGTGTGTGTGTGTGTGTGTGTGTGTGTGTGTGACTATGTGTGTCTGTGTGTGTCTGTGTGTGTGTGTGTGTGTGTGTGTGTGTGTGTGTGTGGTACATTAGTAGTCGTCTGCCATCGTCTCTTCCTGTCCCTCCGTCCTCGCTGCTTTCTTTTCTCTATTTTAATATTTTTTTCGTTTACACACTTCATCTTCTCTCTCCTCTCAACTCTTCCAGTGACTGCTCAGTTAGCACATCGCTGTCCTGCGTTGTATATCTCTAATCATCAGTGTCGTACTTGTGAACACACTCGAGGAACACGTGATGCTATCGTGAGCCCAGCAACTGAACTGTCTCCGTCAGATGTCTCTCCAACACCACCTTCTGTTACTGAGGTCAGCTGGTGAGAGTTTTATTAGCGACCTCTACAGATGTCGGTGGGTGAATTCCTTCAGACACAGCCAGGCTAGCTGTTTCCCCCTGTTTCCAGTCTTTGTGCTAAGCTAGGTTAGCAGAAAGTCTCCTTCCTCTTTACCTCGCCTCGTCTTCCTTTACGAGGTCAGAGTTCAGGCAAACAGCACGTATGCATGCGTGAACAGGCAACGCTGAAATCGCTGTAGATAAAATGTAAATCTATGTCGTCTCATGCACAACAAAAAAACAGATGAGGCAGCAGTTTGAGATGGAAATAACAGCGTGAGGGGAGATTTATTCTCACCTCTGTCTCTCCCTCGCTGCTGCACGCCGCTAATATGTTCGCTCAGTGTGTATATATGTTATTTAAATGTATGTCACCTCCTGCTGCTCGTGCTTCTCCAGGGAGTGTGAAATCTCATCACATGTCTCCTTCAGACGCTCGCTGGACTCTGAGGACTGGAACACTCAGAGGAACTCGGAGATAACTGCTGTTTATTGATCGTAGAAGAATATAATATTGAACAACTCTGTAACATCAGAGGTGCCAAGAAAGCGCCCAGAATGTCAGATTGAGTTATTGCCACAGATTTGAACTTCATTATTATCCTGTGATCAGATGCAGAGATGCAGTTTGTGAGCCTACCTGTGCACCTGCTCCTCATCAGCATCTCAGACCCTCCTCCCCTTCTAGTCCTCGTCAGGTACCTACCTGTCTGCTCGTTGTCCTACCTGGCCAACAGTGATGTGCACAAAGGGAGGGCAGGGGGAGCAGTTGGCCCCCCCTCGTTGCCCAATTGTTGAAAAACGCGCGCTAAAGTGCCCTCCTGGGAGCCAAAATGTGCACTAAAGTGCCTTCTTGGGAGCCAAAAAAGCATGCCAAAGTGCCCCCTTGGTTGGCAAAACACACTAAACTGCAACTTGGCTGGTTAATACATGATAAAGTGCCCTCTTGGGAGCCCAAACACACGCTAAAGTTCCCTTTTGGGAGCCAAAACCTGTGCTAAAGTGCCCTCTTGGGAGCCAAAACACGTGCTAAAGTGCCCTCTTGGGAGCCAAAACACGTGCTAAAGTGCCCTCTTGGGAGCCAAAACACGCGCTAAAGTGCCCTTTTGGGAGCCAAAACTTGTTCTAAAGTGCCCTCTTAGGAGCCAAAACACACGCTAAAGTGCCCTTCTTTTCACCCCTGCCCTTCAAAAAGTCTGTGCCCGCCACTGCTGGCCAACCTTTCTCCTGTTTGATCGTGTCCCTCTGCTCTGACAAACAACTCAGAGCCTGTTTTGGCACGATGGAGGAAAAACGATTCAACTTGCTGCAACAGAACAACTCATAACTTCCCAACAGGATTCAGTCCAAACCATCAGATCTGTCCGCTCAGTCAGCAGGGTGGAAAATGACCCTCATCACACAGGACTCTTAATACAGGTCAGCACTTATAACCTAATCCACCGTCTCCTACAACCAAGCCAGCACTTTAAACTAATAGTGCTCGTTTTGTATCTGCAGAGTGGGACTTCATCTAACACAGTGCTGCAATTTTGTGATTCCCATTAGCTCCTCTTAGTGCCTGAAAATTACCAGGGATGTTTTATTCTTTTCTGTTTTTTCTCAGTGTCCATTTTACACTTTTCAGCTTCTTTCCCAGGTCAGTGTTACGACAGGATGAGCAGCCACGTCGTCCTCCCCTACAGCAGCTTCCTTCAGTTATTCCAGTGGGATCTCCACACAGAACAGATGGGAGATGTTCTCCCCGGCAGCCGGTCCTGGATCGGGCCCCCCGGGGGTCTCCTCCCTGTAGGGTCGAGCCCCGGACATGTCCAGAGGGAGGCCCTACCAGCTGGCTGCACACAGGATGTAAAACACTGTGAAAGTCATGTATGCAGACATCACCATCACATCGCCTCAGTGGGCTTTACAGTCCGTATGTGGCGACATCTTCCGTCCTGAGACCCTCGATTAGAGGAACTTTATCCAGAGAAGAATATAGTTTACGAACTGATGTTTTCCCATCAGATCTCCTGCTTGAGTTAAAGCTGTTTTAAGATATGCTTTGTTATCTTCCTGATGATATTTATTCTGTTTGTTCCACCCTGAAGTCTTTTCTATGTCATTCTGTAGAAGAGAGAGAAAAAAAGAAACGTGACTACGTTTGACGGCCCATGTCTTGAGGCTTCGGGAAAAGATGGATTCATTTCACGTCACGCCTCGGCCTCAGTGAACAAACACATCAATACATCACAGTTCTACATCTCTTTATCAATGAAATGTGGCGGGAAAATGTGTCTTTTAATTGTCGGAGTGTCTAAACATCTGTGTGTGTCACATGTGATGAACGCCTCCACGCTGCAGAGTTATTAATGTACAAATCCACAGCTCATAATCCTCAATATCACCCTCAGCACTGCTCAGCTGACGGAGAGGACTCAGGTGTCCCTGTAAGCCACTCCACAGTGTGTGTGTGTGTGTGTGTGTGTGTGTGTGTGCGCGTGTGTGTGTGTGTGTGTGTGTGAGACAGAAGGTGTCAGCTCTCGTAGATGTGGACACTCCTCATCATTTCCTCTCGGGACTTTCTGAGCGAGTGGTAATTTTCCCCTCTACCCCTCTCGCTCTTTTTTCTTTCTCCCGCCAGTCATTCTGGATGTCTCTCGCCCTCCTCAGCTCTCTCGCTCTCCCATTGTTCCTGATGGCCGCTCATCCTTTCGCTCTCCTCAGTGACTGCCTGACTTTCGCCGACGGCCTCTCCGCAGTCAATCCGTCTTTATTGTTGCTCTCTCTCTTCGTTCTGATTGACTCTTATCAAGACCTATTAGGGTGCTTTGGGCAACACACACACACAGACACACACACACACACACACACACACACACACACACACACACATGCACTCGTCTCCCAGCCAATCACAGAGCGCCTGTGGGAGCTGTGACTCAGTCACTCAGTAGACGCGACTGAATCAACAGCAATTTGCTGCTGATGTGTTTGTGCCTCTGTGCATGATGTGCATTTGTGTGTGTGTATGTGTGTGTGTGTGTGTGTGTGTGTGTGTGTGTGTGTGTATGGGGGGGTGGTTGATATGTTTAGGGACTCCCGTTGTGACTCGCAGTCGTTTTGAGAGAAAATTGAAGTGGAATTTTGCCCAGAAAGTCTTTCCTCATGATGAAGAGCTGAGAGCTGCTGGCCTGTTTAACACACAAGAGTCTCACCTGCAGGCTGAAGGCTGTCATTTAACATCAGCAACATGCTAGCAACACATTAGCAACCCAACAATAGATCCTGAGTCATGTGTTCAAAACTATAGAAATGCTACAGAAGGAACTATAAGGAATATTTCATCTGCAGGACATATTCAAGGACAATTATCTTTGTTTTTGGCTGAACTGCCCCTTTAAAAAGTCAATTTAACCACATCGTGTTTGTCCAACATCCAAACTCTTCTGCTTTAACCCTCCACAGAGACAAATCATCACAGACATGGTGGTTAAAGTGGGATTACAGTTCAGCATGTTCACACACACACACACACACACACACACACACACACACACACACACACACATACTGACACTTTTGGCAAACTTCAGCGAAAATGAGAAGTTCAGAAAAGTTCTTATCCCAATTATTAGTCCCCTGCTGCGCATTCAGATTCATTCTCCACTTAAAAAATCTGCGTGTTTCTTCTGAAATGTGGAGATGAAGAAGGAGGGATGGGTGGAGGGGGTCGCAGAAGGAGTCGGTTCTCCCCTAGATAGGAGGGAAGGAGGTGAGGCAGAGCCGCTTTGATATGGAGAGAGAAAATTAAATTTAAAATAAAAAAAACAGGTGAAAGGAGAGGATGAGGAGAACAATGGAGAACAAAAAGAAAAGGTGAGATGAGGACAGGAGGAGGAGGAGGACGAGGAGGAGGAGGAGGAGGAGGAGGAGGAGGGCGGGAGTGATGTGAGGAGGGAGAGGAAGAAGGGAGGTGAAGATGAGAGGAAGCCAGGAGAGGAGAGGAGAGGAGAGGAGAGGACAGAGGGAAGGGAGGCATTAGTGTCGTGTAGGGAGGATCAGCCCGGTGCTCCTTTGATGTTAGCAGCAAGAGACTCACACACACACACACCTATGCACATTCACACACACCTATGCACAGTAACACACACCTATACACAGTCACACACACCTATACACAGTAGCAGACCCTGCAGAGCGATGTGACCTGTGGATTCAAAACCAGCAGGCTGAGAAAACTTCAGACACATAAACAGGAAGTCCCCCATCAGAGAGCTCAACCCCACAGAGCGAGCTGAGTGTGTGTGTGTGTGTGTGTGTGTGAGGGGCGGGAGCACATTGTTTATTCTTTACCTGCAGGATTCTGGTTTATAGCTACCAGACCGGAACCACCTGCTTCTGTTTTTTCCCCTGGTACTGTGTTCTCAGTGTCAGTATCTGTTTGTGGTGACTAAAGTCTGATTATTGCTTAAATAGTTCTGTGTATGCAGCAGAACCAGAACCAACAGCTCTGAAACCCAGTGTACTCTACCTCCCTTCTGGTCCTCATACCAGAACCACTGGATAGGTTGATTGCTGGTGTCCTGTAGCACTGTTCCCAGAACAACAGCTGATTATTGCAGCTCACCAGTTCCAGGCTCTCTGGACGTCGATTGTGCGCTCGCAGTCTGGTTAGATTTAGGAAAACATGGTGGTTTGGGATGAATTAACGATCTGTAAATATAGGTCATGATAAGCTGCTTTCACAGTCGACCTATACGGCTGATGAGGAATTAACAGCGAGCCAGATATTTCCCTCAAAAGAGAACACTAGACTGAGATTCATCAGGTGGTACCAACACAACACACATTTTCACCTAGAAAGGTGCCATTAGAAACTGTTTGGAAAAGGGCTCGACACGTGATTGGATGAACCATCTGTCTATTATCGTCTATCATGGGCTAACTTCAACCAATCATATCAACAGTAGGGGAGCGCCTCCACTAGCTGAGCCAGTTGGGAAACCAAACTCTGACTGAAGCCAGTCGAGTGAGCAAAAACACGATTTCCATCAAGAAAATCCGTCAGTGTTTTACTCCCCCGCTCTGACAGAACCGTTGCTACAGCAGCGACGCCGACATCTTGAGAAGCCGCCATTGTTTTCAAGCAAGCCATTTCTCATGCGACGCTGATTGGTTGAACTGTTGTTTGTTCAGCCACAAGCACATATTCTGACGCCTGGTAAAATGGATTTGCATGTTCCCATAATCACACGATCCCACAAATCCAACGGCTGATAACTTTGAGTTACTGTGTGACTATTTGTGGATGAAAGACTGAGATAGAGATTAAGACCTCAGTGTCTGATGATGATGTACAGTACGTTCCCTGAGTCGTCCTCGGCTTGAATCCCAGTTGAACCTCCTCTGCTGCGTCCTTCTGTCTCTGATGAAAGTAAGCTGCAATAAGGATCGGCCTGCCAGCTCGAGGAGAGGAGACGCGAAACCTCTCATCCTCTTCTGTCTCTGTGGAGATAACACTGCGTGACAGACAAAATAAAAACTTTAAACCCACAGAAAGAAAAAGATAAAAAAAACCCTCCCGGCCCGTGTGACAGCAGCGCTCTGTCATCACCGCTGTTCCCAGTTTGCACTCTGACATTTCACACACACTTCCTCCTGAATACAGGATTCCCTCTTGTTAAGAAACTCCCGACTAGAAACGAGCACACTGAATTTTAGCTGTTCGCTTACAAGAATCAACAAATCCTGCGACCTATGTGAGGCCCAATTGTTGAAAAACGCGCGCTAAAGTGCCCTCCTGGGAGCCAAAACGTGCGCTAAAGTGCCCTCTTGGGAGCCAAAAAAGTGTGCCAAAGTGCCCTCTTGGTTGGCAAAACACACTAAACTGCCCCCTTGGCTGGTTAAAACATGATAAACTGCCCTCTTGGGAGCCAAAACACGCGCTAAAGTGCCCTCTTGGGAGCCAAAAAAGCGTGCCAAAGTGCCCTCTTGGTTGGCAAAACACTAAACTGCCCCCTTGACTGGTTAAAACATGATAAACTGCCCTCTTGGGAGCCAAAACACGCGCTAAAGTGCCCTCTTGGGAGCCAAAACACGTGCTAAAGTGCCCTGTTGGGCGCCAAAACACACGCTAAAGTGCCCTCTTGGGAGTCAAAACACAGTGCCCTTCTTTTCGCCCCTGCCCTTCAAAAAGTCTTTGCATGCTACTGGTCCGCTGCATTATGTCTCCGTCACGCCAGCGGAGCTGATAGGTTTCACTTTCACTTTAGTCCATATGTTAACTACCAGCAGGTCCGCTGAGCTGCGTGCGTCTGCCTCGGTCGGGAACTATGGAGCAGGAAATATGACGATGCCTACATAGACGTTGGGTTTACCATAAACACGGTCGGAAATGAGGAAAGACCTGTTTGTGTTTTATGCCTAAAAAATCTGGCAGTGGACAGCATGAAACAATTTTGATAATCAGGTGATTGTATGCAGAATGCTGCAACTCATACAGTGGTTTATACAGATAAATAAATAAATATTATCAGGTTGTCAATAGTATTTAAATTCAGGTGGGGTGTGAAAAAATATCTGTCCTCTAGGGGGGCATGACAAAAAACAATTGAGAACCACTGCCCTAAGATGTGATGTGGCCCACAACCATTGTTAGCACTTCCCACAGTCCTTCTGAGGTGTCTGGATGGTAACACATTCTGATTTTTGAATTAACTTAGTGTAGATTAAATGATGACTAATTGTTTCTCCTCATATGAGTTAAAGAGTGCAGACAGAGGGAAGCTCACAGCTCCAGGGGTCCTAAAGTAGTTTTTCAACTGGTGAAGGCTAAAGGTTAGTAGACGGCAGGCCATCATAAAGTACTAAAACCTGAAGTTGGCCCCCACCAAATGGTGGGAGATGCCCAAACGTTTATGTTCCCATAGAGGGATGGGGAACCCATTTGGGTCATTTTGGGGACAAGACCTACAGTTGACAGCAGCCAGGTCAGATGAGTTAGGGGAGAAGAGTAGAGAAACAGGTCAACTCCTCTTTTAGGCTATTGGATAATATGCCAAAATAACCAATTAGAAGAAGTGGGTGTTTACTGGGAAAGGGGCTCTAAAGGCCGGTGCAGGGAAAGAAACAGGGGGTGGCACTTGGTAAACCTCCTAAGAGCAAAAGGCTGAGGTTTTGAGGGAGCAGAGGGCAGAGCATTTTTTGGCAGTGTTTTGTCCACAGATTTGATAATATCAGAACACGGCCGCTTCTGATCAGGACTCAAGGCGCTAGATTTTGTTTCAATAAAGATTGCTTCTTCATTCCACCCGCCTTGCCTCCGCAGACTCCTTTTATGATCAAACTACACGCCGACACCTTAAAGAGGAGAAGCCCAGAAACCACACTTCACACAATAAATACTGTCTCATAACAACGCTGTGCTTATGTTCTGGTTAGGTTGAGGGTCAAATATCTTGGTCAGGGTTCAGAAAAGATGTCTTAGCTTAAAATTCCTGTTTCGCTCACAATTTATCATCTGATATATGTTTTACTGTCGTCACAAACACGGCTGGAAACTGTTCATAGTCCTGCTCGAAGAAAATCCAACAGTGTCACACTTACAGATGTTTAAATGTTTTTGTTCAAACGCTGATCTACAGTTACTAACCTTAGTGAACAGCTGACCAGCGACTGTCTGGCTGTTTATTAACTCTCTATCAGCTTCATTGAAGTGGGATGAAATACTGAACTTGAACATGAAAGTTTTGCCAATGTTTTTCCAATTAAGCCTTCAGAAGCAGCATTTTTGCTTTTCTGTCCAGCTGCGGTCTCTCTCTGTGATCCCGCTGCATATTACAGTGAAAAGGTTGGACGCAGCCCGAGGCACGAATACTGTCAGGGTTATTAGTTCAATTCCCCTGTGTGGTTCAGCAGATAAAGCAAAGCACAGACATCAGGCTGCACAACATTTTCATGGAGGAGATGCTCACACCACCTGACGCATGATGGGGATGACACATGATGAGGGTTGTTGAACAGGTGTGATGACGTGTGCTCAAAGGGTTTTACTGAGAGAGAAAGTTTACAATAAGAAAATAGCAAAAAGTACAGAAGTTACACAAAGTGCAGACAACAGTGTGATAGCAGAGTGGAGTCTGTCTGTAAGCAATAATCTTCTTTCCTCTTCCCGCTTCAGCACTTAAGGCTGTCATCAGACGGACTCTACAGAGAGAGAGCGTCTTCAGACGTCATCTTCACAGTGGTGGTCGTCCTGCCAGGACCTCATCATCATCATCATCATCATCTTTCAACAGCTTCTCTGGTTTCAGACATTCACTGCTGATGTTTAGCTCACATTCAGTCTGCACATTACATTGTCTTTATATCCCAGTGTTACAGCAGCAAATAAACCCATTACACATTATCCCATGGCTCCCATTCCTGCCTAATGTTAGCTGCCTTTAATAACAAATGCCTGTGAAATTATTTGGAATTTTTCAATGTAATGACAAAAACGTGTGTATAACAGAAGCGTGCTGTATCGTAGGCAACTGGATGTGTTTTCAGTTTGATGAAGACGTTTCAAATCTTATCAAAGAGGCTTCCTCAGTTCTAACTAACTGGAGGAGAGTCGCAGGCTTTCAAACTATGTGTTGGAGTGTCTTACAGAGTATGGAGTGTCCTTACAGAGTATGGGAGTGTCCTTACAGAATGGCAGTGTCCTTACAGAGTGTGGGAGTATCCTTACAGTGGTGTCCTTACAGAGTATGGGAGTGTCCTTACTGAGTATGGGAGTGTCCTTACAGAGTGTGGGAGTACACTTACAGTGCGGAAGTGTCCTTACAGAGTATGGGAGTGTACTTACAGAATGGGAGTGTCTTTACAGAGTGTGGGAGTGTCCTTACAGAGTATGGGAGTGCCCTTACTGAGTATGGGAGTGTCCTTACAGAGTATGGGAGTGCCCTTACTGAGTATGGGAGTGTCCTTGCAGAGTATGAGAGTGCCCTTACTGAGTATGGGAGTGTCCTTACAGAGTGTGGGAGTGTCCCTACAGAGTACAGGAGTGTTTTACTGATCGTGGAAGTGTCCTTACAGAGTGTGGGAGTGTTCTAACAGAGTGGGGGAGTGTCCTTACAAAGTCGCTAAGGACACGTGTGAGCTCTGAGTGTCCGTCAGTCGTGAGGGTCACTGCTGCGGCGCTGACCCAACTTGCCTCAGACATTCACTGCTGATGTTTAACTCACATTCAGTCTGCACATTACATTGTCTTTATATCCCAGTGTTACAGCAGCAAATAAACCCATTACACATTATCCCATGGCTCCCATTCCTGCCTAATGTTAGCTGCCTTTAATAACAAATGCCTGTGAAATTATTTGGAATTTTTCAATGCAATGACAAAAACATGTGTGTATAACAGAAGCGTGCTGTATCGTAGGCAACTTGACGTGTTTCAGTTTGATGAAGACGTTTCAAATCTTATTAAAGAGGCTTCCTCAGTTCTAACTAACTGGAGGAGAGTCGCAGGCTTTCAAACTATGTGTTGGAGTGTCCTTACAGAGTATGGGAGTGTCCTTACAGAGTATGGGAGTGTCCTTACAAAATGGCAGTGTCCTTACAGAGTGTGGGAGTATCCTTACAGTGTGTCCTTACAGAGTATGGGAGTGTCCTTACTGAGTATGGGAGTGTCCTTACAGAGTGTGGGAGTATCCTTACAGTGCGGAAGTGTCCTTACAGAGTATGGGAGTGTACTTACAGAATGGGAGTGTCTTTACAGAGTGTGGGAGTGTCCTTACAGAGTATGGGAGTGCCCTTACTGAGTGTGGGAGTGTCCTTACAGAGTATGAGAGTGCCCGTACTGAGTATGGGAGTGTCCTTGCAGAGTATGAGAGTGCCCTTACTGAGTATAGGAGTGTCCTTACAGAGTGTGGGAGTGTCCCTACAGAGTACAGGAGTGTTTTACTGATTGTGGAAGTGTCCTTACAGTGTGGGAGTGTTCTAACAGAGTGGGGGAGTGTCCTTACAAAGTCGCTAAGGACACGTGTGAGCTCTGAGTGTCCGTCAGTCGTGAGGGTCACTGCTGCGGCGCTGACCCAACTTGCCTTCATGTCGGTTGTTAGTTCTAAATGTTTTCTTGGGCTGTCTTGGAAGGGAACAACCACCACTGCTGATGGAAATCTACCCATTACAAATGTTCACGGATGATAACGTTTTATTCGAGTTAAATTCCTCTTTCGCTGACTTGCCTCTCCCAGAAGTAGCAACAGTCGACCACATAAAAATGCACCCATACCCTAAGAAAAGTGGGGCGGCTGTAGAGCTGGTGGACCAGTGATCGGAAGGTCGCTGGTTCGAATCCCCGGCTCCCTTGGGGTGGGACTGAGCTACATGCCGAAGTATCCTTGAGCAAGATACTGAACCCCTGAATTGCTCCTGATGTGCAGTTGGCACCCTGTGGGACAGCCACTGCCATCAGTAAGGGTCCTGCAATGAGCCGGCTACTCGTTCAGGGTGTACCCTGGCCTTCGCCCATGAGTCGAACTGGATTTGGCCCCAGTGAGACCCGCAACCCCCCAGGGGGGATAAAAAGCGGCAACATCCCGCAACCCTGACGGAAAAAGCGGAAAAGAAAATGAACGAACGAACGAACCCTCAAAAAACCAATATATAACAATATAACCAATATATAACAACGGTCTGCTCGTACATATTGTAACCTCGATGGTCAAAACCCGACCCAGCAACATTTGGAAACTACTTTCTGCAGCTCTTCTACTTTGACCCAGCAGCTGACTCTCCATTAGGAAGTACAGCTGAATCATTTTTACCAAAATTTATAATGGATTACCTTTAAATAGGAATTCTGAAGTTAAGTTAGAGGCACACGAGGTGTGTACTTAATTGCCCCGTATGTCCTTGATTGCACTGTGCTGCTTTAATTGCCTTTTTGTGGACTTATTCCCTGAGCTGCTTTAAGTGCCCTTTGTCATTTTAAATGTCCTGCGCTGCTTTAAGTGCTCTGTGGAATAAAAGAGAGGCTTTGTTAATTTCTGTGTAATATTGAATAATAGCAGGAATTCATGTGAGTGTGTGTCTGTGTGTGTGCATCTTGCAGATTAGAGCGAAGCTCGCAGGTGTAAAACAGTTTGAATCCACTGTTCACGTTTGACTATCAGTCCAAGGATGAATTCTAAAACACCTACTGTCTGTGGGCCCTTGAGCAAGTCATTAATTCTGAATTTCTCACTCAGAGATGCTTGCTTGAACCCTTCTTCTCTCAAGCTGATCTGTGGGGGTCAAAGAGCTCTGGAAAACTTTGACTTTTATTCACTTTTATTTCATGTTTTAATGGCTTTCCAGGTCAGCGGAGCAGATCCTCTGGCAGAATATTCAACTGAAGAGGAGGAAACAGAGAAGAAACAAAGAGTGAGTCAAAAGAAAAGCACATTTCTTTCTGTTTTAAGTCTGCACTTCACTGGGAAGATGGTAGAAAGTGTCATGCTCCGGTTGAATTCCCTTAAATTATTTCTCTGAGCTGTTTCTTCCGGCTCACACCTTTTCTATTGAGGTAGGAAGAAGAACAGGTTTGATCTAAGGTTATATAATGTTGAACTCACAACCAGAAGCTTGCATCTCCTCCTGTAATTACTTTAACACTTAATGTAATATAAACAGGAAAGAGTGAGACCATACAGGTATATCTTTGGAACCTACTTATAGTTTTATATGCATTCAAGTTGCCAGTTTATTGGCCGGTATCTTATTAGATATAATGAAGATAAGACAGCCGTGATTCAAGTCCTGCCTTCTCCCTGTTTTAATGGTTTTGCATTATACCGAGAGAGTTTGTCATGATATTAGAAATTAACTCTCAGTATGATGCAATGCAAACTGTGGAGGCCATTGCAGAGGGCTCTGGCAAAACATGCTGCAAAAAGTTAAACCGTGTTCAACTTTATTTCACAATGATATGTGATGTTTGCTGCTGTGTGCAAGGGCGGTCGCCAAACAGACAAACCTGTCAGAAAGGTCGGTGACAGTGTTGGGACGGACCTGGACTCCCTGGCGGCGGTGTCATAAAGATGGACGCTGTCCAAACCATGTGTCATCTTGGACAATGACTCCCACTCTCCTCCTGACGTGCAGGTCAGACTCAGGAGCACATTCAGCGCTGCAGACCGCCACAGGAAGTCTTTCTTGCCTTTGGCCATCAGACTTATCACCTCGTCCTCAGAATGTCCGGCCCCCTGGACTTATTTCTCTCTGTAAACAGGCACAACTCCATCATTCATGTATAACTATGTCTAAACTGTGAAATACGACAATATGCAAACTGTGCAACACTTTATAATGGTGCAATATTTAATTATTTAACAATTGTCGATTATCACATATTGCAGTGTTACTCAATATCATCTACACTGTAGTTCTAGTATCATATGAGTAACTTTTCTTTATTATCTGTATCTATTTTTAAATGTGTATGCAAATACAAAGCTGTCCTACATTATAGTTTTAATCTATTTTACAGGTAAGACTGCAAATCAGCCGACCACAGTCTGAGTCACACCACTGTATATTTTAAAGGACGTTTCCAGCAGCTTCATCTGTGTTTCTGGCAACCAAAAAAGGGATTGAAAGCCAAACTACTGCCCTTTTTAGATAGGAAAGGTGGCACATTTGCTCCAAGGTAAGGGCGGCAATGTGCTGCCATGTCTCTCTAAAACGGAGGCGTAACAATCCTCCTTTTCCAAAAACCGCCTCTGAGGTAGGCGTAAACATGTGACGTGACGTGAAGCTCGAAGTTGGGTGTGAACAGTGAAGCAGGTCGAATTTGTCTTCAAAATAAGAGCTTTACATTGCACCCCATTGGAGTTTAGGACTGGGTTCTTAGCGGGGGCTTTTAATTTGAAAGTAGCGACCGTTAGCAGCTTGCTGCTACAACAACAAGCGGACAACCAAACAACTACAGAGAGCGAGGAGACGCTAGCATCTCCTGGATCTCAGCTGCTGTCCAGTTGTTCATCTTGACGTCAGATGAAGTGATGGACTGACTGCTGTGATCAGCTGTTTCCTGGTTTTAAAACTCCCCGGCTGCGGGTCGCACAACAGTGGAGGTCATTGACACCTCCGCCCATCTCACGCAGAGGCCAGCACATCGACGGCTCGGATTTAGATAGCAGGCGAGGTGGAAATAAGTGTACCCTCCGAGGCAGCAAATCAGCGGACCAAAACAGACCCCCGATTTGCCGCCCTCTGTCTAAAACTGCGGACCGAGCCGCCAAAAGGACGGGCAAACTGGCGGCTTGCTGCCCTGTCTAAAAACGGCTTATGAGTCTTTTCAAACCCTGAACAAGTGGTTTCTGTGCATGAAACTAACCAGAGCGTAAGCACAGAAAATTCAACTTGAACAACTGTACAAACATCTGGGTTGGTGGGAGTGCATGTTATCTGTCAATGTTCCAACTTCACCTGAAGGTACTGAATAAGCCTCAAGGCTCCATCAGAGCGCCTGATTTTGAGGAGTCCGATAAGAAACGTTGTCTCTCCAAATCAAACTGCTCTCATTGCACAATAAAGGACAACTGTTCTGGAACGCTGAAGACCAAAGACGACCCGCAGCATCTTATTCTCCCAATGTGACAGCTGATACGACCCAGAACATCCAATCAGCATCAGAACACACTCACTGACGGGCCGTAAAAATGGGCGACAAAATGCACACACGCAAACCAAGATGAAGGTAAAAAGAAAAGTAGTAACCTTGAGGAGTGACGTTTATAAAAACAAGAGCTTCACAGACGGATGAAAACATCTCTACTGTTAAATTCATCTGTGTTTCTAACAAACGTTCTGTTGGTGTTTCCACTAATGAGGAAAAACTACCTCATTAAACACAAAGAAGGAATTTCTTTATGAATATAAAACACATTTTCACTTGATTTGTAGTGCTTGATGTATTGATACATTTCCAACATCACAAACATCTGAAAGTCTCTTAAATTATGCTTAATCCAGACATTCTTTGACTCAGTGCTTCCTTTAGTTCAATTTAAAAAACACCACATGCTGTCGAGGGCCGTTGGTGTAACAGCAGTGTGCTCGTTGTTTGTTTTCCAAATGTTTAAAATCTCACTTTTAACCCAAACCCGTTTCTTCCTCTGTGCTCTGAAGCTGTGATGCAGCAATAGTTCAGGAGGCCTGCAGTAACGCGCAGAGCGTCCACATCTGTGCAGCCCGTCAAACAGCTTGCATCGAGCTTTTTATACTAACACACTGCTTTCCCATTCACTTCCCCGAGCATTACTAACAAGCAGGGCCGGCTGCCAGTTCTCTCAGAAATCCAAAACTGCTGGCATGGAAACTTCATATTTTGGATGTCCTGTAAAATGGAGTGGCACCATGAGCTAAGCCTCTTAAAATTAAGGCTAGAACGTACAGAGGAAAGAGAACTGGACTGAAAACAAAAGGAGCAGAACCAGGCTGGCAGCGGAGCTTCAGACGGGTCGAGCAGAGTTTAGAGAGTCAGTGTTCAGACTGTGTTTGAGTTCTTTATAAAGCCCAGTGGCCTGATGATGGATACAAGATCACAGAAAAGAAAGAGGGAAATTCTTATTTTTAATTCCAGAAGTTTAACTTCAGGAGCTCATCAGTAAAAGATTTACACCCTGGGTGTATTTTTCATTTGTCACAATCAGAGCCGTCGACTCCTCCTGTATATGTGTTGTAGTTGGAGCAGAGACATTCTCATGCAAAACATTCTCTGTTTTACATCTTCTCAAGACTCCTCACGCGCCCACTTGACACAAAGCAGACATCTAAACCCACCATGAGGTGTCTGAAGAGGACAGGACCTGTGAAGCTGATGTCGAACATCTGACATCAGTTTGATCTCCCATAACCGAATCGGCCTTCGTGCACTTCTGTCTCATAAATCTGGCCTTTGTGTCGACGATCCAGGAGTTTCAGCAAACCACCAGAATCTTCTGCTGTTCTGATGTCTCTGCACAACAAACACTTGGTTAGGGTGAGGAAACATGATGGTTTGGCTTAAAATGCCTGAATGTTATTGTTTCAGCTCTGTTGTCTGTGTGCATCCTCTCCATCCTCCAACAGACCATCCTGCACTCTTTACCTCCCGTCTGCCGCTCAGTCGCTCCGGCTACTGTATTTATCTGTCGGTTTATTCCTTCTGGACTTGAAGAGGCTGAGACTCATTCAGTCTCTTTACAGTAACACACACACACTCTCCATCAGCTCGGCCTTGTGCTGCCATTTTATTTTTCCTTTAGTCTTTCTCTTTTTCATTCATTCTCTCCTTTTCAGTCCTTCTCGCCGCTCCTCTCTTTCTTTTCGGCCGCTTTCTTTCTTTCCTTTCTTGGACAAAAGTCACCTTTCCTGTCAGGGAGGCTGTGTTAGTGTGTGTGTGTGTGTGTGTGTGTGGTGCATGTGTGTGTGTGTGTGTGGTGCATGTGTGTGGTGCATGTGTGTGTGTGTGTGTGTGTGTGCGTAATAAGCAGCAGACTTCCTCGCCTTAACATTGTTATCAGACTCGTGACAGCTCTAATTCAGTCTCTCTCTCTCACACACACTCACACACACACGCACACACACACACACACACACACACACACACACACACACACACACACACACACAGGGCAAACCCACTAACCGTAGTGAGAGTTGAGAACAATCCATTGCTGTCTCTTGCTATCAAGTCCTCTATCTGTGACCGCGTTGGCTCCAGGGTGTGTGTGTGTGTGTATAGATGTATATTATGAGTGTGTGTGTGCGTGTGTGTGTGTGTGTGTGTGTGTGTGTGTGTGCGTGTGTGTGGTCTCTGGTGCAAAGCTGTTAAATTGCTATCTTAAAGGTGACCTCCCCTGCAGACAGGAGATATAACACTCAACTCTGAACTACTACAAACTGGACACCAGAGGTTACGTGTGTGTGTGTGTGTGTGTGTGTGTGTGTGTGTGCTGCAGACATTATTATTTCTCATCTCTTATTCATTTCTGTAGAACCTGATGGCGAGCCGATGTCGACCTCTGTAACAGTCGTACGTTGACTCGGCTCCTGCAGCTTCAGTTGAATCCGTCACTCCCGTCACATCACCGTCTCACCATTAAACAGACAGTTTGCTCCTTGTGTAATCTGGACCATGCACTGTCTGTAATGTAATGGGCCCACACAGCTTCCTGCAGTTTGGACCCTCCAGTTCTGTCTGTCATCTCAAAGGTCAGCGCTGTCAAACTGATGTGTCACTGGTGCAATAACACCCCACATGTTAACTATTCTTCTTTAAGTAAATCAGCTGAAAACTTCGGCTTCTGTCTTCCACCTCATCGTGTTGAACGCACATGATGACATCATTACGTGGCGTGCGTGCCACTGAGCGGCAGGAGAGAAGAAGAGAAGCAGGAAGACAGACGTCAGAGAGAATGGTGTCGGGAGTTTTTAGCGTAGTGTGTTTTGAACATTTGAAGATTCTCCAGGAAGAAACAACACCACAGTAAGAAACAATATTTGTGCTGCAGATGAAACTATCGACTGTACAAAAGGTTTATCTGCCAGATCTATTCACACGTCCAGCTGATCCTGCAGCAGACAGTAGCCCTTTTTAGATAGAAAAGGCGGCACATTTGCTCCAAGGTAAAGGTGGAGCCTTTACCTTGGAGCAAATGTGCCGGCCTGTCTTTCTAAAACGGAGGCGTAATATTCCTCCTTTTCCAAAAGCGGCCTCTGAGGTAGGCGTAAACATGTGACGTGACGTTAAGCACGAAATTGACCAGTGAACAGTGACATAGAATTTATCTTCAAAATAAGAGCTTTACATTGCACCCCATTGGAGTTTAGAACTGGGTTCTTAGCGGGGGCCTTTTAATTTGAAAGTAGCGACTGTTAGTAGCTTGCCGCTACAACAACAAGTGGACAACGAAGACAGCTACAGAGACCGAGGAGACGCTAGCATCTCCTGGATCTCAGCAGCTGTCCAGTTGCTCATCTTGACGTCTGTGGATGAAGTGATGGACTGACTGCTGTGATCAGCTGTTTCCTGGTTTTAAAAGTCCCCGGCTGTGGGTTGCACAACAGTGCAGGTCATCAACACCTCCGCCCACCTCACGCAGAGGCCGGCACAGCGACACCTCGGATTTACAGCAATGGAGGCAGAAATAAGTGTTCCCTCCGAGGCGGCAAACTGGCGGACCAGAACAGACCCCCAATGCAATCCCCATTTTTTTTACTGGTGTCACTGGCAGTTTGATTCCCCTAACACCCCTCTTCCCCTCTGTAGTGGTTCAGTCCAGTTAGGGCGGGGCCAGGTGTGGTGGTCTATATTAAGCCGCTCAGACACACAGCTGTGGGAGTGTAGTTGTCAGGAGTAGCTGTGAGGCTGTCGTATTACAGTTATTACAGTATTACATCTTACTATTTATTAAATTAAATTGTTTTCCTTGTTTGCTCTTTGTTAATGTTCCTAAAAAATCTCTATCTCTACGTCTGATGGACGTCTGTGAGTGACGACAGGAGAAAGTAGAATTAAAAACCAGCAGAGAAACAAACTGAAAAAGACTCAGAGTGAGAAATAATGAATCTGCTGCAACAGTTCAGTCAGTCAGAGGAGTCTCTCTCAACATGTCTGACAATTCAGTTTTTTTTTTCGGTTTTTGCAATTAGTTTCTCAATTTCATTAAATAAGTCCTGTTTCGCCGACATTAGCTGCTGATCTGCTGGATCGGAAATTAAATTACACTCATTATCGTGTAATGTGAACAGAGAAAGTGCTGCATTCTCCTTCTGACCTTTTTCTGTTCCCAACAAAAATGTTCCATTAATATGTACGTGCAATCATAAGTGTTGTTGAAGAAGTGTGTGTGAACGTCACGCACCGCTGATCAAAGATTTGTGTTTGAATTCACATCCTAAAATGCACATTGTGTCTCCTATACAGTGACTCAGATTTGCATATTTTTCATAGTGCGGCTACAAACTGAAGTGGAAACACTAATTATTTTTTTTTTGCACTAATCCCTGAAAGCTGCAGCAAAAAGAAATCACACTTGCAGCCACCAATTAAACGTACGTTTCCTGTCGGCGAGCAGAGCGAGATAGTTGCCCTCTGAATGACTTTTTAATGTTGGCAGCTGTGGGTGGAGTGCGAGCCACGTGAACCGCCGTGTGTGTGCAACGGTAAGAAGTGTTGGAATTAGTGTGTGGCGGGTACTCAAGGTCATTTTTCACACAATCTTTATAGATTTAAAAGGGCTTAGATGATTAGAAGGTGCAATTATCACACACAGCTCATCATCCCTCGTTTGTACCCTGTAAACTCTCTGGTCCAGACCCGCTGATTCACGCAGCTCTTCAGGTCTCATGAGGACTCTTTAATCCTGATCAGTAATTCATCTCAACAGCGGCGACGCTCTGCACAGATGGACGGGTTACTGACGGCACGGTGCCGCCCCACAGTCATGCTTCATGCTCGGTATTGATCCAAATATGGAGGCCATTGTACAGCTTCAACATCTGTCTGAGCCTGAAACCTTGAGCTGAAGGTTTGTTCAACAGATCACATGTTTCTTCGACGCTGTTTGAATACAGAAGTGTTTAACAAAGCTGCGATGGACAAGACGTTACACCTGTTTTTCCACAAGACAACTTATAAAGTGTGTAAATAATGAAGTTCTGATTATTAGGATGGCGGAGGGGTCCCTGTATCTGAAATGTCTCGATGTGAGATTTAATTCAAAGTGTCAGGTGTGTTCTGCCACCGGAGGAGCAAACATCATCCAGCTCCGGCCTGTGATGCTCAGTTGACCTTGACCAGCTTTGGATCAGCGCTGGCTTCCAAAATCCTTCTGTACTGAACAATTAAAGCCCGTCATTCACGTGAGATTAAAGAGGTGCTTATACCCCTTTAAACACAACTGGCAGCAGAGATATCTAGCTATCAAAGCTAACTAAGCTAGTTAACGTTACGACTCGGCTAAGGACGAGCAGACGTACGCTGCCGTCTGTGCAGTTTTTATTGTCGGTGGGTGTATTTCGGGGTGAACTGTGCCTTTAATTTTTAGTTTAACTGTGTATGACAAAGATCAAGAGCAACAATACTGCTGGTGTGGGACAAGAGGCCACCGTAATCTCACTTGCTTAAGGTTGTTTGCACCAAGGTGTCACAATTAATGAAGAGATAAAGTATTCATGGATGTTTTCAGGTTACACACTGCGGCGTCTGATTCTTCTTATCGCTCGACAAAAAGAGCAGTCCAAACAAAGACAGAGACAGACAACGAGTCACTGCGAGCTAAGTGACAAATAAAGTGTGTGTGTGTGTGTGTGTGTGTGTGTGTGTGTGTGTGTGTGTGTGTGTGTGTGTGTGTGTGTGTTGTCAGGTGTATTGTGTGAAGGCGAGGTGATTCCTCTTCTCTCTTATCTTGTTGTTCTCTTGTCTCTGTCAGCCAGCTGTCTGCAGCAAACACAAACACACTCCAACAAACACACACACACACACACAATGTAGGCGGATCCATTGATTCACACTCATTGTGATCCACTCACACACACACAACATACATTGTGTGCACTGCAGGGAGGGAGGTGGTGTGTCGCAGCTGTAGAGCACAATGTGTTTTATGGAGGATTGTTGTTATTATATCATTTCTCAGTAGTTGTTCTGCCTCCAGGTAAAGATTCAGGGCGTCTTATTGAGTTGATTATTGAGTCTGAATCATTCTGAATCCCTCATCAGATTTTTATCAGCTGTATTAAATTATAAATAACTTAAAACCAAGGTCTGAAATCAGCTTTTGTTTTGCCTCACAGCCTAATTCACGACCACACGTAGAGTTTAATCTCTACGTCACTTTCTACTGAAATAAATGTTGTATATACACAAACTGTAGCTTAAACCTGTGAAGGACAAAAGCAGCAGCAGATTATTAAACATGACACAATGAAAAAACAGGTTGTTTCTCATTTGCTTCTTGATTCTTGAGGTTAACAAGAAGATTCAGCTGCTGCTTGTGACTACTTATTAACTCATGATTTGCAAGATCACGTCACCAAAGACTCACCGTTCTGTTGGTTTGATTGAAATGCCCGTTATCACCACGAGGTGAGTGCCAATGACTCTTTTCTATGAACCACAAACTGAGAAAATGATGAGGGACATTTACCATTTGCCAGATTTTGATTGAAATATGGTATTAACCAAACATCCAGAGAATTAGCAACACTTATTTGTTAATTTATACACGATCACTGCAGCTAGAGAGGCGTCACCAGCAGAAAGCTTCATCGGGCTCCATCTCCAAATGTCTCAGTTTCAGCTTCACTTTTTAGAACTTTATATTAACCAATATCAACGTTTCCATCTCAGCTAATGTTGGAAACTTTTCCTCTTCTTTATGTTACAGTGTAACTTACTCAGGCGAGGTGGAATTTATCTGGTTAGGGTTACAAATGTGACAATAAGTCCATGGATGCACACCTTCACTTTGGTTTATTTGTTTCTATGTGTCTTTTTCTGCAGAGTAACAACACAATACTTTGCAACACACACACACACACACACACCGAGGAGCTGTCAGGTCTGCAGAGTGCTGATGCTGGCAGACAGCTCGACGTGAGACGGTTGCCGTCTCTGATATCGAGATATGAGGTCACTGACGGGTGTGTGCCTTCAGTGAAGAAGGAAAAAAAGAAATGAACACTAACCTGCACTCCAGCAGACGCTGCATCCATACACAAACAGCAACCTGAAACTGTATTTACATACAGAGCCACACACACACACACACACAGGAAGTGATTCACCACAGAGAGCTGACACACTCCTCTGCTCCACGTCAGACGGGATGTGATGCCTGAGATCTCCTCTGGACTGAGTGTCTGTATTTCTAGACGACAGCGGCAGAAAGCTGAGGATGTATTTACATCACTGATGTAGAAGAAACCAGGAGAGCAAGGTGTTAGTTCCCATTAGGGATGTGTGTGGTTGAGTGGCAGTGTTGGAGGGGAGTGCAGAGTCGGGCTCTACGTTTGCGAGACGGGCATACTTCCATTATTTTGAGTTTATGAAAGAAAAGGACAAGAACTAACTGCGTCAGAGAGCTGCAAGCACCTGGAGAGGGTTCAACCAAATTTTTTAATTATTTTTGCCTGGTTTAATCTCATTGATATGTTGCTTTTAGTCACAGGTGCTGATAAACCCAGAGCACAGTACCTGCTCAGCACCGAACACCACACAGACATAGTTGGTGAAGAAAGTGGAACATCGAGCAGCTGGGGGAGTAAACCTTTCACTTACTTTGGTGAAAAAAGCTTTGAAAACTGAAACCCAGAATCAGCAGCATGTGGCGAGAAGTCAGAGCTGACACTCCGATAGATGACAGATTTTTGAGAAAGGTAACGGGAATGAGTGTACGTTGTTTCTGTTCTGTGACAGTGTTCAGTCTGCAGCAGCTGTTTGAGTCCCAGTGAAGACAATCGGCTGTGGAAGCAGAACCTGCTGTCGCTTCAGAGCGCTGACGACCATCTGCCAGCCGACACGAACACAAACCACGAGACTCCCGTTTATGTCTATGAACACTTCCTGCACAGATCTTTCACATTAAAAGCCTCCCAGCGGAATCCTAATCGCATAATAAGTTATTTCCTGTTTTGAGAGTTTCTCCTCAAGTGTGTCTGAGCTCTGTCATGTTGAGAACGGAAAAAAGCAGGATTTTCTTTTTTAATTTGCACGCTCAGATGGAAGTAGCCAAAACTGAGCACAGCATGGTGTCATCGACAAATAATCAACATGACTTTAAAGACAAGTTTTGAAGATAATAAAGTTTTGTCCATGCTGTTTCCACACATCACTGCTCCACTGGTTTACATCCCAACACACACACACACACACACACACACACACCAAAGGACATCAAACGGACCTCAGAGGCTGTTGCAGAACTCGGCGCACCGTCGAGACGAAACATGTCGTTCAGCCGGAAAATCACTGAAAACTGGTGCGAAACATTTTCACGCTGAACGCACCTCAGGTGGAGCGCGATGTGACGGGTGGAGAGGGGAGGGGAGGAGGGACTGATTGACAACCATGACTTTCCCAAATGAGACTTACACACACACACACACACACACACACACACACACATATGTAGAACCTAAGACCCATCAGTGTGTGTGTCCAACGTTGTGTCTTCGACGTCTGTAGGCACGACAGCAGCTTCACTCTGAGTCTGCCTCTGGCTGGTGTCGGAGAGGCTCCACACACACACACACAAACACACACACACACATACACACACAAACACACACACACACACACACACACACACATATAGAACCTAAGACCCATCAGTGTGTGTGTCCAACGTTGTGTCTTCGACGTCTGTAGGCACGACAGCAGCTTCACTCTGAGTCTGCCTCTGGCTGGTGTAGGAGAGGCTACACTTAACACACACACACACACAGAATTATCACACTTTTGGGGGCTTTATATGGACTTACGTTTATTTCCTGGATACTCACTCTAAACAGAACCAGAACCACTGACTCACTTGGGGTCATGGTTTTTGTCCAGAAATGCACAACTGAACTGGTCTTCAGTCTGAATGCGTCCCCGGCAGCAGCCTGTATCAGATACTCACAGTTCGTGTACCTATGACAGGTGCATGCAGCTGCTGCAGTTCAGGCTCGCTGCCTTTACTGACAATGATACAGTGGAGCTGGTGGGTGGAGACATGTAATAGTATGTTGACATCATGTTATTACTGTCGTATGCTACACTGCTGTGGTAAAAATACGTTCAGAGCTACGGTAATGCTACCCTGCTCTCTCCCACACAGACGGAGGTCTTTAAATATGAAACTCGTATGGAATTGTATGTATATGTGTGTAGTTTGAATTATCTCATTTCATCTTCATATTTCTGTATTTTATTCCAGTTGCTTTGCTTTTTTGTTATGTTTTTATTGAGTAGCATCGCCTCATCAGCTTACTTAGCATACTATTTGCATCGCTGGCTAATCAAGCATCCTAATAATTATAATTTGCACCCGTCAGGTTGACAATCACAGATGAACTGTTCTCTTCAAGGCTGAAATCAGGTCGTGGAAGCCCTAAAAACAAGTTCATGAGCAAGTTCATTGTGTCTCCTATGAGTTCCGGAAGCATTGTAGCTAACCGATATAAATAAACGTTCTTTTAAATGCGCATAACACAGAAATTAGACACGACATAATAAACAACAAGTGGCTTCATGTAGGAACAATCAGTGCTCATTATCTCAACTCTCTCTGTCGGTCTATTTTTGTAAACTTTTTCATTTCTCTGCTGCGTCTTTTAATTTTCACTCCTGACAGCAGCTTCACTCCCTTACCTGCTGTCTTCAAACGTCACTAGCTAGCTCTCATATGTTGATTTCGTGCACACATTTGGCACATTGTCAGTTGTATCTGCAAATGTGTTATGGTGTTGTGTTGTTTATTTATTTGGCAAATGACGTGAAGAATAAGACACCTTCCGGCAGAAGATTTGGCTCTATGAACACGTGCTGCTTACCGTTAAAGCTCCGTAGTCGTGTTTATACTGCAGACTTATTTCTCAAGATGTTTTAAAATGTGATACTGATGAGAAACTGTTGCAGCCTCAGTTCAGCCACATCACCTGCATTTCACTGTGTCTTGTGCACAATGTACAGAGCTGCAGGGCTTTTGTTCTCGACAGCTTGAGTTTTAAATAAAATATCTTTGTTCTCATTTGTTGCTTCTGTAGCTTTTCGGCAAATTTACAGCCTCTCTTGCTGATTGTTAACAAAAGCATCATTTGGAAATCGGACAGCGACTCTTCCTTTAGCCCACAGTTTCAAACACCAGCTCCTCTCCGGACCCTGCGATGATGCTCAGTCCTTTCTGGGCACCAGACTTAATAGAAAACGCCAACCTTTAGATGCAATAAATGAACAAAAGTTTCACAGGCAGTAAGGAAAGACTGCATCGCCTTCAGCTGGGTGGAAAAAATCGATGTGGAGAGCGGTGTATAGGCAGCGAGGAGCACAACTGTGATGGCAGAATAATGTGGGTCATAATTGCTAGATAGAAGCACTTTGCAGAACAGCGGCGAAGATGTTCGCTAAAGGCTGAAGTGAAGCGCTTTCTGCTGCAAAAGAGCCTAAAAATATAACTCAGCGGCGTGTAGCAGCACGGCCGCCTGTCATCGCTTTTTTGTAGCATTAGCGAGCGACGATATGGCCGAAAGAAAGAACACAAACAGCTTCTCTGTGTGTGCGAGCCCCCTCAGCACACAGGCGCCCCTCACCTAAGATGACAGCTCCACAAAACGGGGGATAACGAGCAATTAGAGTCGTCTCTGTTCGTCCAATCAGATCCAAATTAGCATGAAACACGATTACCAGCTAAAAACTGCAGATAAGGCCCCCGATGAGTCAAAGGAGGGATGATTCACTGGCGTATAACGGTTTCACATAAATGAATCTTTAAAGAGAGCGAGTGGCAGTCGGAGCAGATCTCAGAGGCTTCCAGGAAGACGTTTATATGCAGCGATGATTTACACAGCTGGATTCAGGGCTGAAATCTGAATGTGACGAGGAGTGTTTGGTTCATCTGCTCAGCTCTGAGATCAGATTATGTTTTTGGGATCAAGGATCAAGTGCAAGCGTAGAAAACATGGAAGGTCAAACCCTGCATTTTGAAGCGCGGCGTCTCCAGCGAGACTGATGAACCGATCATCACGAGACTCGTCACGTTCTCACACACCTCGTCTCAGACACACCGTTAATGCTGCTCTGACTCACACATACGTCTTTTCACATCAATGAACTTGCGAAGACTATTTTTAGACTGTATGACACTGATGTCACACACACCAACATGAATAAAACTAATATAATTCATATGTTATAGTTATTGTTTCACTTCTGGAAACTAAATCTGACAGTATTTTTATTTTTCAGTCAGTGTTTTATGTAATTCTGACATTTTTTGAGAGGTTTCAAGGAAAATAAAAAAACAACTTTTCTACGTTATAGAGAACGTGATTTTGTTTGTAAGTTAACCCTCTGAGGTCGATTGACGCGCCGCCGTGACCAATTTAAGATGACGTAGCAGCGAGACGGAGCCTCTGTGAGTCTTGGTTCTGACTTTATGTGTTCGAGCAACCTTCAAACTATATACCAGTTTTTAAATCTAATGATAGGCCAAGTAAAACCGGTTTTACGATATATTATGTACGCCTCACTTTTTCACTAACGTTGCCATCACGTTTTCTGCGCGTTTGGTGCAGGAAGAGACGGTAAAGAGATCGAGCTTTCCTCACGAACGTGTCCGCAAGCAGGAAATGCAAGCAAAAAAACACGTTCCTATTGGTGGAAAAAGGCACCACACCAGCCAATCACAAAATTACATGGCAAACCACGTGATTTGGTTGCTGAGGGCGGGGGGGGAAGATTTGGAAGGGACGGGGCGGAAAAGTGAAAGCAGTAGTGCCGGTCACAGAGGCAGCGACAGAGATCGCAAGTTTTGAGAGTTGAGAGATTTGTGACATTTAGTGTGTTTGGAGTGTGTAGTTAGTGTGTTATGTAGTGTGTTTAGTGTGTAGTGGAGTCATTTTTTTGTTTAATGAGTCAGAACAATGAGGAGAAGCTGAATGTGGAGCAGGCAGTCCAGCTATTTATTCAGCTGGAGGAGCTCAGGCAGACCTGAGTCTGAGGCATTGCCTGCATTTAAATGTAAATAGTTACATATAACTTTGTAAATTTCAAAAACTTATGCACAAATTTAGCAAACAATAGTTTATATTTGCATCATAAATAATAAAAATGGTTCGTTGAGCATATTTGTGGTTTTCACAGTAAAAAAAAACCAACTTTTTCCTACTCTGATTTTATGTTTTTTTTGTGATTTTAGGTCCATTGTGTTAATATGATATGTCAAAATGAAAAAAAAACTGTACAGTCACACATGTGAGGTTGTGCTGAAAATAATGACACCAAACAAGGCAAGGTAAATAGTTTTTAGGTTGAAATATAATGGTGAAATCAAAAAGAGTCAAAAACGGGCAATTATACCCCAGACCCCAGAGGGTTAAAGTAACTTTCTCAAAGATTTTGTTTTGTTCTCTTTAGCGCCTCCTGTGGTGATCAGCAGTAACTGCATGTGTGTGTTTGAGCATCACACGAACAGATGTCTGTTTGATGTCTTTGTATTTATTCTGCGCTTGTTTTGAAGGCTTGTTGTCTGTAGTCGTCAGTTAATTGTTTCTTTTCAACATTAACCTTAAAAAGCAGAAAAGCTCCACTTTAATATTCTTTTGTCATTTAAAATCAAACGGCACCTTTCTATTCATGGGTTTTCTTTTAGATTCAAAACACCATTAGTAAAGAGCAGCTTCCATTTATCCATGACATTTTTAAAAACATTTCTATTCATGATTTTTATATTCATGACTGCAGATTTGGCGCAGTGAAGACCTCGTCACCGAAGAGCTTCTTCCAGTCCTCAGTGAGATTAATTCCTTTTTTTAATTTGTTTGACATGACGGCCTTGGGAAAGTTTGATCCAAGTCATATCAAGTAAAAAGATATTTAATTTGTTTTTACTCTCTTGTGTTGAGAATATCACAGGCAGGAGAGAAAAAAGCGTTCAACTTCTGACTGGAGAGAAGTCGGACGGCCTCGGACCAGCTGGAAACCTGAGCACAGAAATAAAAAGGAATAGTGTTGTTTACTCTCTGAATGTTCACAAGATTGTGGATTCAGGAGGCGTCCTGTCTCTGTCTATGAAATCTTGATATCCTGGTCCCTCTTCTAGTGCAGGGATAGGGGAATTTAATTTGCTGTCATACTTTTTGGTTTGGTGCTAAATCGGATTTCAGACACGAGTAAACTTCAGGATCCGAGGCTCGGCGTCCGTAAACCAACTTAGTAGAGTGAATCCCCCGCCGCTGGAACACAGGCGGCGGACAGCTGGCCTGCGATGGAAACTCAGCTGGTTTCATGTCAACAAAAAGCTCGATCAATATGTGGTTTATCTTTAGCTCAGCCAGGAAAAGCTACAAAATCGGCAGAAAAACATAGAATTGGAGGCGTGTTCTCAGAAGCAGGAGGGCTTATGTGTGTATGAAAATAGCATACTAGCTTCAGCAGGTGTTCAATCATCAATCATCGTCCAGAGAGTTAACTTCACCGTTTATTTGAGGTGTGACGATCTTCACATTTTAATTCTCACTTGCGGTAAAATATTTTCCATCGTGGCCTCTCCGTCGATCTGTCTGCTCTCCTCTGTTTGAATTCTGCACAGTCGCACGATGGCGTTCAGCTTTCCATCGTATCAGAACACATCTTTACCCTCCAGTGCGACACACAGCGCTATATGATGTGTGTCATTGTACGCCTCTGGCACACACACACACACACACACACACACACAGGACGTGCTGCGGCACAACACATCAGCAGCTGACGTTCAGAATACAAAGCGAGAGTGAAGCTCTGCCCTGGATTTCAGGAGCCTTTTGTGTTCTATTTCACTTGATTTGTCACCTGAAGAGTCGACCTCGTCGGCGCGGCTCCTCAGTCGGTGTCATTTCTAATATTATCTGCAGAAAGCAGGACTCTGGGCTGCTGACGTCCGAATATTGTTAGAGCTTAGCCGAGGATTGTCCTTTTGCCTTCCTGACAGTGACATGACCGAGAAAAAAATGAGGAGGAGAATACTTTGGTTCAACATGTGACGTGAACACAAAACCTGCCAAACATGTTGACATGTTTCTGCTGCACAGAAGATTATCTACAGTGTTGAATCATGGTGTGCATGTGCAGCTTGTTAAAAGATATCCTGTTTGATTTGTGTGTCAGGTACAGACTGCTATCACCTGACAGGAGGTCTGAATAAAATGCTGATTTCCTGCGAGCATCAGAGCTGGAAAAAAATGGGACATGGGGTTTTATTGTGACGCCCATATCACTCCTCCACAATGCTGTTGTGTAGGTTTACATAGGATATAAAGAGCAACACATACTGAAGGAATATGACACCCACACCCTTTGTTTTCTACGTAAACTCTCACAGCGACGATGTCTTGACGCAGAAATAATCCCGGCTGACTGCATCTCCTCTCTCTGACATGTAGATTAAAAAAATGACTTCTGTTGGTGTGACGATGTTGGTGTGCGTCAAATGATGTGACGCTGCACTGAAGAATTAGTCCCAACAGATCTATCTTTTCTCTGATTCTTAAAGAGTAATTCCACCAATTTTAAGTGTGTTTACAGCCAAAAAAACTGGTATAGATCTTTTTTTTCTGGCTCCAGACAAAGCTGCATGTAATCTGATGATCAATCCTGATCATTAGTTTTTTAACTTTCCATAATGAGTCCAGCAGCGTTAAAGGAGTCCAGAGACCAGCAGACACAACGTTAGCTTGAAGGGCTCAGACAGGAGGGAGGACGGGGGTGAGAGAGGGGAGGAGAGACAAATTTGGGAGGAGAGAGGAAAAGGACTGCAAGGAGGAGATAAGGAGGAAGTGAAAGAGACAGGCGTGAGCTGAGGAGGAGAGGAGGAGAGGAGAGACTTGTCTTGTTAAGCACATCACGCTGTTTTCGCAGAGTTTGACAACAACTGTTCCACCATCTGCACACTCGATTCCCTCTCTCTGCTTCTTCTTCTTCATTTGTTCTCCATCACTCCACCTTCCCCCACCTCCCCTCCTCCTCCTCCTCCTCCTCCTCTTGTTGTTTTTATCTCTCCTCTCACCTAATTTCCCTTCTTATCCTCTTTCAAATCCCACTCGGGATGTTTTTGAGGGTGTGCATATGTTGAAGTTTTTTTAAAGTGTTTGTACTTTCTCTGAAGCACACACTCCTTGTCTCCTTGTCCTTTCTTCTTCCCCTCATCATCTCTGTTTCCGTTATTTAGATTGGAGAGTCTGTAGGGATGATGATGATATAGAACGATGGATGAAGCCACAGCTTGTGTTGGCGTCATTCCCTCGCTGCACAGACAAACAGAAGACCTACCAGCTCAACATGAACACCTTCAGCAGGTAGATCCCAGTATTTATTGCGGGGGACATTTGGTATTCACTCTCTGCATTCACATATAACCCAACAGTGCAGGTTATTAAAGTTTCCTCAGCCCAGGAGCCCCGACTGTGTGCATTTTATCCTCGTCTTCCTCTGGGAGGTAAGCTCATTAAAACACTCGTCTTTGGCCAAGAACCGAAATGAGGAAGGGACCGAGACTCATTTTAGCCCTCGACACCCAGGAGAGCAAAAAAAATAAAATAAAGATCAGCCGGACTGGAGGTGAATATGCAAGCGCTTGTAGAGTTTTATGTGATCAGCACGTTTGTCAAGTCCTCAGAAAAGTGATGAGAACTTTTAGAAATTGATAATTCTCAAATTTATAGACAAAACAGTCGGTATGTTTTTTGCAAAATGACTGTGTATGTTCAGAGGCTTTCTCACAGCACTGTGTCTCCTTTTTCTGAATATTTTATTTACATTTTTTAAATACAACACAAACCCCAACAGTCAGACTCGCTGACCAGTGGCATGCATAGACTTTTTGAAGGGCAGGGGCAAAAAGAAGGGCACTTTAGCGTGTGTTTTGGCTCCGAAGAGGGCAGTTTATCATGTTTTAACCAGCCAAGGGGGCAGTTTAATGTGTTTTGCCAACCAAGAGGGCACTTTGGCACGCTGTTTTGGCTCCCAAGAAGGCACTTTAGCGCACGTTTTGGCTCCCAAGAAGGCACTTTAACGCACGTTTTGGCTCCCAAGAGGGCACTTTAGCACGTGTTTTGGCTCCCAAGAGGGCACTTTAGCACGTGTTCTGGCTCCAAAGAGGGCAGTTTAATGTGTTTTGCCAACCAAGAGGGCACTTTGGCACGCTGTTTTGGCTCCCAAGAAGGCACTTTAGCGCACATTTTGGCTCCCAAGAAGGCACTTTAGCGCACGTTTTGGCTCCCAAGAAGGCACTTAAGCACGTGTTTTGGCTCCCAAGAGGGCACTTTAGCACGTGTTCTGGCTCCAAAGAGGGCAGTTTATCATGTTTCAACCAGCCAAGGGGGCAATTTAGTGTGTTTTGCCAACCAAGAGGGCACTTTGGCAGGCTTTTTTGGCTCCCAAGAAGGCACTTAAGCGCACGTTTTGGCTCCCAGGAGGGCACTTTAGCGCACGTTTTGGCTCCCAAGAAGGCACTTAAGCACGTGTTTTGGCTCCCAAGAGGGCACTTTAGCACGTGTTCTGGCTCCAAAGAGGGCACTTTAGCACGTTTTTTCCAACAATTGGGCCACGAGGGGGGATGACTGCCCCCCCCCCCCCCCTTGTGCACATCACTGGTTGCTGACAATATAAAAACTCTCACTGCATGATGTCTAGAAAATAAAACAAATGGTGTCTAAATGGCACACGATGATTAAACTGTAACCACTTCCCAGTTCTACATCCTCCTACATAGATCAAACACCAAAACACAACTCTGATACACCCGCTAATCACTTCAACAAAAGCCAAACGTTGTCCCTTCAGAGTACTGGAGGCTGGAACAAACCGGTATCACTGGAAAGATAATATCCAATGAATAATAAGCGAGTGTTTGCTAATGTGTGAGCCATTTGCAGCTTGTTCCGCTTCCCAAAGGTAGAAAAAAATCAATTCATTCTGCTTCACTGTTTGAGAAAGATTGTCTCGGTCATTTCTGTGACTGTAGGTGAGAAACACATTTCCTTTTGTTACATGTCTGTTTTGTAGTTTACCTGTATTTGATCTCACCTTCTCCCTCCGGACACACGCTGCACAAGCTGTGTGTGTGTGTGTGTGTGTGTGTTGTTTGTGCCTCTTTCGACATGGCGTCTCTTCAAAGCCAGAGGAAGGAAGTCGGGTGTTGGGAGGCTGGTTGGCGCCTGCGGGGAGATCAGCAGATCAAAGCCCGTCCTGTCCGGTGGATACAGGCGGGGGGGAGGACGGACACTCGTGTCCTGGTGTCGTCTCCCACCAGGAGGACGCAGCAGGACGACCCGACTCAGAGCGAGCAGCGCATTCTCACTTACATGCAGCTGGTCGGCGCTGCTGGCGGTCTTTTGTACTCGGGATCGTGGTTCGATCACATGGCGTGCTGCTGTGTTTAAAATGTGTGCCGCACGTGTCAAATCGTAAACGCTGCTCTGAAGTTGAGAGAGTCATTTTGGAGGTTAATTAACAAGAAGTTAGTGTAATTAAACTGTTACTGGAAGATTTGACCTGTTCTCTTTGTGTGTTACAATGTGGTGATACACACTCAAAACAACAATTTACTGCACAGGCATTTATATTCATAATATTTTCAGTTTCTTATATACATTTTTAAGAATTGCACCATGAAGTAGCCATCAGACTAAGGGTTTTTAAACTCTTTGGCCTTTTTGAATATGATATGCTGTCGTGGCTCGATGGGCAAAAAAGTATCAACACATCCTTGTACCTGAACGCTGATAGGTCGATTGTCAGTGACGGCAAAAATTACATTTATCACAACTGTGGGAACCTAACATAACATACGTGACGTCATGTAACGAGGTTTGCATTCATACTGGCAGGAACAGCAGTCTCCAGGAAGAAGACCTCACCACGAGATTCCACCAGATACGTGTCCGCTGCGTTACGGCTCTGATCTGGTTTTGCTTCGCCGTCCGCCAACCCTCACAAGTTGCGTTTTGAGACAACCACGGCGCTGTACGGTCGACAACTGGAGTTCCCGAGATGATCACATGATCACTGGCGACCGCAGTTATAGTTATGTGTCATAAAAACAACAACAGGAAGTGAACTTTGCTGCTGTAATAATTGGGATGGACACTAGAGGTCACCGACTAACAAAAATCTCTCGTAAGAAACTGTTTTCACACTCAACCTTTACGTACATTGTACTGTAAATACGCATGTGTCCCTTTTTAAGCAACCCTGCATATTAGTTACATTGTTTGCTGTCAGTGATCGTAAAGAAGGCTGCGACCCTCCGACATCGGCAGACTCGCAGTGTTTCCCCCGGTGTTCCTCCACAGCTGGACACCACCAGAAACACATGAACGTACGTTTTGAGGTCACTTGCTCTGACTTTTATGGTGATCCATATGGAATTACTGCTCTGCTCCATTGTCCAAAAAAATTGTAGGAGTATGTTTCGCAACTCCTGCAGCAAACAATGAAAAAATGATTCGGTTCGCCGACTTTAAATGTGAAACTACAGTGTGGTGCATAAAAGAATGTCCATATTATGCGCTGCATTTCTGCGAGGTATGAACGGTTGAGCAGTCAGTGGAGACGACTGAGAGGAGCTCTGTGGGGGTCTGCACAGCCAATTTGTTACCGCCTTCCCTTAAACACACACAAACACAGACTTACACACATATATGCACACATATGGTTACATACAAACTACACACACACACATACAAACTCCCTACAGCTTCAATTTGTTCTTATTTGTGCTCGGAGATGAGAAGGCGGGCAGAGCGATACGGATGGATGGACGGCAGTGTGGACGGAGAGCGAAAGAAAGAATGAAGGGAGGAAAGAAACAGGGTTGACGGTTAAGTGTATACATTATTCATGCGGGAATAAATGCCTCGTTCGTAACCGTGGTGACATCACCATCCATCAGCCCGCCTGCCCTCCTCCTCCTCCTCCTCCTCCCCTCGTTACTGGTACTGGTGTGTGTAATTTTCCTTTTTTATTTCTTCAACTTCTTCTATCTTTCAGTAACTGTCCTCCTGTCTTCCCTCCATCAATAGAATCATTCATCCTTCTTGTTCAGCTACTTTTTTCTCTTCTTTTGTTGGCACTTGGTGACCGAACCTTCTTCATCCCTCCATTATGGTAACCATCATTGCTTCTGACAGTCTATTGTGAAGTCACTTGTAGCGTCTGTTATCCATCTGTCGCTATGCCAACATGTCGATCTGTTATTTCTTCTTCTTTCAGACTTTGAAAGGACCTCTCCTCTCTGTAGAGATAATCGGTCGTTGTAGTCGTTAAATGTGTCATTACACGCCGACGACACGCTCTTCGTTAAGCCGTACTCTGACGTCCGTCCATCCGTTTCTCCTTCTTGTGATCACATTTCCACATTTATCTCCATCCTTGATAATCACCTGCTTTCATTTTCTCCACAGTAAATAATCATTCTTCCAATTTTGCATATGACGACCACTTTTCTTGTCTAATCTCCGTCATGGTAACCAGCTGTCATTCCACTTATTAAATCCTCCTCCATCTGTCTGTCACCACTCTAACGCTCGACCTCTTTTGAGTGTTTTTTCTTGTCCGCCTCATTTCCCGTTTCTCATTTCTCCCCTCCATTACGGCAGTCTAGCGTCATTCCCGTTATTATATAGAGATCAAGTCATCTGTACCACTCCTCCATCCTTCCATCCATTCCTCTACTAACTGTAACTCCATCTGTTTTTCCACTGCCAGGCCCTTGTAATTCTGATTAAAGCTACTCCATCTTGCAACACATAATTTTGTTTCCCTCGCCGCGCGGCATCCTTCCTCCCATATGGCTCGCTCTCCATCCATTGTTCATCTCCGTGTTCCTCCATCCTCCCCGTCATCCATCCATCGACTCTGATTATCAAGATTTTTTTCTTTTCGTGAGTCTACTCCATCACTGCTCTCCTCAAAAGTAATAGGTCATTTCTCAGTAACACTCGCCCTCTCCTTCCTTCCTTCCCTCCACCCTCCATCTTTCCGGCCTCACATCTTTTCCTCCAACACTCACACACTTCATATTGCTTCATATTGGATGAATGGCCGCAGCAGCGACCTAGCGTCCTCGCCCACTCGCTATGAAGGGACTGCCCTTTAATGAATGTTTCACGGCCGTGACGTCGTCCAGCTCCACTTTATGGGTCTATTTTTTTCTCCTCGGGCTATTTCACAGCGTAATGTTGCCCCGGCGTTGTATTGGCAGCAATATTTTCTCTGTATAGATCTCACATTTGGTGGTGCAGTATGTTTGAAGCATTGATTTTCCTTCCCGAACCTTCCTACTCGTCTGTTTGTAGAGGATGGAGTGTTGCCTCGGGTTGTGTGGTTGGCGATGGATCAGCTTTAAGAAGCACCTGGTTCTTTTTCTCTAAATATCTGTTCTCCGAGTGGATTATCCATATCTCGCCCCGTAAGTACTACAGTTTGTTATGTAGCGGTAGAGTAAATGTGCCTCCAACAGTCAACAGGAAAACATTGATTGCAGAGGATAACTCCTGCTGCAGGCGTATAAAAACTTGACGCCTGCAGGCCGTGCCTCCTTCTTCCCCTTACAGCTTGCCTTCCCTCCAAATCCAAGCTGATGCATCCTCACATCGCTCACCCTTACTAACTCCTCCCTGCTTCACCGTGGCCATGAGCCATGTGACAGATGAAGGGATGCAACCGTGAAATGTAGAAAACAGGCGAGCTTCATCTCTGCTCAGCCTCTGAAGGTACCGAGCCTTCACAGAAAGGTCCTTGTGTCCTTGATGTGGTCTCAGTAGTCATGGTGGACATACCAAGATCTAAAGACTGATAAAGCTCGGCATTTTAAAGAGAAGCTTAATGAGCTCGTCACACTTCTTCATTTAAGTCTGTTTTAAAAGCGGGTTTTTGTTCAAAGCCAACCACGTATACCTAAAACAGGTGCACTTCTGATGATGTGATGAAAGATTTGGCAGCCATCAGTAGATCTGGAGTTTAATTATCAAATGCAAATGTGGTGACAAATCTGCTTATGATTCAAAATCCCATGTGAAACCATTTACTGAATATAGCAACAAGATTAAGAAAAGATGGAAGAAAAAATAATCAAGATACGAACTGAAGGGTTATTCTCAGATATTCTTACCTCAAGAATTTGTACATTGCTTTTGATTTTAAGAAACTCGGGTTCTTTATAAATAACTACATATCATAAGGAATTTAAATTAGACAAATCTTGACAATAACCAAAAGAGATGTGTTTGAGGCGACCAAAACAGATATTTTGAGCCCGAAGCTGTTTTCCTAACTCTAATCATGTGGGTTGTTGTGCATAAACCTAACCAGACCATAAGCACAGCGCTGCTACATGCAAACATTTTTTATTTTGGTTATATTTAGTCGATATAGTTGATGGGTTGATATTTTTAAAGGTGGCATCATTTTGTAGAAACTGAGATTTACGTATTTCAGATCTGCGAGCTAACGAGCCTCCAGGGCTGCAAAAACACTGGCACAGCTGATGGGGAGACTTTGAGGGGCCGTGCCTGCTCAGACCTGTAGGAATTGACCAATTAGAGCAGACTGAGGCCGCGTCCACATGTACCAAAACAACCTTTTTTTCCCTCCGTCTTCCTCGGCATCGTTTCAAGAATATTTGCGTTGCGGATCCACTGAAAACGACTCAAAACGCTGTAGTTCATATTCCAGCCTATAGGTGGTGCTTGAAAGTCACCAAAAACAGAGAAGAAGAGATGGAGCATGCGCATTAAACTTGCACGCTGTAAACAAACAGACAGTAGAAGAAGAAACCAAACACAACAAGAAGACGAAAATGGCTCGTGCAAGGAAACCAGAATCGTTTGTGTGGACCGTTAATGAGGTCGAACTGCTGCTGCGACTCACACTCAACTACAAAGTGAGTAAGTTGCACGAAACACGAACACAAGCATGTAGTCCGCCATTGTTGTAATGAGACATCGCGGGGTTCAGAGGTCGAGGGGTGGGGCGACGGCGTCATCGATACGGACAGTATGTGGATTCGCCGTCCACACGAGAACACAATAGCTACGATTTCGGGGTTTTCCACCCTGAGACCCGGTTTCAAAAGAGTGAGTTTTCAGGGGCTGCGTTTACAGGATCCGTGTGGACCAAAACGACGCAAAACATGAGCGTTTACACTAAAGAGCATTTCCATATGGACGGGACAGGAAAAGGAAAAGAGGAAGGAGCTACAACAGCATTCAAACAGAAGAAGAATATAGAGGTGCTGCAGCAATGATCTGAACCTGGAAATGAGCATTTCACCTGATCTTGAAGAGTTTGCAGTTGATGCAGGATTTCTTTAAATGGGTGGAGGGAACACGTTTACTCTCCCTGACAGAAGATTCTCCGCTGGTCGGTGGACTCGAGCTCGCGGCCTCGTCACTGTGAGAGCGACGGAGCTGAACACTTCATGATAAACTCCAGTTTCTAAAAAAGCTTTGTTTACCACTCTGCTTGCCTGAATGTCTGACTGCCAGTGAAGTAATTACTTTAGAAAAAAGTACAATGTTATCATAATTAATTAAACCAACCAACTGTAGTTTTCCTCTCACAGTACAGTACGTTTGTAGCTGTGTCATTTGCTGTTGACAAAGAGGTCCTCGCAGGATGCAGCGGTGTGTCTGATTACTTCCTGGGGGTGGAGGGTGAACTGGGATTGGACCTCAGGCTACAGGAGCCTTCAGCGCTGCACCTGTAAACCTCCAGGTTTGGTTCCAGTCCAACACTCTCTCTAGTTTGGTTTAACCCCTTAAGGAACACCGTTCCTACATAGGAACACCCTTCACTAAACGAACACCCTTCGTAAAAACAAATAGTTTTTTTGCTAATAGTTTTAAGCACCAGATCTTAACAGTATATACTCACTGTTGGAAAGCTGAGACTGTCGTCATTATTTTAAGCCCAAAAAAGTTATTTCCAGACCATGTAATAGCCTTCTAAACTCACCATGACACAACATTAGAAAGAGCCCTCTACCGCAAGAAGCAAGAATGCCTACATACCTTCAGAGTGTTCCCTTTTTCCACAGCTACAACGTCATGCCACAATTTTTTTCAGAACAACACACACACAGTCCATAGAATGGGAATATCCATGTCATTTTACCCAAAACTAGCTACAAGTGTCGAACAAGCAAGAAACCCTGCAGGGTCTTAGCTTTCATTTGAGACCAAGATTATGTTTCTAGGTAAAGGGGTTCTCAAGTTATAAGCCTTTGAATCTCAGTAGGTGCTCTTGGAAAAAAAGGACCCAAGCAAAACGCACAGACATGCCTTTAGAAAAAAATGTTTAGTCTTTTGACTTCAAATTTTGAGTGTAGCATTGAATTGGATGGAGACCAAAACCTGTGTTCCAACCTCTGTAACTCTGTGTCAGTATGTCATAGAATCACACTTACACCTCTAAAAGAACTTGAGGGTGTTACCTTTCCAATGGTACCACATCCCTGATTCTTAAACTATGTGGGAGCTGTCATGCTTTTAATTTCGGTATGTCGTTTTGGAAAAAGAACCTTAAAATGGGGGCGTTCATTAAGAGGTTAATACCGCCGCTGAGTTCTCTGCATGTCCTCCAAGTCCCCGACATTCATCCAAGAGTTGATTCTTTTCTCGCTGCTCTTATGAGCTAAAATGACCTTTCCGTCAGGGTAAGCTCGCGGCTTCACCTCATCCTCCATCAGAGACTGAAAACTAATCTAGTGAAGCAGGACCTTCACCCTGCCCAGCCACATTACATCTCCCCTATAGTTCTGTAATTGCTCTCTCTCCTCAGAAGAGCCATTTCTGTCTTTCCCGCTGTAGCTGTATTTTTCCATGACACTTTTCTCTTGCATAATCACTCTATAATCGCAGGGACATCATTAAGCCATTGTGCCTTGACATTTTTACTCCTGTACATGACTTACAATGTTCCAAGCTCTACAAAGCCTACATGCATGCCTAATTTCCATCCCACTCACCTATTGTATAGCCGTCCATGAATAAGGAGCTTACAATGAACGTGCTGCACAGACATAAATCTCCACATGTGAGATAGAAGCACGGAGGTGTTCATGCTGAAAATCTCCCATCATGCATCTGACCTACATGTGCGATATGATGTTCAATTCTTCCAAATGTAATCTAAAATGTCATTTCTCTTTTTGGCTGCAGTGGCAGAAAATGTTGCTGTTTTTTCATATTTTTGTGCTCGTATTTAAATGAAACTCCGTCATTCTGTTTGACATGCAGACACGGACACATGTGCAGTGTTTAAAAATACAAAATAAATAAAAACATGTAATTGAAACATGAAATCATACATTATTTGTGTTGCGATGATAATAATATGTCAGTAAAATTCAGATTGTTAGTTTTATTTTAATTGATTGTGCTTAACATTGTATACATCATTCACATACACTCAGTTATGTCACTTATGTAAAAGCATAATTACGACGAAAGAGGCACTTTTAAGATTTACCGTATTTTCGTTTTCAGGTCAAGCTAATTTTCAATGGGAGTGCTACGGGCACTTTTACGACACGAGCATTGAGAACATTGTTTGTGTACACAGAGTTTACTAAAAAGAAGGTTTTTAGCAGTAGCTTGTTCCGCTTGCCGCCGTCCTGCCAGTGGAGAAGTGTCAATCTCAGAATGTGAGATCTATTTTAGTGTTGTTTCTTATATGAGGCTCCTTTTTCAACTTCAAGGTCAAAATAGTTTTTTGCTAACGACAAAACAACAAATTATCCTGCATTTATATGGAACTAAGCTTTAGGAGCGTTCCACCTTAACTGTCCTCCAGGTTACGTCACATTCTGAGATCGACACTTCTCCACTGGCAGGACGGCGGCCAGCGGAACAAGCTACTGCTAACGTGAGTTGTTCAAAAAGCCTCTTTTTAGTAAACTCTGTGTACACAAACAATGTTCTCAATGCTCGTGTTCATGTGTAGAGACCCTGGTGATACTACCAGCAAAGTTTCATGTTGTGTCGAGACTTCTTACTGTTTTAAACAGAGAGATTTTGATGCTATTGTAAAAAAAGTGCCCGTAGCACTCCCATTGAAAATGAGTTTGACTCATATACATTCACAAATAAGCCTTAGTTGCATTTTGGCGAGAGTTTCACTTTAACACAATATTGAAAGAGTGTCTATGTCTCGACACTGAACAGAAAGAAGGTCATTTATTCAGAGGAGGAGGCTCCATACATGAGGTGTGTGTGTGTGTGTGTGTGTGTGTGTGTGTGTGTGTGTGTCAGGTTGAAGGGGATGAAGGGCAGCCCTGTGGGACGCCTCTTGCTGTTCAGTTTAACAAGGTGGCACTGGAGCTGAAAAATCTCATGCATCCTAAAAAGCATTTTCCCCACAGACGGTCATTAGAGACAGCGGTCCTCGGAATGTGTTCAGAGGGGACATCACACGGGGCCAGAAGTACCTGCAATACCATTTGTTTCTAATTTATTTCTTCAAGTTTGTTTTTTGACTTCAATTCTTTGAATAAATGTTTTACAATGGCCGACCCCGTCTGCTGGTTCTGCCAGCATGCAGGAGTGTAGAGCTCTGATTTATAAGATGGTAGCCGTGTTGTGAACTTGCTGAGTGTGTTTTCTTCCTACATCACATCACATAAATGTCCCATGACCCTAAATACTGCTGTGTTGAGATCATAGGAAAGGTACCTCAAGTAACGTGGTATTCAGATATTACTTTAAGTAACACAACAGTTCAGCATGTGGCAACAAAAAGTACGTATGTGTGTTTGTGCTCTTGTTTTTCTGTGTTCTCCTTCCCCTCCACACCTGTCTCATTCCACTCACCTGTGTTCCTCCGCTCTCACTCCACCTGCATCTCATCCCCTCGTTAGCTTAACTTGTATTTAAGTCCAGTCTTTGATTCGGCCTTTGTCGAGGTCACCTGTTGTGTTTGTCTGTTCTATTGTGTTGATGTGACCCCTAATAATTCCTCACCTGCCTGCTGTCCTCCTGTGTTTGGCTCTTCCTTCTCTGCTGTTGTCATGACAACATGTATTTTAAGGGACATTATCAGGTGACATGCTATAAAAGAGTCCAGCTAGAACATAACAGCATCAGGCGACACTCACCAAAAACCTGCAAAAGCCGTCATTGGCTCATTAGAAAAGCCAAATTACACATAATTTGTAGAGAAACAAATGAATCTACCTAAAAGTAGACTGATGTGACACAGCTGTGGTCTTTGTGGTCTTTGTTCAGACACTTCTGCACACTTTCACACAGCAGCAGCAGCAGCAGGATGGAGGATGGAGGAGGCAGAGGTGTTCAGGGACGGGAGACAAAAACAGAAATGTTTTGTTCGGACAAAGAGAGAAACTGTTCAGTTCAAGGTCTGAAGCACCACGGCGGAGTTTAATTTCCAACACTTTCAGAGTGTTCCTGCTCAAATGTCTTGTAAAACCCATTAGTTCTAACAACATCCTGGTTAATATCCCACATGGAAATATTCCATTAATCGCTGAATATGACTTGCGTTACATGTTTAATGTCGGCCATATATTTAAGTCATGATTTCTGAAACTCCGGTTATCACATCGCTTTAATGGGATTTCACATTATTCAAAATGATCATATCATCGTTTGTTTAAAGAGAGTGGACAGAGAGGAAGAGCGCTGAGAAGTGAAGATGGAGAGAATTAGAGGGGAGAGGAGGGGAGGGGAGAGGAGAGGAGAGGGAGGAGGGAGGGGAGGAGGGGAGGGGAGGGGAGGGGAGGGGAGGAGGGAGGGAGAATAGGGGAGGGGAGGGGGAGAGGAGAGGAGAGGAGGGGAGGAGAGGAGAGGAGAGGAGGGGAGGGGAGGGAGGAGGAGAGGAGGGGAGGAGGAGAGGAGAGGAGGGGTGGGATGGGAGCGCTTTTTTTTACGGAGAGAGGGAGGAGGGGAGGGAGGAGAGACGAGAGGAGAGGGGAGGAAGGATAGGGGTGGAGGGGGAGGAGAGGGAGGAGGGAGAAGGAGAGGAAGGGGAGGGGAGAGGAGGAGAGGAGGAGGGGAGGAGAGGAGAGGAGAGGAGAGGATGAGGGGAGGGGAGGGAGGAGAGGAGAGGAGGGGGGAGGAGAGGAGAGGGAGGCTGCTCTCCCATGCATTTCATCTTTTTTTCATTAGTTTCAAAAGGTGTAGGGTGTGAGGAGAGGCAAGGTGTGTGTGTGTGAAGTGGTGTGTGTGTGTGTGTGTGTGTGTGCGTGTATGTGTGTGTGTGTGTGTGTGTGTTGTTCTGAGTAGGATGGATATTGCCAGGAGAGGCAATGAAGACTGAGAGGAGATGAAGTGTGTGTTTGCGTGTGTTTGTCTTGTTTTGATAAAGATGAGAGCATGTGTGTGTGTGTGTGTGTGTGTGTGTGTGTGTGTGTGTGTGTGTTTTGATGAACACGAGGATAAAAGTGAAGGTGTGTGTGATGTGTTCTTGCTGTGCGGCGGTGGGCGACACTGTAGGATCTCGATGGAGAGATTCTGTATGGAAATGTGACCCCACTGTTGTGCGTGTGTGTGTGTTTATGCGTGTGTAGGTTTGTGTTTGTGTGTGACTCATCTTAAAGTACCATAACAGCATATTCTTCCTCCCAAACACGTACACTTGACTCTCTTCGCTGATCATATGGAAACAGTTTCAGTTGAGAGTTTGACACTCGGAGGCTGTTTTTGCATGAATTGATCAGAGTGTACGTTGAATATCTGATTTTAAGACAAGGAGGAGCCTTTACGCGTGATTTGTGATTTGTTAAGCGAGTCTCGGTCCAACATTCAGCGCACACACGTGTGGAGACTGAAGCTTCCCCTGCACGTCCACACAGCAGGTTTCTGCAGGGTCTGCATTCCAAAATTTGACAATTTTAGGCCTTGAAAAGTCTTAAATATGTCCATATTTTGCATATGGGTCTTAAATTACCTTTAGTTAGGTCTTGAATATGTACCACTTCCATCCTCGCCTTTTGGGTGAAATGTGTTGGTGAGATTCTCAGTCGGCTCCGTGTGTTGTTCTTCTGTCTGAATTATCAGGAACATAAGAGGCATTTTGTCAACAGCCCGGTCGGAATTTATCGCTGTACAAGGAGAGACTTCAACAGCGGAATCTGCTACAACTGTGGGAAACTGTACACTTAACAAATGTTGTTTGAACAACCAGAATTCAGTTTGGAAAAAGCTGTAAAATAATGAATTTGAAGCGAGGGACACTCGGTGTGAAAAGCGCTGCTGTCACACACAAAATCAGAAAAACACCAGTTAGCTTCTAAAAGTCTCCAGTGAGTCTCTCATCACACACTTTTGTACGCCTTTATCACCAGTTTCCTCCGGTCCAAGTTCATCCAGTTCTGCTCGACCCGAACTCTGCACCGCCTCATTCAAACCATCTTCTTGCGGCTCGACTCTGACTTAACCGGAGGCTTGGTTTTGAACACCATGCTAAAGATTTGGCTCAGAGTTGTGTACGTTACCTGCAGACATGCATATTTGATTTTACTGTTCAGTGCTCAGACTTGCTTGTCATATTATTGGGTGTTTAGTTGTTGTTTTTTAATGGTTAACTTAAGGGACAACAGGTGAAAATTAGCCTTCTGGCTAACATTAGCACATTTACAGTGATGTTGATTAATGTGCATTGTCCCTGCAAAATAAATAAACTTAAACTAAACTAAAAAAAGTTAGTTATTTTTGAAAATAATTCTGGGACCGCACTTTTCCTTCCTTTTTCGTACTTCGTGTAGGTCTTAAATTTAGTTCAAAGGTCTAAAAAAGACTTAAATTTGACTTGTTCAAACCTGCAGAAACCCTGACAGAGAGACGACTTCTCGTGTCCAGCAGTCACGTGTGCATCCTTTATTTTTATTCTAGATTTAACAAGATGATTGGACTTTTGCGTGTGAAAACCATTAAAATAGAGTGTTGTGTGTGTGTGTGTGTGTGTGTGTGTGTGTATATATATACAATGTAAACCATGTGTAGAGGGGATCTTTAAATGTTCACACGGTGTCAAAATGCATCTGAAACAAAACACACATGACTGGTGTTTGAAAATGAAGTATTTTACGTCAGACCTCAGATCATTACGCTGTGGAACCTGTCGCTCTCCCCTCACAGTGTCTTTGCCTCACATCTCTTCCTCCACGCCTCCCTTGAAACTCTCCTGTCCTCTGAAACACACCTCATAGTTTGGAAACCTTCTGATATAAAGTTAACATAATGTGTAGGAAATGTACTAAAGGAGGCAGGATCTCTGGGGTAAGTGTAAACTGCCTGTCTGAGCATCTTCTGCTGCTCATTATTCCCTCTGTCGGCCTTCGTCTCCGTCTCAGACACTACGCTCCTGTATTTGCCTTTGCTGGTTGTTTTTCCTGTCAAGAGTTTGAAACGTACAATGTATAAAGTTTATTATTAGATTAACTCAAAGTGCTTTTCCTCCAGCTCGGTCATTGTTACAGAAGGTGTGTTACTTCTTAAACTACTTACTGGATGTCACTGCAACTTGGAAATCTAATTTTGGTACTTTGTCCTACTTTGGCGGTGCATTTGTCTCCCGCTCTGGTGACTTAAAAAAAGTTTTTCAAGTGGGCGCTTTTAAATTGTTGGCACGTGTGCTCGGTTTCTGTAACGGAGTGTAATTTGTCAGAAGGTTTATTACAGTAGGAACTGCAGGACACACTCTTCTTTACAAGAGCCTCTTTTATAAAAACCTTTTTAAACCAGAATACAGACCCCTCCGATCACGACAGGTTAGATTTTTAAGCTTTATTTTTTTCAGGAGGTCTTTATTAATCAACATTTCTTTTACAAAACAGAAATGTGGACAAGGTAACAGCAAAATGAGTCACAGAGAACAAGTTGAATCTGTTTCTGCAGCGACGCTGTAATCTGTTCACACAAACACATTTGAACCGCCTGAAGATTAAAGGCAGGAGAACTCGTGTTCAGAGCCAAATTTATATTGTAAAGCTGCTTACTGTCATTTTTCAATGTTAACTTCTAATTCGATGGCTGTCTCCACTGTTTAAGTCCACACATGCAAACAAGATGGATCATTAAGTGAAGCGACGTGACGCAGCTGTGGTGTTGGTTCAAATACTTCTGCACACTTTCACAAACAGCAGCAACATGTTGGAGATGTTCAGGGACGGGAGACAAAAACAGAAATCTGATGAGAGAAACGGTTCAGTTCAAGGTCTGACGCACCGGGACGGAGTTTAATTCCCAACACTTTCACTGTGTTCCTGCTAAAATGTCTTGCAAAACTCATTAATATTACAACATACATCCCACATGGAAATATCACATCAGTCGCTGATTCTGACTCATGTTACATGTTTAATGTCTGCCATATATTTAAATCATGATTCCACATTATTTAAAATGATGAAGAGGAAAAGCGCCGTCTGTATGTTTGTAAAAAAAAAAGTTATGAATAAAATTAGAGTCAGGGCCCATTTTGATCCAACCTCAAAGAATCACTCTTAAAAAAAATTATTTGAAGAGCCAATTTCTAAAAATGAAAAAGAAACAAGACGTCAAGTGTCTCATCAGCAGCGAGAGCGGCTCTGAAGAGATCAACCATGAGCAGCTAATCAGATACAAGAGTTTACCCAACAGAATCCTCAGAAATCCTGCGAATATTAACGTCTGAAGAACTAATTAGTGTGAAATCTAAAATATCTTCAGTTAACAAGCAAAATTTAAAATTATCTAATGTGTTTATCAGTAAATGCAGAAATAAGAACGAGCCACAAACCACCAGCAGCAAGAAAAAATCATTTTTCAACACCAAAGCCAACTTCATGAGTAACAGTGTTCATCCCTGTTTATAGAGACTGACAGCCCGTTATTCAGAAACCCAAACAGTCACAAAGGTTTCTAAATCGGACCAAAACCCGACATGTCCGTCAGCCTGTAAACCAAAGTCCACTGCTCCAAAAATACACTGTCCATGGAGTTATCGGGATGTGGTTATAGGGTATATTAGCTAACAGAGCTAACAGAGCTAACAGAGCGATGGGAGTCAAGCTGCGGGACAAATGGACTTTTGGTCCAATCTGACAATGTGTGGTACTGTTGGGGGTTTAACGCCCCGTGGAAACTTCCCAGGACACCGAAGAACAAATCGGCTCATTCCAGTTTCATTGAAGATGAAGGATGTTAACTTTTGTCCTCCACCAATGTCCCAAAGTTTCACTGGGATCAATAGGCTTTTGTTTTTCAAGTACACAATATATGTGCAGACGATCCAATCTGCAGAAAAACACACGTTTAGATAAAACAGTTGCCTTTTAAAGCATGAAAAATCAGCCAATCAGCAGCCTGTTTGATAACAAGACATTTCTTTAGGTTCAGTCCCAGCAGGGATGAAGTTCTGAGGACGGAGAGAACCATCGGAGACTGTACGCAGCAGTGACATTCAGATGTTGTCGTCTCACAAAGTGACCAGCCAGCAGTGTGTCGGTGGCATTATTGATTCCTCCACCAAAGAGCCATTTCACAGAAGCAGATGACGGAGCGCAGGAGTTAAAGAATGATAACAGACAGAGAGATGGAGAGAGATTGTTTTTCATTTGTGTTATTGATGAACTAATCATGCTGCTCGGCCTAATCAGAGAATCATTTCAAAGCCTGTTTGTTCGTGCTGGTTTGGAAATCAATAGCTCGCACTCTCATCCTCTTCAGTCTCACTCTGTCTCCCTTCTTTGTCTTTCCGTCTCACTCTCATTTATTAAAGTGATAATCTAATAATTACGGAGCATCATCTGAGTCAGTCCAGACTGAGATATCTCAACAGCTACTTGTTGGATTGCAATGAAACTCTGCACAGATTCGTAACTCCTAGATGACATTGCAGGGCTCAACTGTTGGTGCCCTCAGGATATTGTTTTGTTAGGAAAATTGGATGTATAATCCTTGATGTTCAATAAAGAAAGAAAGAAAGGACATCTGTGTTTGGGATTAACAAACAACCCTGTTAGCATTAGCCGCTGCCGGAGGAATAAATACCCAGAACTGAGGAGAGCACAGGGTTTGTTTTTAAATGTTTGTGATTAAAAAGTAAATTTATCCTTACGCTTACTCTTCACCTGTCTGCAGCAACAAGTCACGGAGGTGCCAAAATCCCCAAAATGCGTTTGCAGCGTTACTTTTGCAGCACATCATTCCTAACAACAGTGGCGTGCGCAGACTTTTTGAAGGGCAGGGGCGAAAAGAAGGGCACTTTAGCACGCATTTTGGCTCCCAAGAGGGCACTTTAGCACGCATTTTGGCTCCCAAGAGGGCACTTTAGCATGTGTTTTGGCTCCCAAGAGGGCAGTTTATCATGTTTTAACCAGCCAAGGGGGCAGTTTAGTGTGTTTTGCCAACCAAGAGGGCACTATGGCATGCTTTTTTGGCTCCCAGAAGGGCACTTCAGCACACGTTTTGGCTCCCAGGAGGGCACTTTAGCACACATTTTGGCTCCCAGGAGGGCACTTTAGCACACGTTTTGGCTCCGAGGAGGGCACTTTAGCACACGTTTTGGCTCCCAGGAGGGCACTTTAGCACACGTTTTGGCTCCCAGGAGGGCACTTTAGCACGCGTTTTGGCTCCCAGGAGGGCACTTTAGCGCACGTTTTTCAACAATTGGGCCACAACTGCCCCCCCTTGTGCACATCACTGCCCAACAATATATCGAGACAATCTGAACCCAAGACTCGATTATGAACTTTCATCCTACTTTCCAAAACCTTCTGACTGTCTGAAATATTTTGCTGTTTACCTTGAGACAATAAATAAACAGCCTGACTGATGAACTGAGTCAGTCTGAGCCGATATTCTTGTGCTCTGTTATTGATGATCACATCATTAATCACACACACAGAGAGCTAGTTCGTTTTAATGAGACATTCTTTATTAAATCAAATAGTTCAATAAACACTGAAGATGGTTGTTTGGTCTGAGAGAGGGAAGGCAAAAAAAAAGAGAGGGAGAGAGAGAGAGGTGCTGCCTTAAAAGCAGAGTACCATTCATCATTAGCAGAGTGCCGCCTTAAAACTGCGAAGCATCCATCAGCCTATCAGCAGCCGTCTAATGAGCATCAGGCCACTTCATCAGCTTCAACACAATCTGCCCTCTCATTCGTCTCTGAGTGGGAGGCCTGTCTGTTAATGTCAGCCCTGATAAACGCCACACACACACACACACACACACACTCACACTCATCAGTGGTGGAATTTATTTATTAATTTATGTGAAATCGTTCGCTGTGTATGCTCGGCTCGGATTTGTTATTACATTACATTTATATTCTACTCCACTGCTAGTGACGCTATCAAATCAATCAAATATAACAAAAAAGTGATTAACTGACTGATTAGTATCTTTAATACAAAGTTCACCACTCGTGTCTGCAACGTAACATACGTCCAACTTAATCTTAGTGTTTATCTAAAGTGCCCGTTGATCTATGCAGTGGACGTTACCCGTTTAAGCAAGAATGTTTCCGTCTTTGATTAGCTTTTTGTTCCCTTACAGTTAGCACCCGAGTGTAATTACATATCTGTAGACTGAACATCAATCACAGCCTGGCTACAGTGTGTGTGCTATAATATATGAGCTGATAAAACAAGCATAAATCCTGCCGACAGTGAAATATGAGTAAAGCTGCTTGGCCTGATAACATCCCTCGTCACTTGAACACATGTAGCAGTCAGCTAGCTGACACTGTTACTGATATGTTCAACATATCATCCTCACAGGAGAGTGTGAGCGTCCACCTGCTTCATGACAGCCTTCGTTGTCCCTGTACCTGAAGGCAGGAACACACTGGCCCAGACGTTGGACATCTGAAACGTTTGGGGAGGCTCGGATGTTGAGCTGTTTGGAAGCTTTTGGAACCACGCAGACGGTGTCTGGTCAGATTCAACTTGCAAAGTCTGAGAGTGCTGGCTGTCAGAGGATTGGACGCCATCGGATACTCTGATTGTTTGTCTGCTAGCTGTTCTGATTGGCGGTGTGCTAGTCAGCGTGGTGTGTGGGAGGGGAAGAAGTGACGACGGTAAACAAACCACTTAAACAGAAATGGAGACGTCTTCATATAACAACGAGCCCGAGAGCAGACAACGCGACCATCAGCTCAGCCATGATGATCTTTCAATTAATTCCAAGTATTGTATTCCACAAACAGGTCAAACGAATACTGAGCCAATACTGTGTGCGCTCTGTTTTTCTCTGATAATCTATGGGCTGCACTCCGTTCCGTCATTTCCTGTTTTCATGTTTTGGATTACTGGCACGAGACTAGCACCGCCCGATGTTAAGGAGGCTTATTGCATCTTGCACAAGCGCAGAACGTACGCGCTGCTGTGTAGTTGGCAGCAGTCGGTATGTTTCAATCCAACTTTTCTGCCGAACGGGTCAGACGAGAGGCATCGGAGTGGTGGGATAAAGGCTGCTGGCTGCTGGTTTGAGTCTAGGCGGTGTGTGGGCCCAATGCTCGAGGACAACACCCACCCAGCTTCACTCTGTAGAAGTATTCTGCCGTACCATCGGGCCACAGAACAGCTCTGTTTCTCAGGCTGAGACTCCTCAGTTCATCATCAACACTCCACCATAAACAATAGATTATTTCTATGACTTATTCAGCCATCTGTATAATATTTATTTGTGTGGTTAGCATAGAGGGGACTGCAACGTGTTTGTACAACCCTGTGATGTGAAATGATAAATAATTGAAGCTCGTATCTTGTATCTTGGCTTTACTTCTGAAATAGTTCTGCTTCTGGCCCATTTCCAACTTGAATGTGCGTGCTCTGAATGTGTCTTGTCACATGGGAGGTCAGATGGGAGATGGAAAGTCATTCAAACCAACAGAGAGAGAAATCCTCCTCTTTTCCTCCCTCAATTTGTCTGTCTCTCAGTTTCTCTCTCTCCAATTAACCATCATCCACCTCTGAGGATCCTACAGATGTTACAGATGAGGAATTACCCTTGTTGCTAAGTTTCCTGCCTAATGTCACCTGGCATCCAGACTCTCTGCACACATGCACAAACACATGCACACACCCTCGTGGAGGCATTCTCACCAGGACCATCAGGACACCCTGGTAACTCTGGGAGCTTCTGGTGTTCTGAGCAGAATCATAAACACGGTACTGATGCTTGGTCTTCACGATTTGCCCTTGACGTCTCTGGATATTTTGCTTTTTTTATTTTTTGCTCCCGTCAAAGAATCTTTCTCTTTTTTATTAAAACCAACAGCTCCAGATGATTCTGCTTTTAGATGCTGCAGTGTTCGTTTATCAATTGATTTCTCACCTAGCAGACAGCCACTTTCTAAAGCTGCACTCATCAATACCTTTACAATGGAACAAATGAGAGCCACACACATTATCGAATTGTGCACACAACTGATCTACTTGTCAGGGTGACTTCCTATTTAAATGTAAAGGCTGATCGGTCCTCTTTGCTAAAGAGCACAATGGGCAACACTTTGTGGACTGCCAGGCCTGTAAAATACATACAACAACACAAAACAACCATTATAACAAAATGATATGATGACAGAATGCATAGATATTCTATTGTGTGTTTAATGCACATTACATTCTAAGATATCTCAGCTGAATATAATAACACCACAGCAGAATTATGATCCTAGCGATGGATGGTTCTAGTCTGTCAGTATGAACTGGAGATAAAAAGCTCTGATTGGTTCTTTCAGCCCAGAGTAGCGTCTGCTGTATTCTCTTCCGGTTTCATGTAGCACCAATATCGTTCCCCATCAAAATCGGGGAACCTGTTAATAGCCTGAGAGACAAACCACAGGTGAAGTAAGTCTATGAAACTCTGGCTGCTGCTTGTTAGAGAGGTATTTCTGGATGGCACCTGCATGAAGATGGACTGTCTGTGCAGGAGAAGGAATATATCTGAAATTGGTGCTACATGACCAGAGAGAGCTGGAAGAAGGGATGTGATGTTCCCTTTTAGTTTAACCGTATAAAACCTGAATGCACTTCCACAAAGCTGGTTGAAAATTGGCAAAGATCCCATCTGAGCTAATTGCTGTGACTGCATGTAATAATTGTGGGTGACCCAATCAACATTTTTCTCATCACCGCTGTGTTTGCTGGACTGTTTATGTGAAAAGTTCAAGAGCCAAGTCTGTCAGCCTCATCTCTGCCTGAACCGAAATACCAGCCGACAGCGATGCCACAGATGCTTTATGACAGAAGATAAATGATTGGAGTCGACTTCCCTCCCGTAAGGTAAAACAACACTGTCAGAGAAGCCGACAGTAACCCTGAAGCCCCAAGTACACTCGGTCTGAACTGCAGCCACTTGTGTTTAATTTTCCCAGCGTCCCCGGGAACGCATCGTGATGCAATCAAGCCCAAGTGCAAACGAATGATGATGGGTTTCATGGCTGTGGGTTTTTCAAGAGCTCCTACATTTCAGAACTGAGTGAGACCCAGAAGAGCAGCTGAAGGATGTTTGACAACTGCAGCTCTCAGGATGTACCTGTTTGACACCAGACTGACATGAATCCAGTGTTTTAATCAAGAATCATTGCAGATACTCGGTGGCCACGGCAGGCGAGAGAGACTTCAATCAGAGGATAATAATTTGGAGACACAGTTTGGCATGTTGTGGGTCAGATCAGACTGGATTCTGTTCTGTTCTTAAAGGGATATTCCGGTGTAAGTTTAATCCATGGTCTAAATCACCGTGAAACTGTGTTAGACTCCCTCTCGAGAGATCGAGTTAGCAGACCGCTAATTTACGGAGTTTTATCAACCTCAGAAACGACCGCACGACAACAATACACTGCAGTAAATGGATCCAAATATAAACCGCCACCAAAAAGCCACAAATAATGCTCAGAACAGCACCAAACTTCAGCAACAGTACAAATAGGGTCTCAGCACATAGTCCGGGGCATCTAACCTCCGCTAGCTTAGCTGGATTTCTACTGAAAAGCTGACTAAATTTACCACTCTTCTGCAGCAGCTCCCTGTTGACGGGAAGTCCCGACGAGTCGATTACCGAGTGCAGTAGAGTTCCGCGGCTCATGGATGAAAATGTATGATTATGACTCCATGGAAAAGCAATCAAAGTTCATATGTGTCTTACCTGCCAGTTTATAACAGTTATTATCGAGAGCGGACAGGGAAAAGAACGGAATTGAGCATTTCTAACCGCACTCGGTAATCGTCGCGTCGGGACTTCCCCGACCCCGAAGCTGATGGAGGAGAGTTGAACTCTGTTTTTAGCTTCACGATAGAAATCCAGCTAAGCTAGCGGAGGTTAGATGCCCCGGACTATGTGCTGAGACCCTATTTGTACTGTTGCTGAAGTTTGGTGCTGTTCTGAGCATTATTTGTGGCTTTTTGGTGGCGGTTTATATTTGGATCCATTTACTGCAGTGTATTGTTGTCGTGCGGTCGTTTCTGAGGTTGATAAAACTCCGTAAATTAGCGGTCTGCTAACTTGATCTCTCGAGAGGGAGTCTAACACAGTTTCACGGTGATTTAGACCATGGATTAAATTTACACCGGAATATCCCTTTAAGGTTACAGACACACTGACTGCAGGAGCGTGAACATTAATAAACTTTCCCTGCAAGAGAGTTTCCGAGTGTAAACATCAAATTCCTTCCGTGTCCCGGTCTGTCTCCTTCTGTTGGCCACGTCTGGTCCCACAACTCATCACCAAACTGTTGTTCACCTCTGTTGTACACACAAATAAAGGCCAAATCTGCTTGTTAGTTCGAAGTTATCTTCTGGTGCTTTTTACATGTTTTTGTTCCTCAGAATCACCTGCTCATCTGCCAACCTGCCCGAGCCATCACACCATCCCCGCCAGCCGTCCAATCCCACACCTCACCAGCCTCCACCATCTTCCTACCTCACCTGCTGCTTGAAGACCTCGTTCCCCCTCCACACACCAAAGACACCAAACACACCTGTCATGTGTGTCCTGTGTTTGGATCCCTCTTGTGTTCATAACAATACGGCTGGTTGAACAGTGAATTAGCCTCTGCAGTGCCTCTGTGCTGTGTGGAGAACATTATGTGAAGATGCAGTGAGGTGCAGGAAGTTATTTTACTGTGTTACTTTGACAACGTCACAACTCTGATTCACTGTGACTACAGTAATAAGTCATTTTGAGAAAATCCAACACTTAAATCATCTGAGTAAATGAGTTTTTGTTTTGTTATGCCCTAAAAACATCTCAGAAAATATTGGCTAATATATTCTTCTTTTATTTGTTTGAAACACGATGTTATGAAGCTGCTGCTCTTTTCATCTTCCTGTTGAGACTAATGTTGTTCTCCCTTCAAACGACCAATTAACGTGAGGAGAGGGTGATAACGGGGGAGATAGGGAGTGTGAGGGGAATAAAGACTTATTACTACTGAGCCGTGATACGCCGCAGTCACATCAACCACTGCATTCAAATATCTGCAGTGATGTGCACAAGGGGAGGGCAGTCGCCCCCCTCTCGTGGCCCAATTGTTGAAAAACGTGCGCTAAAGTGCCCTTCCGGGAGCCAAAACGTGCGCTAAAGTGCCATCTTGAAAGCCAAAAAAGTGTGCCAAAGTGCCCTCTCGGTTGGCAAAACACACTAAACTGCCCCCTTGGCTGGTTAAAACAGGCGCTAAAGTGCCCTCTTGGGAGCCAAAACAGGTGCTAAAGTGCCCTCTTGGGAGCCAAAACACACGCTGAAGTGCCCTCTTCGGAGCCAAAACATGTGCTAAAGTGCCCTCTTGGGAGCCAAAACACGTGCTAAAGTGCCCTCTTGGCAGCCAAAACGCATACTAAAGTGCCCTCTTAGGAGCCAAAACACGTGCTAAAGTGCCCTCTTGGGAGCCAAAACAGGTGCTAAAGTGCCCTCTTGGGAGCCAAAACGCGCGCTAAAGTGCCCTCACGGGAGCCAAAACACGTGCTAAAGTGCCCTCTTGCCCTTCTTTTCGCCCCTGCCCTTCAAAAAGTCTGTGCACGCCACTGTGTATGTGTGTTGCAACAGTTGACCTATTCCATTTAAAGCCGAGGCAAAGGGACGCCAAATGTCCAGAGAGGACTGCTGACCACAGGCACTCACACTGTGTGGAGGGTTGGCAGCAGTACACAGAGGGCTGAGGATCAGTGTTTGATCCATACTGACCTTTAGCTCGGCTCCAAGTCGCCTCTCCTCTCCTGATAATCCCTCTCCCCATCTCCTCTCATCTCGCCTCTCAATATCCTCCAGCATCCTGTTTCTTTCTCTGTCACTGAAATTATTTGATTCATTATTGATGTAAACAAAGCCGACACATATCGGGGTTCAATGTTTTTCGTTGCCGGTAGAGAAAAGCCTCTGAGATGAGATGACGCTGCGTGAAAGCCAGAAAGATTTAAGTAAAACAGTCTTTTTTTTTTTCTTTCTGATATCACACCAGTAATGATGATTAGGTCTTTGGTCTGAAGATCCCGAGAGATTATTACAGCTCATTTCCACCTGTCAGAAATGTATTTCCCATGTGGCAGCAACTTGTCACAGGAGCTGTCAGACTCAAACTAAACTGGGCTTCCTGAACACTTTCAGTTCTGACTAACGCTGAGCTGCTCACTATAACGCTCTCACACGGAGAGAGTCGCCGGCCTTCTGTTTGTGAGAATATGAAAATGTCTGCTCCTCAGAAATGACACAACAACCACTTGTTTAAATGAAATAGCCCAAAAAATCTACTACCTTTACTTAAGATGCTCTTTTATTCTGAACACAGCCTGTACAACATCACACAACGGTCCAAAAATAATATGTTCCTCTCAAAAACACATTTTGTTACGGTTGATTTTCAAAACGAAGCTAGCTGACAAACACATCACATGTCATGAGTTTTGGACTGTTAATGTTGTCAGAAGGTTTTGTTTTGGCTGGTTTAGGGAAAAATATACATAAGATCAGGAAAACATGATGGACGTACGTTATGTAGTGTGACCTACTTACAAATCAACGTTGAAACGTCTTCGAAACAAACGACTCGAGCCTGTATTTATTTTTAAAATATATATTTTTGAAGACGTGGCAGTGTCAAATGTTTAAATTTTTGTAGAAATGTATAGACTGCATATTCGGTAAGAAAACAACAAAACAACTGTGTCCATGATCTACAGATTGGACAAATGGATGTCCGGGTTGGAAGGAGCCTGTGAGAATGCAAATGTAATATTCTCAGTCGCCTGAATTGAATCACAATCAGGGTTTGTCTCACGGAGGAGCATCTCATCACCGCAATCTGAGACTGTGTATTGATTTCCCTGTTTGTCACCTACATGTTTCTGTGTGCAGCATCTGTGCTTCTGTCAGCAGGCTCGGTCTAAACCCAGGGATCAGCTGTCATCCCCTCTGCCACACTGCCCCCGGCTCCATCTTATCACTGGAACTATACTGAGTCGGTGTAGCCAACGGCAAGACTACGATACACCGCTTCACTGTCACCGACTGAAGAGGATCGACTGACTGTGTGTGTGTAATGCGAATGTTAATCTTAGCGTCGGAGAATAGATGAGCCATCTATTGATTTGGATATTGACTCATCCACTCTGCTAATAGATGCATGTTTCCTGACAGTTGCCGCATCACAAACTCTCTTCATCAGACATGCGAGAGCGACAGGAAGCTAAAATAAAATACAAACAACAACAACAACAACAAAAAAGCTCAAGTGTTGTATCAAGACTCGTTTCATTCAGTCTCTCAGTTCAATTCAATTTCATTCTATTAAATTCAAGTGTGGTTCTGAGTGAAATGGAAGCAATCCAATATCACTAATGCATCCGAACACATAAAATGCACCTTTTAGAATTACATCAAAGAGATTCTCTAGCTAAGGTGTTTCTGGTCACTTTGGATGTGTGGGAGGGTTAAAACACCTGAATCTACAGCTGTGATCACTCCTGCTAGTTTCACTGTTAGTGTCAGTATACTGTATGTTCAGGAAATCATTACTTTATTTATAACATATCAGTGGTAAAAGAGGTATTGCTTTATCTTTATAAAGAAATACATTGTATACTACATTTATCCTGACTTCCTCCATTACTGCCGTAACAGCTACTACAGACATTAGATGCCGCCACCTCACAAACAAACGGTCATAATAAGCTCCTTTCCCATTAGACTTAAACAGGACTGTTAATGTCGTGGCAATTGTGGTGTTTATCAATTTAGGCTAAGATTAGTTCTGATCAAAATTTAAACTGAGTTTAAAATTAGTGATTCTATATTTTAAATTAAAGCGAAACTCTCACCAAAATGCAACCTAGGCTTTTTTTGTGAATGCATATGAGTCAAACCAAACGTTTTCGGGTCAAACTGATTTTCAATGGGAGTGCTACGGGCACTCTAGCAATAGCATCAAAATCTCTATTCTTAAAACAGTAAGAAGTCTCGACACAACATGAAACTTTGCTGGTAGTATCACCAGGGTCTCTACACATGAACACGAGCATTGAGAACATTGTTTGTGTACACAGAGTTTACTAAAAAGAAGCTTTTTGAACAACTCACGTTAGCAGTAGCTTGTTCCGCTCGCCGCCGTCCTGCCAGTGGAGAAGTGTCGACCTCAGATTGTGACGTAACCTGGAGGACAGTTAAGGTGGAACGCTCCTAAAGCTTAGTTCCATATAAATGCAGGATTATTTGTTGTTTTGTCGTTAGTGAAAAACAATATTGACCTTGAAGTTGAAAAAGGAGCCTCATATAAGAAACAACACTAAAATAGATCTCACATTCTGAGATCGACACTTCTCCACTGGCAGGACGGCGGCGAGCGGAACAAGCTACTGCTAACATGAGTTGTTCAAAAACCTTATTTTTAGTAAACTCTGTGTACACAAACAATGTTCTCAATGCTCGTGTTCATGTGTAGAGACCTTGGTGATACTACCAGCAAAGTTTCATGTTGTGTCGAGTCTTCTTACTGTTTTAAAAACTAAACTGTTTAGTAAAAGTTGAAACCCACTTGAATGAACTCTAGTCACTGGCTTGTAATCCTTCTAGCCTAGTTTAACGCCACATCTCCACCTACCGGCTCAGATCATATACAGGTACTGTGAACGTAACATTAACAGTCAATGTTTTATTCTGGCTGTAATTTATCAAGATGAGCACTAAACACAGAGAAAGTGTTCGCAACGGCATCAATAGTTCATTCAAGGTGGAGTGGAGCAGAAAGAAGAATTAAAACAGGACCGATTTTACCTGAGGAGCCGTCTCTTTTGATTTCAAATGAAGGCCCTCTCTCTGTTTGACAGTGTACGATAAACACTCTCATCTACAAAAGCGTCTTTAATGTGATCGGTGCACACACAGTCTATTTCAGTCTCTTTACTGCCTCTTGAACTCAGGTGGGAGCCAATCAGAGTCATCCACTTCTACAACAAGAACGCTGTGACAACTAATGAGTCATTAACCTGATGGAAGTACCTCTTCAAGTTGACTTCTGTCTATTTATTTGCCTTTATTTGCCTGGAACATCAGTGGGGGCTGCTGCAAAGATCACCTGCTGCACCCCCGACAGACTTGCAGACTCCAGCTGAACATCCCAGCGATGCAGGCGGGGGGGTTAAAGACAGTGAGGGCGACCTGAGGAGTAGCTGGTGCAAGTAAAAAAGAAAAACAAATAGACTTGAGGAGGGGTTGACCCCACCACCAACACCAGCTAACCCCTTTTAGCTCAGCCGCGAGGAGGCCAGAGAAGCATGCACATACATCTGGCCTTTGTGTCGGCCCTGCTTTCACTTTCGCCACAAGATGCACACACACATTTAGAAACACACAGCAGACACACACACTTCCATTAGTTCTTGGAGCCTCTGCTCTCTCCGTCTGCTCTGCCAGGGCAATGGATCCATTTCAGCCTGATCGCTGCAGTCTGAGTCAGATGGATACCGAGCAGCAGAGGCCAGACACTCAGTCGGTCTTTATTTTAAAGAAGGTGAAAGCCCATGAAGCCCATTTACAAGCAGGTACTATTGTTTCTTTTCAAGGAAAATGGACTGGTCATAGTATTTCAGAACCTGGAGAAAACAGTGTAATTATGTCATTTCTAGGAGACAGGATGGTAATTTGTCATCCTTTTTCTGAGGTGTTGAATGTATTCATTGTTATTTCCAAAAATGTCAAGAAGTTTAAACCTGCAGCTCCCCTCCAGAACTGAAGAAGCCTCTTGGATGAGAGTTGAAACGTCTCCAAGAAACTGAAACAGGTCCAGTTGCCTACGATACAGCACTGAGTCATCAAGAAATTAGCTGTTTTAGTATTTTATAGAATAGAGGATTGTTTAAACATCGCGGGTTAATAAAACATTTGATCAAAATGATTATCATAAGGTTTGAATTATATATCTTGTTTGTTTTTTCATGAACCCTCAGGCTTTACTTCTCTCCAGCTCAGGTTATGCAGCATTATGTGTACTGTTTAAATAAGAAGAGGCGTTCAATGTCACTGAACATTTTACAGAGCACGATAGAAGATGCACAACGAAACAATGTGACTTTATGAAATTGCTGTCTCTATTTCTCCGTCATTTTGATCACAAACTAGGAGACGGGGACAGACTCACAGTAGTTTTGAGGCGCCCTTGAGCAAAGGGCTTAACCCTGTTGGAGAGGAGCTGGAAACTGGGGTTGGATGTCACCTTCACGCCCTCCCGATTGTTTTTGGTCATTTTATTTATTACAAACAACAGAAAAAAAGATAATGTTTGCAGCCCATCCAAATCAGAACTACATCCAGATGTCGACCCTGAAGCTCCGCCCATATTTACTCTTACTGTAATCTGGCGACCTCTAGTGGCTGTAATTATAATAACAGTCACAAAGGAGGAAGTCAGGTGTAGAAGTGTAAAGAGAACAGGGCGGATGGACGGGTCCATCAAACACAGAACTATCACCTGGTAGATAGATCATGTCCGGTGTGAAAACAACAGCCAGAGCAAGTAATTTAAACTACAAACGTAGATAACATAACAAACGTACACACGCACATTATAACACATCCTCATACTTAAACAACAGAATAGAACGATTGCAGGAGACTCAGATAACAACATATTTCATCGTTCTCACATCAAATGACAGCATGTGTCACAGTTTGATATGGTTAACAGTGAAACTCGGCAAAATGCAACCCAGGGTTTTTTTGTGAATGTACCCGAGTCAAACCTTTGTGTAAAAGCATAATTACTATGAAAGAGGCACTTTTAAGATTTAACGTATTTTCGTTTTCGGGTCAAACTTATTTTCAATGGGAGTGCTACGGGCACTTTTACGATAGCATCAAAATCTCTATGTTTAAAACAGTAAGAAGTCTCGACACAACATGAAACTTTGCTCGTAGTATCACCAGGGTCTCTACACATGAGATGTACAGATGAGAAATAGGTGATTTTGAGCTTTATTATATTATAAGTATGCAAATAGATGAGACATTACAGACATTTGCTTCTGCTTACCTTTGGTGCTCAGTTTGAAAACATCTTCCAGTGATTCTTGTTGTAAGAAATGAAATCACAGAGAGAGACTTGAGACCTTACATGAAATTGTTAACCGCTGCTGAAAAAGTCAACATGTATCTCAGCAGAGATGTATAAGACTGCAAGTGTCCTTCGTAAATCACTGTGGAACATGACTTGTTATGTTTTCTGAATGCTATGGTGACCAAGGTGAGAAAGCACAGTTATGAATCAATTAAGGACTGAAGTCTCAAGGGCAGCAACAGCAGAAAAGAGAACAAATCAATAAAAGAAGGAGAGCCGGCGAACAGAAGGCCTTTCCATTCCACTGTCTCGCTTCAACTCTTCGACAGTTCCAGTCTGAGGTCTCTGCTTTCTGGACATTGGAGAAATTCTTCTTCACACGTATTGATTGGTCTCTTTTCAACAACAGAAATGATGTGAATTCTTGTTGAGAAGTTTTAACCCTCCGAGATTCTCACAAAGAGGATGTTACACAACAGAAATGGTGTTTGTATAAAGCGTATCCTCTGTACGCAGACAAACCTATACTGAGCCGACATTACACTCGATAGCCAACACTCTTCTCGTACATTCATTTTTAAACTTTGTAAACAATTCTTCCAATACACCAAGACTTACAGTTTATGGGAAGTAACTGCAGGAGATTCAGACCTGCTTATCCATTGACTCTCTTGGGCGGCTCATACAACACAGAGCGTGAATAATTCTCTCACGCTACGTAAAAACATGTTCAATGCAGCGTTAGTTCAACTTACATGAAACAAGCCGGACCTAAACTTCCAGCGACACAACTTTCCTGTTGACACCTGACATGTGACATCAGAAAAGACATGTCCAAGAAACGTCTGCAGACTGTTTGTGAAGCTGATGTGTAATGCGTTATGGTGCATTATGGTGATACCTCACTTCTTTTCTCGCAACTGCTGCCCTCCGCTACGCCTTCTTCCCATTAAAGAAACAATGGCAGTCTGATGGACTACAAGAGGGAGGGAGATCGGTGGGACCTGTGCCCTCTGTCCATAAACCCTCCAAAATAAGAGACACCCACAGTGTGCCCGTGTTTGGCGCACCACCGAAGACGAAGAAAATACCTTTTATTCAGCCTCAAGCTTCACGAGGCGAATGAGTCTTGACATGACATGAGTCTTGAGTTGACATTTCAACTGCATCTCTGCATGTAAGGTCATTCCAGTCAATGCACAAACCGCAGCTGATGCACCGCTGCCAGGAACCAAACCCCGGGTCCAAGTGAGATGCATCTTGTGTCTTTAACATTCAGCGGTCGAGGACTCCCGCGGACGCCACGGGGACAAAGAAAGATAAAGAATCTAAGGCGGTGAGACAGAAACAAAGAGAAAGGTTCAGATTAAATGAACTTTTAATCAGTGTTGAGGGACGGCTGTAAGCAGTGAACATCTATAATACAGGGTAGCCTGTGGCGAAGGCAGATAGATATACAGAGACAGAAAGTTCAAGTGAGACAGAGAGGAAGAATAACCCGTGCCTCTTCTGTCTCATCCACTTTACCCTCCTGCATTAATCATGCCGGGTCTGGTCTTGTCTGGGGGCTGTTTAGGGTCCACTCTGAGCTGGGGGCTTTTGAAAAGTGGGCTCATGATTGGAGGGTCAACAGTTCAAAGCCCTGCTATGGCAGGGGAAATCAGCAAATGCTGCTCTGTCTCAGTAAATAGTTTTGAGGTGCCCCTGAGCAAGGTGCTTAACCCCTGTCGGAGCCAGTGATGAGGAGTTGGAAACTGGGGCTGGATGTTACCTTTACCCCCATCCCCCAACCGCAACATTACACCTGTCGGTATAAGTTACCTTGGATACGAGTGTCTGGTGAAAAAAACCTCACCAGCATTTAAGAGAGGCTGATGTTAGAAAAACAGCAGGCTTCTCCTACTCAGCACCCCGTCGACAGATAGAGCGACAGCTACGAGCTAGTTCAGTGTTTCTGCAATACGTTCTTTTTTATTCTGCTGGTCAGGGTTAGAAAAGATCATGTGTTGGCTTCAAAATATCGAACTTCTTCGCCACAATCATGCTCGAGGTCTCGTAACAATGATCCAGCTTTGTTGCCACTGATACAACAGGAAAAACCCTTAAATCGGCTTGTGACAGGCACAGATACTCTTACATGTCGGAGTATTTGATTTATTGACGCAGTCAGGATGTTAACAGACTTACCGACTCTGGCTTTAAGCATCGCAGAAAGTAATGGATCAGGCAGAATCCGCCACAATGAGCCGTTAGATGAAGAGCTTCAGGCAGCAGTTTTTAATGATCAGCACACATCCAACTGGACATAATCGTAAACTACTCCTTTAACTGTGACACAACGAATCCTCCCGCCTCACGCTTGCTGGCCTCAATGGAGGACTGCGTTCAATATATTCGGTCGTATATGCACAGGAGAAGGAAACCAACAGACCTCATAAAAATAGAATGAATAAATACAACCTCATAAAGAATTCAGGTCACTTCTTCATGTTATCTTTTATAGAAGTAGCTCACAGAGATATTGGGACTGTGTTGAGTCATAATTTCATCATCCTTGTTTAAAATTCAGAGAGCACTGGGAAATGAGAAGAATACTTTCTTCTAAATTATTTTATTTTCAGCCGTCTATATGACAGCATCATTCTCTATAGAATTGGTTCAGCTCTGTGTCCAACAGTAACTTCACAGCTCCGGCTGCCTTTTCATATTATTTTGAAGAAAAGGCTGGAATGTCATATTTGGCCCAAGGGGAGGAGGCTATAATAAAACAACATCCAAAGACAAATCCTGAGTGAGACGTTTGAGAACAGATAAAGTGAAGTCCAAAAAAGATTATTTTATGAATAGCATTTATTTGATCTTGTCTTTTAGAGGAGGTATACCTCACCTCCTCTCAAAGACAAGTGTGCTGACAGTGTCTCTGATTTAGTTTAGGGTCACATCTCTTTTTCACAGACAGATGCGTAAGTGTCAGTATCAGCGTTTGTGTTTTGGACACATACTGTATGTTGAGGGGCCCACACACCGCCCAGACTCAAACCAACGGCCACCTGCCTTTATCCGCCCACTGACCCATCCGGCAGAAAAGTTGCATTGAAACATACCACCCTGGCAACTGCCAACAGCACAGCAGTGTGTACGTTCTGCACTTGCATGAGATGCAATAAGTCTTCTTGGCATCGGGTGGTGCTAGTCTCGTGACATGAAAACAGGAAATGACAGAACGGCGTTCAGACCATAGTCAAACACCACACTAATTCGCTAGCACACCACCAATCAGAATGGTCATCCAATCCTCAGACCGCCAACACTCTCAGACTTTGCAAGTTGAGTCTGACCGGACACCTTCCCCGCGGCTCCAAAAAATTCCAACACAGCTGAACACACCGAACAGATTTGTTACCGAACTCATCCGAGTCTCCCCAAACGTTTCAGATGCCCAACGTTTGGGCCAGTGTGTTCCTGCCTTTAACCCTGCTGGTTATCACTGCTTCCTTATGGAGCAGAGCTGAACATGTTCTCAGGTAATACAAGAGCAGAAACTAGAAGACACATCAGCAACTACAGCAGCACTCAGGTCTCCTTGACATGCTTCTGGGCTGAGCGCAGGGGCACTTTAACCGGCTAGGATGCCACTGGAGGGGCATTTGTGCTTAGTGACTGTCTAGTGGCACTTTAATGATGAAAAACAATAAGTGTTGAGACCTCCATTCTTCTATCTGCATAGAATAATAAAAACATTTAACCCTGAGATCCCACAGGGCACGTCTGCTGATCGCAGCCTTTCTAGAAGATGCTTATAGTTACACCAGGAAAGAAACAAAGTGTTTCAGAAACCACTTGTGTCTTTTTTCGACGGGAGTGGACAGAAGCCCCGTCAAGCGCAGATCAAGCCAGGCAGGATCTCAGACCGGAAAATCAGAGCATCTGATAAAACAACCTGTGCAGGCTCAAGAACTGCAGAACAACAAAGTCATGAATAACAGTAAACAAAAAAGAAACATTTTACTTAGGTGGCCTACTCTGCAGAAGCACATACATCAAGGAAAATGACTGAATAAACACAATCTGAGCGACAATATCAGGATTCTTAAACACTCATGGCCGAGCGGCTTCACTCCCGGTGGGGAGTAAAGCCGCTCGGCCATGTTCACTCCCCAGCAGGAGTGAAGCCGCTCGGCCATGAGAGCTTGGCCGACGGAAACAAATCGGCGTCTTGCGTGCAAGGTCATAGAGAATTGTGTTCATAGTTCACAGATGAACTGTTAATGTTTCTAATGCATATCTGAAGTGACTGGAAACGAGGCAGAGAGAAGGGATGAAGTGCAGTAACAGAGCGCAGGTTGGAGTCCAATCCTGAGCTGCTATTATTTTTGATTAAAGACACAGTGTTTGAAATCCGTCTCCTCCCTCCCGCCCCTGACCAAAAGTCTGGGGAAGAAAAGAAAAATTTCCATCAGCACACACTCCATAACCTTACCCATTACCCTCCGCACTTACCCATTCACCTGTTATATCCACACATCCATCACAGACACAGCGTAAACACACACACACACACTCCTGGCCCATCTTATCCAGCCACACCTCCACCCACCCCTCCACTTTCTTCACCTAATGTTCTCACCACCCTCTCCCCCGCTGATAGCATCTCTGTCTCCTGCAGAAGGAAATGTCTCCCTCCGCTGCTTCCTTATCACAGGAACAATGCAGCAGAGTGCAGTGACACAGCCGCCTTATCAGCAGCACAATACACAAAAGCTGACACAATGCCACACATCGGCGCGCAAACTCGTAATACGGCTCATTCAGCTCCGGTGAATCAAACTACTTGCACAATGCTGCCTCACAGGGATGTACTGATGATTGTATCCTACATGGGTTTTTATTTGTGTGTCTACTGCCTGTAGATGTGGCTGCCGAGGAATGAGGCACTTAACCTTCGGTGGTAAACTATAAAATCAACAAAACCTTTACAAAGGAGACATTGGCTTCTGCATTCACTCCTTTGTAGTGCCTATTCAAACTGATGTGTTGAAGGGTCGCCATTGTTTTTTTTTTTTCTTCTCCATTCCCTGACAACCTGCTGCCCCCGAAACCACTTTGATTTCCTGCAGAGCAACATCGCCTTTCTAAAGCCTCCAGTGTGAAACAGCTTTCAAGAGGTGTAAAGTCAGGAATCCATTGTACATCGCTTAGGATTTCAAGGATATGGTGCAAAGCTGAATATCAGCCCAGCGTTCCCATCGCATGCATATGAGCTGACGTTAAGGAAGGGATAATGTATAGGAGGTCACTATCGGGAAAATAAGTCCCGAAAGGACGAACCGGACCCCGACGCGAAGCGCTTATTACACGGTTACTTGCCAACATGAAAAGAACTTGACACAGTGTGTCTTTTTACAATTTATTTGTTACCGTTCATAGTGTTTTTCAGCAGAGAAATATAGTTCGCCAAACCGACGCCGTTTCGCTTCTCCCTCTTCGCTGCTTTCCTCTCTTTTTCTTTTCTTGACCGGTGACGACAACTCAGCCTTTTTGCCAAGAGTTGAAATCACCGTATTTACCAAGAATATTAAAGTTAATGTGAAACTCATCCATACTAGTGGCCTAGGAGTAAGTTTTTTCTGATATGAAGTAGACTACAGATCAGCTGACGTCACTTAGCGACCGAAGACGCTGGGGTGATAAGTGACCGGACTACTTGTGGAGCAAAGATTTTAGAGCGCGGAGTGATACGAAATACGTGAATCAGAGGCAAAAAGGCCACTTTCCTTGACGACAGTCAAATATGCTTAGCAACGGTCAATTATATAAAAAAAATCGACCGCCGAACGTTGGGGAGGCCCATTCAATAATGGTGTAATAATGGTGGACAGTGAACATTGTTGGAGAACACACTTTAATATTTTGTTAGCGAGAAACCACAGGATATTCTAATCAAGATGTTGTGACACTTTCCAGCTGTGTTTGTAGCTCCAAACAGGATCTTTGCATCTTTTCCTAAACCTGACAAGTGGTTTTGATGCAGAAATGTGAAGTTGTAACGTAAAGACACATAAAGTTCAAACTTATGCATGGAGAACTTTAACATGGTAAGTTCATGGTTGGGTATATTTCTACTGCAAGCTCTCGCATCCAAAAATACCCCTATGTACATGTACCATTAGAAAGCAGTGGGTGTAAGGCACTTTGACGCCAGCTCATACTGTTGTTGGAGTGAACCACTGGTGTTTCCTGTTGAAATCTAGGTTAACCAGCCCATTCATTCCTGCAGTTTACCTGCTTCATCTCTGGAATCTCTCAAATCCTCCAGCACAGCTGTTTGTTTTCATTCTGCGTGGCTGTCTCGGGAGGAAGCTCACTAAAGGATACGTTTCCCCCGATTCTCTAAGGGCTGCATAAGGGGGAGTCTTGCTCTTCCCGGTGCTCGTTGATCTTGGTTTTCCCCGGGGGGAGCAGTTAGAGATGAGCCAGCTGAAATCCCAGTCGATACTGAAGAACTTCAGGGAGAAGATGACACACCGTGAATCCAGCTCGAGGTGCAATGCTTTCAAAACTGTAAACCAATACACACTAACGCACAGAGACACACGTTTATCCATACACAGTGTTGCGCAGGAGAAATAGAGCAAGGCAACTCTTCTATGGGCCATGACTGCACACACACACACACACACACACACATCCTGTGGGAGGCTGCAGTCCATTTATGAAGTAATAAAAACAAGGCTGCCCAGCGGTCAATTTATGCAGACAGCACTGTATCGACAGAAATAAACACAAGCCAATGAAACTGCTGAGCACAAGCCAAACACTTCAAATATGCCTCAGTGTGTGTCTGTGTGTGTGTGTGTGTGTGTGTGTGTGTTTAACCCCAGCCTGCTGTTGCAGCAGTTTCAATGCGCAATTACTTGCTAAGATGCTTCTTTGGCCGGTGCTGATAAAAACCTCACTTGTGGATGAAGTTGTGTCCAGCCATGTAAAGGTGTAGCCCATCAGAATGGGCATTGTGTGTGTGTGTGTGTGTGTGTGTGTGTGTGTGGACAGACAAAATTGATGTTTCTCAAGGGAATAGCAATTTCTCTCTCTTCTGCCGGGTTGGGAGGAGGCCAGCTGTGATTGGTTTTTCCTCCACATCCCTTCATCATAATAACAACTTGATTCTGGCGTCTCAAACACACACAGACACACACACACACACACACACTCTCTTCTTCCGTCTGCCGCTGCATCACAAATTCCTGTTTTATCACTCTTTGAATATACAGACGCACACCGAGCCGCTGCTTCACCGGTTTATCTTCTTCCTCCTCTCCTCTCTCTGCACTTTAGCTTGTTTAGTTTGTTTTCAGCGTATCTCTTCTCCTTACTCTCTTCATCATTTCACCCTCCTTTTCTTCTCTGCTAAATTCTTCTTGTCTTTCTCTTTTCCTGCCTTCACCTCTTCACCTCGTTTCTCTCCTCTCCTGATCTTGTCCCCTCTTCTTTGCTCTCCTTTCATTCCATTTATCTGCACCTTCCCTTCTCTCCTCACCTCATTTCTTGTCCTCCTTTCTTCTCCTCTCCTCTCCTGATCTCTCCCTTTTCTTGCCTTGCTTCCTTTCATTCCCCTCCTCCGTGTCTCCTCTCGTCTCCTACCTGAGGCCTTCTACCTCCCGCTGACTCATTAAATAAAAATGCGAGTTATTAACATATTGGCTCATGTGAGGTTTTTCGGGATGTTTCCGCTTACTAAAAAACATTTGTCTAATGACTCTCTGTTTCTCTTTCATCTCATTGCTCCGTTGCTTTCTCCACCTCTGTTTGAATTCATTTAGCCTTTCTTTTAACCTCCTCATTGCCTTAATTTTCCTTTTTTCTCCATCTACCCATTTAACCTGTCACCTCTCCCTCTCCTTGGTTTCCTCTCTGTATTTTAGTCTTTGGCTGCTTTGTTTTGCCTTTCGTCTCCTCACCTTCTCGTCCTCTCAGCTGTTTAATCCTCCATCCAGCTCTTCACTTTTTCCTTTCTTCGCTCCGTCTCCTCTGTTTTGCTCATCCGTCTCCACATGCATCACTACCTGCAGGCTGAGCCTCCTGCTGCAGCTCCGAGCGTAGATTCATAGCAAAGTTATTTATTAAAGAGCTGATTGTGGTATTAAAGATTGATTGTGCTATTAAAGTGCTGTTTACAGGCCACACAGCCCCTGAGAGCGATGGCCTCTGCTGGGCTATTTATTTCACCATCAACAACAGCAGCACCGCGCCTGAGGAACAAAAAGGCTTTTTGTTTTTTGGCTTTGGTCATCAGGCTCAGCGATCAAAGCTCCTGCCACGTGCTCAGCAGGGGGGAGCGTTTATTCATGATTGTGTAATAAGAAAGTAATTGTGGTTTTACTGTCTTGCTTCAAGTCCGTCTGACAGGAAGCATAAAGGAAGGTTCACGTTGATGAAGAAGAAATGTGCAATATGACAAAGGTGGTGCAGGAGGAGTGTTTGGACAGTCATGCAGTGACTCCAGTTAATTCACACTGAAGAAGCCTCTTGGAGTTAAAGTATGCAGCCTGGCATCCAGTGGAAGTAAAATAAGACTAAACGTGCACAATGATTGCATCACCTTCACCATCAGGAGGGGAACATATGTCCTGATTGACTGTACGTTCTGTTGTTCTGCATCTCTGCTTCCTACCGATGATCCGGTTCTGTCGGCTTCACTGACGCGTGCCTTCGAGCGTGCGCTGGTGCCGTTTGAAGCAGCTGGGATGAGATTCAACACCTCGAGTCTGAGCTCGGACTGCACTGCTGTTAAACTCTGCTGCGAGTGGATCGCCCACTCCAGGTTGGAACTGAGTCGCAGCCACAACTGGAAGAGTTCAGGTATCTCAGAGTGTTGTTCACTGGAAGAACGAGGACTTATGTGACGTTATCAGTGATGCAGACACTCCACGGGATTGTCACAGTGAAGAATCAGCCTGGCGGTGAAGCTCTTGGTTTACCAGATAACGTACGTATGTTCAATCACAGCAGACCAGCCTCAACACTTCATAGTTACCTCCTAGCATCGCAGGCTAGTTGTGCAGTCGTATAAAAAGCATTAAAAGTCCATGACCAAGTGTTTGTGACCAAGATTCATTCATTTTGAAAGCAGGGCTGAACCTCAGAGACAAGGTGAGGAGCTCAAACATCTGGAAGGAGCTCGGAGGAAGCTGCAGAGATGGTCCAGCATCTGATTGGGATAAACAGACCTGGAACACTTTAGACATTACCTGTCGAATTTCTGACTTCCTGCAGTTACAAGTTCAGAGATCTTTGTCAGGTAAACATCCCGGAGCTGAAGAGTCAGTACAGTGTATACACAAACACATTCAGTGCTAAGGTGTCTGAATAATTCAAAAGCAATCTACTGCAGGACTAATGCAGTCAGAACGCTGCTGGACAATGCTGTTTGAAGAGGAACACTATAAATCTGCTACATCTTCATAATTCAATAAAGTCATGATTTGTCTGACAAAGCTTGTTTCACCCAGAGACAGAACGAGATGTACGTTAAAAAAATGAAGATATAATAATTAGACTAACAGTAAAAAGATAAGTACAACTGATTTATTTTGCTTCTGTTTCATTTACAAACAGATGGCAAAATAAAGACAGGCAGATTTTTCCAGATGAGATAAAGGAGGATGGGATGGAGCGTTGAGAAACCATCCTGATGACAGCTGATGTTTTGTCTCTGGAAAACTTTAAAGTGGAGGAGAAACAGCTGAAGACATTTTGACTGATAACTGAAGACAGTTACTGACGAGGGGACGATGTCAACAATAACTCAGTTCTTTGTGTTCAGCCCGTACGTATCTGAGAGGACGGAATGATCCAGTCCAGGTGAGGCTTGTTTTTGGCGTCATTAGTTGATATTTTAACTCAGGTTTAACGAAGCTTTTGGGATTCGACGTTCAACCTTGATGCTGTCTGGTTTAACTAAAGACCAACTCTGTTATTGTGGGATAAAAATAAAAATGTAACTCAATATATTCTAAAGAACTAAATCAAATTAGTGGATCTACCCTTTATGCTCTTTCCAAAATGATTTAGTTTTTTTCTTGCCCTGGGTACGATGCTGACTGAGCTGAGACGATATGACTTTTATTACTGACTCGAAGGGTAAACGAGGGTTACAAGTCTTTCCGGGACGGAGGACGCCTTCTGGAGCACAGCTGAACAGTAATCTGTGTGGCAGATGCACCAGAGAAGTCATAAAAACGAGGCATCTGCCAGAGGCCTTGTACTGAATCAATGCACTAAACAAGAACATGTATTAATAAATGAGATTTTGCTTGCTAGAGCAATCTGCGCGCATGAACTCAAATGTGATAAATGAGAGGTATCTGGTAGTTCCCTTCAGTGTGCCCTTGCAGTATTATTACTTTGGGATTTAGCTGATGACGTCCTCATCCTGAGTGTCTCGTAATGAATGAGCAAGTAGGTGCGGAGTGTCTCGCTCAAGGACGCTGACAGGCAACACTTTCCTCATCAGAAAACTGACAAGATCTGTCTTTTTGTTCGCGTGGCTGATAATGGGTGAGACCTCGACCAAACTACAAATTCACACGACTGCTCCGAATATGACGACGACATACGACTGTGCATGAGCGCTCATTCCCCCGTCATGTCTTCCTCGGAGCCCTGACTCCTTTGTACTCGCTGGACAACTAAACACACACATTAATAATTCCACAGGTAGATAAAGCCCGATGATGGATGGTAACAGTGAAATATTGGACGGCAGAATCAGAGGAAGAAGCACACGAGTCATGAAAACAAGTTCCTGTTAAAGGTCAGGAATGACCCAAGGAACAACTTTATAATTAGGGCCATTTATATTCATAAGCTTCCAGTACATTTGAGAAAAGAAATACGACGAGGAATCACTAAGTGTTCCCCCAGTAGTAACAGGAATGTTTCTATTCATGAAAATGGAAACCCCTCCGGCCTTAGAATTAAAAGATGAGGCAAACACTCGTCCGACCCATTTCTCTCCTGAGAACAAGAGTTTTCCAAGTACGTTGGAATCTTTTTACCATCAAACAGTCAGCATTACCTTTCTTATTGTTGAGTATGCTGACTTCCTTTGTCTCTTTATAGAAAAGCGCTGTCCCACCTGCTGTGTCTCAGTTCAGGGTCTGCATCCTCTGAAGGACTCGGCCTTTGTGGTCTTTGAAGGCGAGTCCTTCAGAGAGACCTTGTTAACCTCGTCAGCCGTTGTTAAATGTGACGGTCTAGCCTTTGGAGCATTTCCTGGTTGGTCACCAGATGTTTTACCCTTACGTCACGATTTCTGCCGCCCAGGCCCGCGAAAGTGACGAACTACGCCACGTGATGTCGCCAGTTTCTCTCTTTCTTTCTTCTTTTTCAGGCGTGTACAGAATCTTGGGATATGTGAGGCCACGACGGATCGTAGCGGTGCATCCTCCACTTACGTTGTGACGTAATTGGCCTTCAAATGCTCCTCTGAAGGATGCAGACCTGAACTGAGACACAGAAACTGTGTGTGTTTGGTTAACACACACCTGAACTTCATCAGATAATCACTGAAGCTGGACAGAAATCCTCACAAACATTGTTCCTTTGCCACTTTGCAACAGAGCAGTTTGTTGTAGGAGTGAACCGTCTCATTATAAATGCTTACAGTTGTGTTGAACTCTTCCTTGTCTTCACTGAAACCTTTTATTTTCATGTGATTGTGTGTTTTCGTTTGTTATTTAGCCCTGAGGACTCTGATGCCTAAATTGCTTCCATTTCTGTAACATTAGTTGTTTCACCTCTGATTTCATTACTTTTCCGTAAATAAATGTCATTTTTGGTCCATTTATGCGAAGGGGTTTTAGATGAACTTACGCTAAAACCTTAAAACAACATCCAGAACAAGCGAAACAATCAACCGACAGGACATACGCTTTGTGCCTGTCTAACACATCACGCCTGACTGATTAACAGCTACAGATGACTGGTCGAGCCCGGAGCTGAGAACACGTGTTTAATAATTAACTCTTCACCTTACCGAGAAATAAATCCAAGCCATTGATCGCAGCCTCACGTGGCTTTGCCTCTGTGTTCCCAGATGTCTAACACAATAAAAACAGAAAAATCAGAGAGTGTTGTACGGAGCTGATGGACGGTCTGTTTATCACCAGCAGTGTACTGAAGCAGGCTGATGGTGAAGGTCAGAGATTCATTGTTAGTGTTGCAGGATGGAGACTGAGTGGAAGTTTTCCTGCTTGCTGAATTGAAAATAGAGAAATGTGGAGTTTCACAATATATGTGGTTTGCAGAAACGTAAACATGTGTTGTAGCTGCTGGATTGTAGCTGCGGTCAGTATAGTTGAGTTGTTGTGCTCAAATAGAGAGAATCCTTTCAAAGCTTTGCTGCAAATTGACAAAGTGAATACAGCGACAGCGGCTGTAGTTTTCTAGCTGGTCAACCTTTTAAATCAAGGTCATTTTCTTTGCACAGCTTGAGAACACGTGAATGCAGCTCTGCTGGCGGATCTCCCGCTGTGCTAACCTCTGTGATGTGATGGGAACACATCTTCTTGTTTCCAGCTTTGGAGTGAAGTTACTCGGAAAAAGCTTCAGCGCCACATTTTACCTCCCGTCTCCTTCCAACACGTGTTTGTCCTCCGCTGCCAGTTTGCTTTCTCACTCATTGCTAAGCTACGGGAGTTGTCATGTCTCCAGATGAAAGTGTTGTAACGTCTAGATAAATGAGGAGTAGTTTGGGTGTTTGTAAGGATGTCTGTCTCGGAGCTCTGCATCACGGGACTCCGGTATATAATTTTTTTTGTTCTTGAGACTCTCGCTGATACTCTTCATCTCCAGAAACTGATGATGAGTGCAGCAGCAGCAGCAGCAGCAGCAGCAGAGAGCATTAGCATCAAGGTTAAGTCTGTCCCACTGTGAGGAAAGTAAATCAACAGAATACGAAAATTCTCCCCTGAAATCCAATTATTTTTTGGGCTTGTTTCATGTTCCTGTTTCACGCTACCTGTGGCAGACTCGCTGATTACCAGCGCTGCTTTCAGAGGCGGTGGGGCAGAATCATTAGGAATAATTCATTTGTTTATGTCATCAGTAAAACACACTGTACAACACCGCAGTTCACTGTTTGGGCTGATTGTTCTGTCAGAAAGAAAATAGGACACCTTTTTCAAATGATTGAACCGCGGTGGCTGCTGAGTGTGTGTGAGTGTATAAATATCGACGCTATCTAAACTTTTCTCTTGATGAACGATGTATAAACACGCTGTTTTTTGGTTTCCACCTCGTACATCATTTGTGAGGAAAAGATGAATCCTGCAGTTGCAGAAGTAACAACCAAATACTCAGCCGGAGAGCAGCATCAGAGGTAAACATGTCGTGTGTTTGGAGCTCAACAGTGACCGCCCACTTTTTTTAACGGCTCCGGTTCCGGAAGTGAATTCGCCATTCATTTACTCCATTGACGTTTCATAAAATCCTTATATAAAGAGTTTTAGGCCAATCAGCTAGGAGATGAATCGTGACCATAAAACATTTAATTCGGCGCAAACAAAATGTTGGAAAACGGAGAAAAAAGCAAAGATACAAAACTGTGTACATAATTATCTTAAGAGTAAAGCAACTACTCATCCCATAAACCATTGCGAATGTAACAGCGACGTCTCTGATTGGTGGAGCTCGCCGTTACCATGGAAATGTTTACCGAACCCTTAATAAACTCTCCTCATCACTAAATGAACGCAGCAGGTCAGAAAGTGACATCATGGCCGCTCTGTGGTAAACCATCGTAGAGTTCAGTGTTAGCAGTAACTAGCTAACATGAAATTTGCGGGTTTGGTAAACATTTCCATGGTAACGGCGAGCTCCACCAATCAGAGACGTCGCTGTTGCACTATAGGATTGTGGGTAGTGTAGTACTTCTCCATGACAGATTGATATCATACGGACTTGTGGCTTCTGCAGGATCATATATCATCGTTTGACAATCTGATAACTCGTGGTGAGTCTACTTTGGATGGTTACGACATTATGGCCAATAATCAAAATCTATATGCGGAATATGAATGGCATTTTCACTTCCGGTACCTCACTGTTGAGCTCTATTACCGAAATCCAGTTTTATCACACGAGTCCTGATCATTCTGGTGATCCCCTCAGGCCAAAATCAAAGGAAATCAAACAGAAACAACAATAAATAAATATATGTATATCTTCTCTTTGGCCACCTGTTGAAACACAAAGAAGAAGCTGCAGTCGTTGTTGAGTTGCGTCGTCCACCTGCAGGACGTCCTGCTTATCACCGCTGCTGCACCGACGTATTATTGTTCATGTTCCCCGACAGGAGACCAGAGGTGTTGTTTCACACCATCTGGCTCTCAGTCGGGAAGCAACCTGGTTGATTAAAGGACACAATTAACATAGAACAGGTCTGGTCGAGGCCCCAGCGGGGATTAAAGGATGCAGCCGGTCAATTTTACACACTCACACTGGGGAGCTTCAGTCTGACAGGAGGGAACACGAGTGACAGGTGAAAGATTTAATTTCCTGTAAGCTGGAGGAGCGACGGAGCGGGCGAGGCAGTTCAGGTTCACAGGTGTCAGAGGATGTTTTAACACCGCTCTACAACACACAGCATCCAGGAATGACAGTACATTAAAACATCCGACCTGAGTAGAAATGCAGCCAATTAAATCCTCCTAACAACAAGTCACATCGATCCGTCTGAAAGGAAACATCTGTGGCTTCAAACCAGCGGAGTGACAACAGACGACACCTGAGACCATCAGATTCAGATGGAAGGACTTTTTTATTAACAAGACGTGATGACAAAAGGCAAACGTTTAGTTTAGACATTACAAATGATCAGTTTACTGTTGTTACTCTACCTGCTTTTAAACTGGTGAAGGACACATTGAAGCACAAAGTTCAGAATGTGTTACTGTTGACTTGCATCGAGTGTCTTTACCTGAGTTTGACGCTGGACTTGTTGGACTTGTTGGCGTTAGAAATAATTTGGAGCTTCCTGTCTTGACTCTGTGTGAATTTAAACCTTGACTGAACACTTACAAATACTTTTTTGGACTTGGCTGTGTTGAACTGCAACTGTTTCCACTTCGGACTCGTTGGTCTTGACTTGGACTTTTCCTGTCCTGATTTAAACTTGCTTTGTCTGACTTGAAAGCTTCCTGCAAAACAAGGCCTTCTCTGGATGAATTCACTTTTATCTGATACAAAGACTATCGATGTCTCAGTTGGAGCAGCAGCCTCCTGGTTGGATCCAGCTGACGTACATGTTTACCTGTGAATCTCCACTGCAGCCCTGCAGAGTGTTTGCCTGTCAGGATGTGCTGCTCTCACACTTTAATTAAAACAGCACCAGCAGCAGCAGCACAGAAACATGTGGACTGGTCAGTCTCTCAGGACTGATTCAGTCAGACTCATTGGGTTGTTAGCAGACAGATCACTGACGGACAAAAATTGACTTCCTGTCTGTTTGGCTTCGTCATCCAATCAACTGCTTGTCTGCTTCCAGGTTTCACTTTCCTGATGAAAAAATAAAACAGAACAGAAGCCTCACTGCTGATCTCTCTGTCGGCCACAACATTACAACATCACACGATGGTAAACTGCTCCCATAATTACCATTTCACCATCTGTCTGGTTGGTGAGAGGATTCTGGAGAGCAGGGCACAGAGGGTACTCTGTGTGTGTGTGTGTGTGTGTGTGTGTGTGTGCACGTTGTTTCAAAGCAAGCATAGAAGGTCTTTACTCGAGGAAACCATGACAACACGGTTGTTACCTCCCCATTCATCATACTCAGCTGCTGGTGTGTGTGTGTGTGTGTTTTATAACTTTGTCCTCTCCTGTTTCTAAAAGAAGTAGGTGTGTGTGTGTGTGAGTGTGTTTGTGTGTGTCATTTGGACAGTCTGCTCAGGTCAGTGGTCCTGGTGTGTGTGTGTGTGTGTGTGTGTGTGTGTGTGTGTGTCAGTGTTGTGATAAACCAAACAAAGCCTGTCTCTGTCTTTGTCCTCGGCCTTTTCACCTCTCCGTCTCTCTGAAGGCCGACAGACAACCTGCGAGTCTGTGATACTGAAACTCACACACACACAATCTCTCTCTCTCAGTGTGTGTTATTCTCTCTCTCTCTCTCTCTCAGCGTGTTATTCTCTCTCTCTCTCTCTGTCTGTCTCACTGTGTTTTACACGTTGAATTCGGTGAAATGTGGTCGAGTCGTGGAAGCACTCATTTGGCAACCGCGGGTCAAAAAAACGTGAAATTAAAAGTGTTTTTGATCTTGAAGTCGGTGTTGAGCGGGTCGTCTCAGTCACTGGTGGCGATGCAGAAGCCATCTGTAGATTTCTGGTCTGTGACGTAACAATAATCAAAACCATCGCCTGAATAAAAAGCACCTGAATAACTGGAGTGACATGTTGTTCTTCTACTTGAAGGCGGCATATTGGAAATGTCAGTCATGTCTGTTTACATAAACAGCATCGACGGCAGCTGATGGCGTACGACGATCTTGAAGGGTTGTTCCTGTTCACAGGGGGAGATTTCAACCACCACTTCTTGTAACTCTCCTCTGAGTATAAAGGAGGCGCTAGAGGCCTCAGTGTTAAACCGTCTCAGTGCTGTGACTCGCTCTCAGTTAAGTCTGATTGGATTGATTCATATAAGATGAAAACAATCAGCAGAGTTCAAACGAGCCTCCTGTCCACCTCCTCACTCCCACTCTCTCCTCTGTTCGTCTCTTTTGTTTACCACCCCTCCTCCCCTCCTCTCCTCCTCTCCTCCTCTCCTCCGTCGGCCTCGTCTGCATCACAATTTAAATGTCGTTACCAGCTGAGTTTCATCAGGCGTCTCAGTGCATCTCAATGCAAACAGCACTCTGCTCTAACAAAACAAATGTCCGTGTCGTTCATCCCGTGGCCTTCCTCTGGGCAGCGGGCCGACAAAGGAAGGAAAACATAATAACTTTATTTTATTTACTGCGTCTCTCTCTTATGAGGATTTAATTCCACTGAGCTGTGACTGAATTCTGCTCTCGGGCTGTGTTTCCTCTCACATGTGAGTCATCTGTAGCACGTATGATTGTATGTATGTGCATCACTCAAAAATAGCAGTTACATTATGCGGCTGACCTATTCAGTATGTTTGGCGATGAGCCGGATCCTCCACATTGATAATCACAAGTCAGCTGAACGATATCTATGCACACAGCGTCGCTCCGTGTCGTTGGATTACATGTAGACGGAGGAATCGCTCGGCCGACACAGTCATGAGTTCCTGCGCTGCTGTTTGCAGGCGGCTGAAGAATGAAGACGATGTCAGTTCCATTAGTCGACTGTGGGGAGGCTGGCGGCGGCGGCACGTGTTCTGATTGTGCAACAGCTGCTTTATCACCACCGTGAGACGCGTGTTCCTCAGGAGACATTTATGTTGAACGCAAAGGGATATTCTGGAAGAGGAGGAGGAAGAGGAAGAGGAGGAGGGTCTTTGTCATCCTAACTGAGACGATCCTTCAGTTCAGTTTTAAAATCGCTAAATTCTTAAAATCATTCTGAAGAGAGACAGGAAAGGATTCAGACTTTGTGCCTGTCAGACTTTGACTCTTCAGCAATAATTTGGGTTTTTGTTAAATATTAATAAAGTAAACACATCTTGTCTCGAAGACACTGCTCAATATTTAACCAAGAATCCCTCGCTGACATAATAAAGTGCTGCGAGTGCCTGAACACACCGAGCTGAAGTTAAATGATGTCCTGATGACTACAAACAGGAACTGTAAGAAAACAGGTTCACGGTCTGCAGCTTTTTTCTCATTATGTAGTTAAACCACAATATAGGTGTAATTTTTCTGACATATTACACGTGCTGTTGCAAACTTGTAACTATAATTTCTTGTAAACGACTGATCTCAGTCCTGCAGCACAACAGAGAACTTTTTGTGGCAAAACCCGACCAGACGTTAACCAGAGGTGACAGGTGAGAAAACAGGTTTCCTTCTCGGGATATTAAACTTTCCATCCTTTTACTGTTTCCATGTGTGCTGCAATCAGAGAGAACGAAGCTACAAGCATCCAACCTGCCTTTGATTGTGCACATAATGTGACTGTTGTTGTTTTGCATCACTTTCCTTATTCGCGTTCATTTTCCGAGCTGTGATAAAAACCTTTCCTTGAACCATCTGCTCATTACGTTGCCTCCCTTTTCTCTTTCTGGGCAGTAAAACTCATTTAAAGCGTGTGTAATCCTGTCATCACGCAGCGTTCATGCCCTCATATCCATCTGATCAGACCTTTTCATTTTATTTATAGTGTTTAAACCATATCAAAGAACGATTGTTTGACATTAGAAATGTTAATACATCCCCTGCCAGTAAATGCCACTATAATAAATGCGGTCTTCCGTGGCTAATACTGTGCTACAAGCTATAAGCCTCTATACTCGCATATCTCTTCCCTCCATCTGGCGCCGTCTGGCTGGAGATCTGGCTCACGCTTTGATATTTGAGCCTGGTTTTCACACATGGCCTATCGTATTTGAAGCTGGTGTTTGCCTCCCACACGATGACGATGGGAGTGGAGATCTGTAGCCTCCTGCAGGTGGGAGAGACGTCCCTGGCTATCTTTAGGAAGCTGTTTTGCATTAAGGGACGCCCCGTCGTCTCTCGGTTTACTCCTTGTTTCCTGTGAATACATTTAGACAGTGGGAACAGAGCGTTCCCTCCGAGATATCAGCGGTTACTTCAGCTAAATAAAACAGAGTCTCTGCAGTGTGCTCTGTTGTAAAATGCAGTGTTTACAAAGAGCCAATCAGCAGGACTCTTCACACATCGTCCTTTTAATTTAGGGAAAATCCTGTTTTATTTGAGATAAACGTGACCGGTTATCACGTCTTGAAGTATTCATGCAGTAGTTATTTAACTTTGCAGAAGATTTACAAGAAAGTCAACGTTTCTCTTGCACCGTTTGAGAATTTTGACACACACAACTATAAAGAAAACAGCAGGACGCAGATGAGTTTGCAGATGAGTTTTAGACACTGACGTTCAGTTGCAACAGATAATGTAAAAAGGTGACGTGACTCCTGAAGTACAGGAACCTCAGTCTCCCGTCTTATAAGCTCCATGTGGCTCAGATGTCCTTATCTTGCTTCTGAAAAGCTTCTGTTGCATCGGAGGACACATTGGAGGAATAAATTTGCACTGTAGGAACAGAGCGTTCCCACTGAGATCACTGCAGCATCTCTCACAGCGTGATATCAGACTGCAGCCGGCACGAGGGGCCACGAGATGTTCTCTGTATGTGTTTAGCTCTGCTCTCAGGAGGAAGTGGGTTGAATATATGCTAAAGTATCATTTAAATGTACTTGAGTATGTCCTTTTTTACACGACTCAACGGGATATTTTCATTTTACACCCTCTTAGCTGCCTGTTGACTAATTTGGCACACAAAATATGATGCATGAATGTTCAAATAATGTCTCAAATGTTTTCTGTCCTTAAAGGTTAAATTCATCAAGTTCCTCATGCAGCGTAGAAGTCAGGTGAAGTGTCGTAGTCCACAGAACAGTTCTGGAGCGACACAGTGAAACAGAGTTGCAGCGTTCTGCTAAACAACTGAAAAAAAACTCCACAACTCCATTAAAACTTTGCAGAATCAGCTGTCAGCACTTCCTGTTTGCAGTGAACCTGTGGATGTACAGACGACTATCTCTGGATTACTTTGATGCTGGAGAAAACTTAACTCTGTTTTGCTGTGAAGCTAAAAAAATGTTTTGTGGACTTATGACTCCATAAATCTGCTTAGAAATCCCCCAAAAAGATGCTCCCTCACATGTGCAGAACCTGCCTGAGAAAAATCATGTTTTTAAGTTTTCTTCAGTATCTCAGTAATCCAGTGATAGTTGTCTGAACATCCACAGGTTCACTGCTAACAGGAAGTGCTAACCGCTAATTCGGCAACACTTTAATGGAGATGTGGAGCATTTTTTGTTTTTTCCAGCTGCTTCAGTTGTTTCACTGTGTGAAGCTCCAGAAATGTTTTGTGGACTTTGAAACTTCACCCGACTTTCCATCATCATGGAGGGAGGAGACGATGGCTCCATAAATCTGCTTAGAAATCCCCTAAAAAGATGCTCCTTCACATGTGCAGAACCTGCCTGAGAAAAATCACGTTTTTAAGTTTTCTTCAGCATCTCAGTGATCCAGTGATAGTCGTCTGAACATCCACAAGTTCACTGCTAACAGGAAGTGCTAACTGCTAATTCGGCAACGTTTTAATGGAGATGTGGAGGATTTTTTTTTTTCCAGCTGCTTCAGTTGTTTCACTGTGAAGCTCCAGAAATGTTTTGTGGACTACAAAACTTCACCTGACTTTCTATCAGCATTGGTGAGGGAAGAGATGATGACTGGATTTTAATTTTTGTGTAGAACACGATGCAAATACATAAACTACCATTTGTACATTTAAATATAAGTTAATATAATTGATGCGATGGGGACGTTGAATCATCCTGATGGAGTCAAACATGGTTTTTCTGTCTTAAACCAAACTAAGAGTCGACGCTCTCCTCTGCTTTATTCCACTCGTTATTACCGACTCAGTGCACGCAGCAGGAGCTTCACATGAGAGCCGCGGTGCCCCTGAGGACACTCAGTGCTTTGATTGTGCTGCTCATGAGTTCCAGCTGTTCCTCATACTTTTAGCGACTGTGATAATGTGACACGACTGTATCCATTATCACAGCACCGCTCTCCTCTCTGTCTCTGTGAAATCCTCTGTTATTTTCTGTACATTTTCTTTCTGGTCAGGGATTTTTTATTTATTTTTGTCAGACTTTTCTGAACAAGAATAAACATAAAGTAGTAACCTTCTGCTTCTCATCGCTCGGCAGCAGTCACTCGTCGTCTTTGTGAGTGAAACACTCGTCTCTTCAAGATGGAGCTTGCTTCTCTTTTTCCCACTCAGTCACTTTCTCTCTTGTGTTTCTTCAAGGCGTCGGCTCTTTGTAGGCAGAGAAGGTCGAAGTGGAGGATAAAGAAACATCACCATCAACTAGCATCTTCGGTTGGAGCTGGAGTAACTCCACGTGCAGGTTTCACGTCCAATAAATTTAGCATCCAACTGAATATGAGGATCATTTTAAAGTCACAGCTAGCAGACACTGTTTTATTCTAAAATAAGATGGAATTTATTCTCACACACATGATCTTACATATGAAATGGTCCTTTTACTTCGGGGAGTGCCGTATACATATATATTTTTATAAACGTATGTAGATTATATCTCCCGTTGAAGATGAACACTCTAACGTGGGAAGGCTGAAGCTCAGGAGGTCGAGCAGCTCGTCCAGTAGAAGGAAGGTCGCTGGTTTTGGGGCACGATACTGAACCCCTCGCTGCTGATGAGCCGGTCGGCACCTCTTCCGTAAGTGTGTGACTGTGCATGTGAAGCGATTTGAGCATTCAGTAGACTGAAGAAGCATTACTGAGTCCATTTACATACTCATAGGTTTGTATTTCAAGTCCCGGAACAGTTTGACTCTTACATCTGAACGCGTGGCTGAAATTATAACTCTGAGAACTCGTCTTCTTCTCTGTTTGATGGACTGAGGAGTAAATGACTTCTGCCCTGCATGTGCATATATCCATCCCGGACTAATCTGTGACAGAGAGTATTCTGACACTAACTATATATTTCCTGGAGGACCCTGACATCATGTGCTTCCAATACAAACATCCCTGAGAGTAAAGGTGTCTTTTATCTGCGAGCAGCCGGTGCAGAGGTGCAGAAAATCAGGTGTCTTTATGAGCAGAGCCGCTGAGTGTTGGACAGCAGAGGTCTGTGGTTGGCTGCGAGCTCTGAGGTGTGAATACAAAGCAGGAGGCTGCTGGGAGAGAGAGAGAGAGTCTGCAGGCTCGCTCAGACCGCCACGGATAAATAATGAAACACGGCGAGCTGGGAGAGCGGCGCCGTGTATTTTGGTGGTGTGCTACAAGCTGCTGTAGCAGAATGACCAGAGAGGAAATGTGGGATGGAGTCGGGGGAGAGAATGCACAACTTACTACAGTCAGCATTTAAACTGCTGCAGCTCCACACACACACACACACACACACACACACACACACACAACCTGCATACTCTGCATACACTCATGCAGGCTCATAAACGCAGTAACAAACACAGGCAAGTGAAAAATACACAGACACACACACACACTTGTAATGTGTAATACATGCAAATGGATTCAAGTTAAGTCATCACACACACACACACACACACACACACGCTGTTTTCTTTGCACACATTTTGTCGACACATCCCGTCCATACATAAGTAGAACTTTAACCATTTAACTCTTTAACTCTTTAAAGGGATATTCTGGTGTAAATTTAATCCATGGTCTAACACACCATGAAACTGTGTTAGACTCCCTCTCGAGAGATCAAGTTAGCAGACCGCTAATTTACGGAGTTTTATCAACCTCAGAAACGACCGCACGACAACAATACACTGCAGTAAATGGATCCAAATATAAACCGCCACCAAAAAGCCACAAATAATGCTCAGAACAGCACCAAACTTCACCAACAGTACAAACAGGGTCCCAGCACATAGTCCGGGGCATCAAACATTTGATATACCGTATTGACCCGAATATAGGACGACCCTGATTATAAGACGACTCTTCTTTTCAAGACTAATCTTCAGAAAAAGACTCTGATAACCAAAATCTCTCAATAACAAACTCACATACCCTCCTGTCAATCTCTTGGAAGCAGCCGCTTAGAGGACCATGATAAGCTTTTCTCTTACTGTTAGCGTTTTCAGACGATCTTTTTGGACCCGCCATCTTCGGACGTTACACTCCGTAACTCCATATTTCTTGGCTGGCTGACAGTTGTTTGGCGCCTCCGCTGCACTGATCTCATTATCTTAAAATCAGCATCATAGCTCCGCCTCAGATGTCTGTTAACTTGCCCTATTTTTGATCCACTTTGGTCCGTAAAATCACCGCGTCTCTCCATTTCTCATCTCCTGTCACTTCTTCTCCGCTGTGATTGACAGATAACCGCAGCCACAGTGTCAGTGACGTCTCTACAATAAGCTGGCGCCCTCTGCTGTTGCGGTCGCGTAGCGACCCAGACAACTATCAGCATGTGTCAACGGTTAGACCCCGATTATAAGACGACCCCACTTTTTCCCATAATTTTCATCGAAAAAAACCTCGTCCTATATTCGGGTCAATACGGGTAGTTGCCATATTCGTTGGAAAAGATAAATGAATCTCACCACCTGAGAAGCCTTCCTTGTTGTGGGGAAGCCCTGTGAGTCGATTACCGAGTGCAGTAGAGTCCCGCAGTAATGATCATCACTGAGCTGCGGAACTCTACTGCACTCGGTAATCGACTCACATGGCTTCCCCACAACGAGCCTGCAGCTGGAGAGGTGAGTTTTGTTCATCTATTCCGACAAATCAGGCAATGACATCAAATGTTTGATGCCTTGAAATATGTGCTGAGACCCTATTTGTACTGTTGCTGAAGTTTGGTGCTGTTCTGAGCATTATTTGTGGCTTTTTGATGGTGGTTTTATATTTGGATCCATTTACTGCAGTGTATTGTTGACGTGCGGTCGTTTCTGAGGATGCTAAAACTACGTTAGCTAGCAGTCTGCTAACTTTATCTCTCGAGAGGGAGTCTAACACAGTTTCACAGTGTGTTAGACCATGGATTAAACTTAAAACACCAGAATATCCCTTTAACGTCACTGTTCTTGATGTTTCCTGTCGAGCAACACAATCTACTCCATGTGAGTCTGCAGCAGAACATCTTCTCGATCAGGGTTTGGACTGATTTGAACCTTTTTACCCCGAGGACACTCCGCCGTCTCCGCCCAGCGCTGCTGAGATGAGGATCAGCACAGTCAGAGCGGCCCGAGGACACATCCTGACTCCCCACTGGGATTTCTTCCAGGGTTTCCTGATGACACATCGGACTCTGGCTGCCGTCCATTAGCAGAGTGGTGAGACAGCAAATAACTTCCTGTCGTGATGGACGAAGGAGACGGTGACACTCTGAGTCCAACTGCATCAGAGCATCAGCATCAAGTCAAATCAGAAAGTGGACTTGGAGAATCAGGACAGACCTAATTATTAACGCTTAACGTATTTTATTTCAGCCCTTCTTTATTCTATCTGCTCTGTAAAACGCTTCTTATCACACTATTATTTCCTGTATCTTGTCCCCGCATTAATATTTATTTCAGTTCTATCAGTTCTACAAATATTCCACCACACACGCAAAAACCGAAGCGCCTGTAGTCAAAAAAATTGAATTAAACGGACTCGGTCACGATCGCTGCACAGATCACTTCCTACAGGCCCTGAGAGAGAAACAGACAGAGAGACTTATAAATAAAGAGAGGGCGAAGCCGATAATGAGAAACTCTGAGACTGAAGTCGGAGAAACAGAGTGAGAAAGAATGAGAGATGAAGAGGGAGGAGAGGCCAGATTAGCCAAGCATATCTCCAGACCGGCATAATTACCCATCATCCTCCTCTGTAATACGTCTCTTATCGCCGGACTCTTTGGAGAGAAGAGGTTCAGAAACGTATCCACGCTTCTTATTACTCTCCTCTCTTCTCCACAGCGCTCCCTGCAGCAGGTCAGGAGAGGCGACGAGACGAGAGGAGGCAACTTTTACAAAGGTAAAGGTGAAGTGAGTGACGGTGAGGAGGGATTAGACGTGGAGCGACGAGGGAAAGATGCGAACAAGAGATTAAAGGACGAAAGAGAAGAGGTGGAGGCCCCTAATGTGATCGCTAGATGGAGAGATGAAGACAGATGAAGGGTAGAAGAGGCACAGACAGAGAGCAGAGATTCATATTCACATTAAGTTACCTGCTGTTTAAAGAGGTTTAGAGAAAGAAGGGAAGAAGAAGACAGAAACATTTAGGGACCTACAGTCTCTTCATGCAGGTGGAAATCAAGTTACCTGAGATTCAGTTCAGTTTTCCCTCCTTCTGGTCCTTGAGGTCGACAGAGCACGATGCAACTTTGAGAATAATTTAAAAGACACGAAGACCCTCGCAAATCACAACATCCTCCTTTTTTGCTTCCACCCAGTGGCGTGCACAGACTTTTTGAAGGGCAGGGGCGAAAAGAAGGGCACTTTAGCGCGCATTTTGGCTCCCAAGAGGACACTTTAGCTCGCATTTTGGCTCCCAAGAGGGCACTTTAGCAAGCATTCTGGCTCCCAAGAGGGCACTTTAGCAAGCATTCTGGCTCCCAAGAGGGCACTTTAGTGCGCATTTTGGCTCCTCCGAGGGCACTTTAGCGCGCATTTTGGCTCCCACAAGGGCACTTTAGCACGCGTTTTTGCTCCCAAGAGGGCAGTTTATCATGTTTTAACCAGCCAAGGGGTTAGTTTAGTGTGTTTTGCCAAACAAGAGAGCACTTTGGCACATTTATTGGTTCCTAGGAGGGCACTTTAGTGCGCGTTTAGTGCGCATTTTTCAACAATTGGGCCATGAGGGCACTGCCCCCCCCCCCCCCTTGTGCACATCACTGCTTCCATCACACCAGCAGGAATATTTAAACATCGCCTGACTTCCTCCTTTGCTGCTGCAATAATGACGCCAGCCACCAGATGTCGCTGCCTGACATGGAGCAGTAAACGTGGGTATCCAATCTTTAAAGTTGTTCTTCGGATGACGGGCAGCTTGTCACCAGTTCATACGGGACAAATCTGCAGAACCACAGATTTTATCCAATAACTGCGTTAATGTTAACTCGATAAACTAGATTCATAAAGTTACCACGACTTCCTGCTCTGGCACCAATCAGAGGGATTCAACAGAAGACTTGTACGTTTGTCCAGTGGAGACGTAATTCCATGAGGTTAGCTTGTTGGGGATGGAAACATTCAAAGACACGTCGCACACATGATCAAGAGAACCAGAACTTCTCTATCTGGACTCTGGATCAAAAACAGAAGGTCACCGGGGGAAACATCTGTCTGACGAGAAGACTTTCATTAGTAACGGGCAGAGGTGGCAAAAGTACTCACATTTGGTACTTAAGTAGAAGTATAGATGCTTGTGCAAAAAAAATACTCTAGTAAAAGTAGAAGTACTGATTCAGCTCCTTTACTCAAGTAAAAGTAAGAAAGTACAGGCTCTGAAATGTACTTAAGTACAAAAGTAAAAAGTAAAAATTATTTTTTTGCCGTCAATAATACACAATACCTCTTTTGATAACTCAACAAAACGAAAAGTTCGTTGCACACAAAATAGGAAAGTTTTTTTTTATTAACAACCTGTTAAAAAACATAAATCACTGGACACAGTCTGTTTGCTGCAAGTTAAATTTCAGACAGAATAATCAAGACTGAATTGACCAGAGGTCCTGCATTAGCACCTAGATAATTTAATAATTCTCCACTATATACTTAACATATTACTTTTGACATAATTTGTATCTTTTAACACTTTATATAGAAAAACTAGCCAAGTTTTGACAGGCTTACTTAACACCAATGTGCAAATCAGTTTTCCATTTCAGCAACATAACTTAAAACATTATGATCAACATGGAAACTAGTTTAATCATGTTGTTTTTCTTTGTGAGATATTCACTCATATCTATAGGAATCCCAAAATCTTTTATTTAGCCTCAGCAGAAGCTGGTTCTCAAAGTTCTTTGAATCCAGGCATGTACTTTTGAGTCGGGAAATCAGTCCTGCAGTGCTGAAAAGCCTCTGGCAGGCAGCTGAGGCAGGTAGAGGTGTGTTGAGCTTCAGTGACACGTTGCAGACTGCTGGGAAGGATTTCAGGACATCCATGTATCATCCGGGCAGGCCAGGTAGGACTCTAGCTTGGTGTCCTACAGTTTATGCTGCTTGGATGGGCCTTCATCCGAGGTCGACTTCCTCCTCAAGGAAGGTGCAGTGAGGTTTTTGTATCTCTCCAAGCGACTCACGTGCTTTCTGTAGGAATGTCAATACACACAAATAAGACACAGACGTACACAAAGATGAGAGAAAAGTGGTTCACCTGACAGAACTGTTAGATAAATGTCTTTGTGCAGAGTTGATGTAGATGATTAACAACTACTTGCACACAGGGGACGTTAGCCTTCAGAACCTTCGGCTTTAAAAAGCCTTTTCTGGCAGAAAATGTATTTATTTTAACCCAAATCACCATTCAACCCCTAAATCTACCCAAGAGGGGCTTTCTGGCAGAGCGCCCTGAAGAGTAACGTCTCACAACAGTGGCAGAACGGCAATTAATTGAGGATTATTGAGTTGTTGTTTTTTTCAATCGAGCGCTAGCTAGTGTTAGCTCTATACTATCAAAACAATGTGTTGTCATAGAATTGCTAACGTTGTAAACTGGCCTACAAGAAATGCTAAATGAGCTAATGATAACTGAAAATACACCTTACCTGTATGTGTTTATTCGGATTTGCAGAGAGTTCTTGAACACCAGAAGCTCGTGGTTTTTAGGTCGGCACAGGACACAATGCATTCGCCATGAGCCGACAACCTCACACAGTTTTCTTAGATAAGGTCAAGGGTGGGGAAGGTCTTGCTTCTCCGACTATGATGCGTCGTCGTTCCCTGGTTCACTTTCTTCCTCCATGTCGCTGCTGCAAGTTTTCTCTGTAACATAACCTGTAACTCACGGCTCTTCTGTCTGCGGTTGACTCTCCCTCTCTACGTAGTTACGTCTTACACACGTTGTGTCGTCATCCGCGGAGGTTGAAAAAGTAACGAGCCTGTTTTGACAATGTAAGGAGTAGAAAGTACAAAAAAAATGCTTTTAAATGTAGAGAGTAAAAGTAAAAAGTCGTCAGAAAAATCTACTTAAGTACAGTAACGTAGTATTTTTACTTCGTTACTTACGTCTGGTAACGGGTCTTCATCAAAAACATTTTGGACTGTTGTTCAAAACACCAATAATTTGCAGTTTAACACACTGTCGTTACGGTTAGTGAGATGGAATTTTCAGCATAATGAGCGAATGATTTGCATTTAATTCCGATTTCTCTGTCACCAGGAGCTATTTCTGAGCTGTCCTCATTTCTTGTACTGTAATCAGTGTCTTCCTGCAGCAGGAACTCCAATTTTGGGGGGTTTGAGGGAACATGAATCACAGGTGGAACTCAGTATGAACCTCACTTATTTATTCACTGACCTATTTATTTTTGGCTGAGAATCTGTAAAAAACTGAGCTTCAGTTTTTACACGTTACTCACCATCTACCTTCAGTTGGTAACAAAGATCAGATCCAACCGTCAGTGAATCATACTGGGAACACGCCGCTTTTAAAGGGGGATAATGGAGCCAGTAACCGAGGTTATTTAAAGACGAGAATCACAAATCACAGTTTGTCTCAATGGTCTTTACAATCTGTCCAGCATACGGTGAAGTGTCCTTACACTACATCTCATAATAAATAGATGAGGGCTGCTGTCCACCATCAAGGAGTTGTTCTCTCCAACTTAAGAGTGTGTTGCTTGAGATACCGTCAGGTAAACAACAAATGAATTGATTACCATCACTAGAAATTTATGTAAAATCCTCCTACATCATCTTACAAGCATGGTTTTGGGGTGTAAGTGGCTCAGGGCGGCCGTGGAAGCTCCTTACTGGTCAAATTAGCTGTCAATCAATAGGTCAGAGGACGGCAGCCATTGAAGGTGACTCTGTAATGCAGATTAATGTGTTTTACTTTAACCCCCATCGCATTTCTATAAATGACTCTCTAAAACCTGAAGGTTTTCTGAAAAATGTTGAAAAAGTGCCAACGTTTACAAAAACTGTAATTTCTCAGGCTCTGTAACAGATAGAAAGATGAAATGAAAAACATTTGAAAGCTTACACCCTCAGCTATCATCTATAAATACATCCATTAACCCTAATGGTAATAAAAAAAAATAGGGAATTCTGTAAACCTCTGAAATAAATGAAATAATTGGCAACACCTAATAAAAAATGCGTTTCTCAGTCTCTGTAGCAGATAGAAACCTGAAATAAAAACCATGTGATAGCTTAAACTTAATTTTATTAAGTATTACATTCAGTTGGTCTCATCTTTCTCTTTCCAAAATTTTACAATGCATAAACCTTACAGATTTCATAGCGATTTTAACAGTTTCAGTTACAAGATCCATGAAAAGCTCCTCAGTAAAGAGTTTTCAAAACACCTGGAACGGTGTTGCATCCTCGGGCAAGTCCATCTTCAGTCGCGTGTAAAATCTTTTTTTCTGCGTCAGTGGTACCGCAAGGTTTTCCACGTTTCCTGAAATCCAGGGAAATCTCCCTCCGCCAAAGCGTTGTCGTCATTTTGGAACGAATAAAACATCCACTGTGCCTCGAGTAGTGGCTCTGGTGGTGGCTCATAATCAGCATCTTCAATGTCACTTCCATCACTAAAATCTCCCATCTTGTCTCTTTTGTCACTCCTCTCTCTCGCATGGAACTGTTGCCGGAAAAGTTGTTCAAAGTGTGTGCGCACACCGGACTACCACACCCACAATGCATTGCGACATTCCAACGTGTCTATTCTAGCGAATTAGGATGCAGGAATTGGGTCACAATCGGGGTATTTACTCCCACGTCCCTCCTGTCGCAAATGGGTTAAGATAGTGGAGTCTCTGGACAGATAAAAGCATAAAGAAGCATCTGCGGTACACAGAAACTGGACGTTCCTTTTATTTTATTTTCCGACCCCCCGTGTGTGTAAACGTTTCGCTCTGGGCATCAACAGTTCATCTGTGCATTCTACAAAATGTGCTCCCCGTTTAATGTGATCCTAAACTGGAGAGATAGAACAAAATACAGGAGGATTGTGAACAGAAGAGATGGCAAAGTGGAACTATGGAGGGACGAAATGGGGATACAGAAATGAGGAGATGATGGAGAAACAGGACGGATGGGAAAGGAGGATTGGAGGGAGGTATTCTGTGAAGAAGAATAACACATCAGGAAATAAAAAGGCTAAAATAGACAGAAAGGAAGGAGAATTAAAATGTTCAGGGGACAAACTGAGGGAAAAGAGAGACGGATGGAGGGATGCATGTAATACAAAATGGATGAGGTTACAGTGTTACAGCTGTAGCAGTTAGTGTTTTCCATTATTCATGGGGGAGTTGAGTTAGATTGAGGTTTTCATGAGCACTGATTTTAGTCAAGTGGGTTTAAAATGGTTTCCCTCTGAGCCCACGTCTCCAGAATTAAAGATTTAGAGCTGTGCATCAATCTTTTTTTGCAGAGTGTGAGATGTTTGAAACAGCATCTTCTTTTCTCGAAGCACATGGTCGGTGAGTCTTAGTTGACATCTGAAGGATCCTTTTGACTTGCTGCTTGTTGCAAGAGACAAAAAACAGGAAACCAGACTTATATTAAAACATTCATGGCTGAAACTAAACTGTGTGTCTGTGATGCATGAGTCAAGCTACATTCAGCATTTTCTGAACTCTAGAGGGCAGATTTTTTTTTTTTTAAATAAGAATTGTAATCACATACTACATGCTACATGCTATTAGCCCATCCTGCTTGAAGGGATATTCTGGTGTAAGTTTAATCCATGTTCTAAATCACTGTGAAACTGTGTTAGACTCCCTCTCGAGAGATCAAGTTAGCAGACCGCTAATTTACGGAGTTTTATCAACTTCAGAAACGACCGCACAACAACAATACACTGCAGTAAATGGATCCAAATATAAACCGCCACCAAAAAGCCACAAATAATGCTCAGAACAGCACCAAACTTCAGCAACAGTACAATAGGGTCTCAGCACATAGTCCGGGGCATCTAACCTCCGCTAGCTTAGCTGGATTTCTATTGTGAAGCTAAAAACAGATTTCAACTCTCCTCCATCAGCTTCCGGGTCGGGGAAGTCCCGATGTGACGATTACCGAGTGCGGTTAGAAATGCTCAATTCCGTTCTTTTCCCTGTCCGCTCTCGATAATAACTGTTATAAACTGGCAGGTAAGACACATATGAACTTTGATTGCTTTTCCATGGAGTCATAATCATACATTTTCATCCATGAGCCGCGGCACTCTACTGCACTCGGTAATCGACTCGTCGGGACTTCCCGTCAACAGGAAGCTGCTGCAGAAGAGTGGTAAATTTAGTCAGCTTTTCAGTAGAAATCCAGCTAAGCTAGCGGAGGTTAGATGCCCCGGACTATGTGCTGAGACCCTATTTGTACTGTTGCTGAAGTTTGGTGCTGTTCTGAGCATTATTTGTGGCTTTTTGGTGGCGGTTTATATTTGGATCCATTTACTGCAGTGTATTGTTGTCGTGCGGTCGTTTCTTAGGTTGATAAAACTCCATAAATTAGCGGTCTGCTAACTTGATCTCTCGAGAGGGAGTCTAACACAGTTTCACAGTGTTAGACCATGGATTAAACTTACACCAGAATATCCCTTTAAGATATGTAATGATTTTTGAGTGAATTAACTAGTAATTGTCGCTATTGTTGCACAAGCTTCGTGAGCTGAGACCTGCAGAGTTGTCGTCGGCTCTCTCTGGATTCTGCAGATCTGGCGCTCCCACATTACACAAAGTATTCATTCAATTTTAATGTGAATAAAATCACTTAGTGCAGCTTAAACGTACACATCAGCAATTATAATGCGGTGCTCCACCGTGCTTACAAGAACACATAATGCTCACTGATGCATAATATCAGCAGTCATAAAACATTCAACGTAAACCGAATTATAAGGACAAACATCTCATGAATGTTAATGACAATTAAAGATTATACTTACCAAACTGAAACGCATACAAACGGACCTCTAATAAACCGAGCGTCATTATAAGTCATGTCACTGCTTAATGTCCAGTGATACGCTCCCACACCGCCGTGTCTGATTAATATTAATCTGATGCACCAGCAAGTGATCTGCATGTTCAGACCGGACGATGTGTGCATGAAAATTCATTCGGTTGTTCTGCTTCTTTCACGTATTCATGTATTACTGATTTATCACTGGACAGCTTGAATAAAATCAAAATCAAATCCAGCAAAAAACAGAGAAATCATCATATTAATTCCACACATTCTCCTACGCCTGGTGACTACTTAACCCATAATGCAACTTACAACCAGAGATTCATGCTATGCTAATCGTGGCTAGCTGCTAGCCTCATGCAGAGATGAGGATGAGGTGATTTTGCCACAAGACGTTTGCTGAGCGTCCGGCTCAACTGTCCACAGCATCACAGCCGATTCTGCTCCGATCTGGAACCATTCACTGATCAAAAGTGGATTAATCGCGGTCCTGTTTATCAGCCTGACAGCAGAAGTGATCAAAGGTGAACTCCATTTGTTGGTTTTAGGAGTTCCCCTTTAATGTCAAAAGGGTAGAGCACCAGGACACATGAACAAATCAATACGGGTCATACCGCTCAGCCTATCATGGGTCATCTCAGGGATTCAAACTAGCGGCTTTCCATCACAAGCCCGGTTCTGTAACGCGGGCTGCTGTCTCTCCACTGTCGGCGCCTGCAGGGAACCAGAGAGATGACAACAGCATATCGTAGCTGGTGGCTTCAAACAAAATTAGAATTCTCCTGTCAGAAACCATCAGATGTTGTTTCAGGATAATCTAAATTTTTCTGTCTGTCTTTGAGGCATTTCTGCTTCATTAGATACTTTACTGAGGAGCACTGGAGATAAGACAGGAAGCAGAACGGAGATGACAGACTGCAAAGGTCATGTCCAGGGAGACAACAGATTCCCTGTGTTTACTGCCCTGCAAGCTTGATTTCATGGCAACGATATTGTTGTCTGAAACTCTGCACTAACATATTTTTTCAGGCAGAGTCCCATATGCATCCCCATCCCTCCACTCTGCCTTTATGCAGGTTGATTATATTTCCACTCTGTATCCTCCCTAACCACAACACTGGCCTGTGTTCTTCCAGTACTCACATAATAGTTTGTTTTTTCCATAATTCATGAGTCCCTCGGATTGTATTGGGGCTTTCATGATCTCAGATACTCGAATGAAGCAGCTGTTAAATTTTTAAGCCCAGGGCTCAAACTGAATAAAATCATTCTCGCTCCGTCAGCCAGATTCAATACGATATTGTTCTGCTGTCAAGTAAGGACACAACAGAGAAACAACTCCTGCTGCATGTTGTTTCTGGATGAGGGCGAGTGTATTGTTTCACAAACACTGCGTCCTAAACACATAATGAACCAGATCATCCTGCTTTATGACATCTGAGATTTTCTGCCACATTTTTTTTTCTTTAGCTTAGCGTTTTACATTTTTGTGGCCAAGCTGTGCGAACAGTTCACATTAGCAAAGTGTCAGAAGATATAGAATCAAACTAAACATCTAAACTCCTTGTGGTGATGCTCAAAATTTCCCTCAAGACGGCCGGACATAATTAGAAAAGATCAGCAGGTTAGTTAACTACTCGCTCGTCTGAGAAGGTTTCTAAACCGCAGTTAGAGACGGCGTTGTGTGACATGACTGGATAATATTATAAAAATGTGTTTGTGGCGACAGAACCTGGAACTTAAAACCAAATCATGATCTTTTCCTGAACCCGACCAAGTGGTTTTTGCTCCTAAACCTAAACACATTGTAAGGAATATTCGTGTTGTTACATAAAACCAAAAATCTCAAAGAAATGGAAGTTTTAACATATCCACAGTTTTCAGAAACACCAATTTACTGTAGTGACCACAGGATGATCATTTATATCTTTAATTGTCTCTGCAGAAGTAGAAATAAATTGCAAAGAAAATTAATGACAAATCTGAATCCACGTTATAACATTTTTGAGGAAATCTCAACACTCAAAAAAACTCAATATCTTTCTCAACTGATTACAGATGTTATTATAAGAATTAATGATAATGTGTGTTGTGTCCACAGGATGTAGATTTATTAGAAAATCAGAATCCAGCATCAGACGTGGAGCCAAAAACATTAGACTCCCTGCAAATTACCCAATCTTACCTCTAAATGCCACCAGGCCCGTGTTTGGTCCGTGTCCGATCCACCACGAGTCTGTAGCAGACACGCAAGTCTTCTAATTCTATCGCAGGAACGCCTCGGTCTGACAACTCTCACCTGTCCGGCTCAAAACACAGCCGGTGGAGGTTGATGGACGTCGAGTACGGAGCAAAACCGTAGCGGAGCTTTTCCACAACATACATGCAACCAGTGGACTTCCTGTGTTACACATAACTAAAAAGTTCACCATCTAAAGTAGGAGTGTGGAATAAATTAGTGTCAAAATGGAGCCTAAGAATTAAAGTTTGATGTTTTACACTAAATTGGTGTAGAATCAAATCTATAAAACACAGATACTGTCGCCTTGAGAAGACAAAGTATTAAACGAAATATGTTTCAGCAGGATTTAGAAAGACCTCAGATCTCTGAACTAACCTTAAATGTCAACGAAATGATTCAATAAAATCAATACTGCTGTTAGTCTGTCAGGCATGTAGTGTTCAGACCGCAGACGTCCGGGAGGAGAGGTCCTGGTTCTGATGAACCCTGATATCAACTTTCAATTCTTAGAAATCAAGATGTAAAGACTTTCCACTGCAGGTATGAAGTTACAGTTTAAGTCTATTAATTCATGCAATGCAATGAAGCTGTAGAGAAGTTAATCTGACTTTATCTTTGTCATTTCATTTGACTGTTTCTATACAAAGCGCCATCGCAGTTAAGTTATGAAACATAAAGGAATAAACAATGTTTTCTAAATTGGTGTCATGTCCACAATCTCTTGGGAAGGAAGTTGTTTCCAAATGTTAATCAAAAACTCTGAGTGTCTTTATGTTGAACGTGAAAGTTGTTGATCAGAAAACATCGACGTCATCTTCATTAACCATAAGCAAAGAATGGAGTCCTTGTTTAAAGAAGAAAGTCCAGAAATCTTTGTCCTGTGAATCATCCATGTGAGCGGACGTCGGCAGGATTTTCTTTTTTAATACAGGCTGGTAAACATTGTTTAAATTCAGACGGCATCTGTCGGAGATGATTTCTCTGAGGGCGACGGATGAGATGGAAGTTACTTTATCGCTCGTTAGCCAAATTAAACATTTGTTGAAGTGCAGAACTTTTCTATTAAACACTGTCCCAGCAGCAAACGACTGGAACTTAGTTCATTATGTAAAACGGAGGAAAAGGAAAAAAAATAATTACACTGTGAATCAATTCTGTCTCCACTGCCTTGTTAATGTGTGTGTGTGTGTGTGTGTGTGTGTGTGTGCTTCTTTGGTCCAGCTTGATATTCAGTTGATATATTTTTTGGTACTGATGATAAAACTATTGTTAAGTTTCCTACAATAACATCTGTAATTAGTTGAGAAAGAGTTTTTTTGAGGGGTTGAGTTTTCCTCAAAAATGTAATAAATTGGATTTAGATTTGTCATTAATTTTCTTAGTAATTTATTTCTACTTCTGCAGAGACAATTGAAGACATAAATTATTATCCTGTGGTCACTACAGTAAATTGGTGTTTATAAAAACTGTGGATATGTTAAAACCTCAAAAGCGCATTGCATTCGCTGGATAAAAAAAAAATTAGACACCTTATCTCATAATTATGAGAAAAGATCTCGTAATTATGAGATCATACTTTTACAGTAAATACTCCCGGTTATAAACTGAAGGTATCACGAAGGTATCCGGATTTCAAAGTAAAGGACGACATGAGAAAAAACAACAACAACAACAACAACAACAACAACAACAAAAAACATTGTTTCCATAAGTAGTTCAAGATTCATAAACTGCTGGATTTAACACTTCCTAGACTACTTGCATGCATAATATGAAGTACTTTTACTGTGTACTTTTCGAGTAATCCTGTGTCAAAATCTTTTACAGAGGAAAAGAATAAGGATATTTCGCCCAACTTTTATGTGTTATTAAAAAACGTATTTTCCATTTTCCAAGATTCATATGCTGCTGAACTAAGTACTCCCTAGAATACTTGTGTAACTATAATAAAGTACTTCTACTGTGTACTATTTAAGTAATCCTCTGTCAAAATCCTTATCCTCGTATGCTTCTGACTGTGAGACTGCAGTCTGACCCACACAGTCACCACCAGCAGCTCTTCAGAGCGGCTTCAGTACGATTACCGTAAATGTTATTAGATTCGCGCACTAGAAAAAAATGGTGCGGCTGATTTGACCAAGCAAACGCGAATCACGGCTGGCTTGACCACAATCACCGACGCACCTTTCCTCATCTCATAATTATGAGATCTTTTCTCATAATTACGAGATAAGGTGTCTATTTCTTTTTATCCAGTGAATGCAATGCGCTTCCATAAAAACCTCCATTTCTTTGAGAATTTTGGTTTTATGTAACAACACGTATATTTCTTACAATCTGTTTAGGTTCAGGAACAAAAAACACTTGGTCGGGTTCAGGAAAAGATCATGATTTGGCTCAAAGTTCTGGGTTCTGTCGCCACAAACACATTTTGATAATATTAACCAGTCATGTCACACGACGCCGTCTGTAACTGCGTTCTCGATTTAGAAACCTTGTGAAAACTTCCTGGAAAGAAAGCGTGACAAAGTGGCGACAGTATTTGAAGACCTCAGGTGGGCGCTCATGGCTCATACAGTAACAGCCATTTTTTAATTTGTTAATTAATAATAAAAAGCATCGACACTTTTTGCTGGAGACGACTGTGACTCTGTAGATCAGATGGTTTCAGAGGAGCTGCTGTATCCTCAAACTGTCACCACTCACCTCTCCTGACACGTTTCCCCTGACTCGACTCTGGATATGATATATTTTGCAGACGGTGTGTGGAGCATGTAGATCTCTTCCCCCCCCTCCAACAAAAAATACCCTGTGCAGCAGTAAAGTGGATGATTTGATGGCAGTCACCGGTTGAATTGATTCTATTTGGACTGAAAATGTGGCTCTCGTACCGACAGCACTCTCACCCCCATTATCTCTCTCCACAAACAGCAGACCAGTGCTTTTCAATTCTCTGCAATTATGTCTAAAGATTATAGAGGCTTTTTATTTTTTTTAACAAACACCACAGCGGGTCGTTTTTCTGTTCAGTCGCTCGTTTTTTGTTTTTTTTTATCAGTGAAATCAGCTGCTGCGGTGTTTCATGAAATGAAAAAGCAGCGTTCTCCGGGGTCTTAATGGCACATTATTCCAGAAGGTTTAATACAGTTCAATACCGAATCATCAGAGACCAAAATCTTCACATATGGAGGATTAAACCCCTGTGTGTGTGTGTGTGTGTGTGTGTGTGTGTCTGTGTGTGTGTGTGTGTGTGTGTGTGTGTGTGTGTGTGTGTGTGTGTGGGTGGCCGTCCACATCCACCAGCCTTTCTCATATTTTCAATCCACGGCATCAATCATGTCTAATCTATGCATTTGTTGTAACATGTGTGCATGTAGGTCACAGATTATACGGTGTGTGTGTGTGTGTGTGTGTGTGTGTGTGTGTGTGCGTGTGTGAGGGAGACAAAACACTAGAGAGATTTGATACCATCGTCTCTTTCATATATTTCATTACTTAAACATAATTATTATTCACCGGCTGGCGAGGATCTTGTTTCAATCTGTAAATCATACGTGTGCATGTACGTGTGTGTGTGTGTGTGTGTGTGTGTGTGTGGTCATGTGACAGTTCCACGTTTTTATTTATCAGCTGTCCTGGACGTGACTCGTCTCCTGTGTGGCGTTCGAGGAGCTCTCCACGTTCCTCGACACCAACATTTATCACGGCGTCACAACTCGGCCGTGACGACTCTCCGCGTGTTTCCCATCAGCCCCTCTGCTCGCGCTCTCCTCAGGTTAACAGTTCTGGCGTTCGTCTCAGGGATGCGAAGCACGTTTTACACTTACACAGCGTTGCGATATTCAACATTCAGCCCGCGTGTTAACGCTCCCCCGACGCTACTAATTCTAATTCAGCGCCACGCTGGCAGCAGCAGCCGTCCCTCATGCCACTGAAACCTCGTCCTTCCTTTCCTTCATCACACCCTTCCTCCATCTTCACTTCCCTCCAGTTTAACGTCACTCACTGTAAACTTAGACTGACATAAACATTAAAAATTTACCTTCATGTCTTTCTCTATTAAAGCTGACAGAGGTCTTCCTGCGTTTGTCGAGTGTCTTTTTCTTCTTCTGCTGTTCTCGACTTAGAAAACGATGAGCAGGTTATTTCTGAAGTTGTGACGAATGTGGAGAAGTATTTAAACAAACTCCTGAATATGACAATAAAAAGCACAAATGCAAACATTAGCATCGGGCTAAGAACACAGGAAAGCACAACATTCATATACAGCTGTATCTCCATTATGTTAATGTTTACAGGCTCATACACAATGATTGTACATTTGTAAAATATATGTTTTAGAATAAAAAAAACAGTTAATTCTCTTGCAAACTTTCAACGCTAACTTCTATCGGTGCTGTTTAGTATCTTATGTTTCCTCTCATCATCCAACTTTCATTGCTAATATGAAGCTCACTGAGGAATGCAGATAAACATTTAAACTGACCACTTTTTTCAGTAACGAGTAATCTAAAGCATTAATATTTCCAAACCAGTAATCAGATTAAAGTTCCCTTTTCAAGTCACTGTGCGTTGCCATAATTTGTGTCATTTTCCTCAGTAAAAAAATATATTTTTACTTTCTTTCACGTTTTCAGCATGAGGACAGCTCAGGTGTAACACCACGCAGCGACACAAACACACACAACAATGGAGGGAGGAGAGAGATGATTTTTTTAGCTGGACATACAGTCATTATTTTGAGTTCATGTGAGCTGAAGATGAGAATATTAAGGTTCTTTGTACACTCTGTGCTGGCGACAAAGTACTATCAAGCTTCAAAAACACGGCGTCAAATTTGAAGAAACATTTGGAGATCATCGGAATCATCTCTCTCCTTCCTCCAGCTGCGAGCAAAGCCACGGCCTCGACGTCTGCAGGAGGTCCTGCACCACCCAAACAACACAAGCTGGACTTCGGTGCAAAACAAGTCAGTGGGGGAGAGTTGAAGAAGTTGGTCAGGCCGGATGTTTTAGAGGAAATGCTGCACTGAAACACGATTCACTCGCCCTCGTTTGGTGCCATAATAAACAAGATCCTGCTACTATCACTGCTGTGCTCATGTTACTGTTAAAACTACACTTTCAGCAAAGTGAGTTTTGGCAAAAGCGGCTGTTATTTTTATGTTGAGGTAGCAAGGGTGTTGTCTGCAGCTGCTGAATGTAAGTAATAAAGTACTTAAAAACAAGTACTCAGTAAAGTACCTAAGTTTTTAAAGGAGTAATCAGTAATCAGGTTACTTTTTCAAGGTAACTGTGGCAACACTGCCTGACACTTTCTCGTACATAAACTACTGAACAGGTCGATTATCAACGGTCTATCTTTGTTCCCTAAAGACACGACCGCTGCAGTGCGGGGTATCTCACCTTTGTCAAGATTTGTCAAAGCAACAGAATAAATGGTTCGGTTCAGAGAAACATTGTGTTTTGGGTTTAAATAAGCACGTCACTTACGTAACTCTGTAGCGGAGCACGTATGTTAAAGTATACAGACTTCTGTAGTTTCCCCTCCAGTGTCACTTCTGAAAGAGCAGGATTAAAAGTTGGAAAAGTCAAATTCTGGAGCTGGAAGAAGTGGAAGGATGGGTCATTCACAGGCAGTGATGTGCATAAGGGGGGGGAGCCACAACGCATGCTAAAGTGCCCTCTTGGGAGCCAAAACGCATGCTAAAGTGCCCTCTTGGAGCCACAACGCATGCTAAAGTGCCCTCTCGGGAGCCAAAACGCATGCTAAAGTGCCCTCTTGGGAGACAAAACACGTGCTAAAGTGCCCTCTTGGGAGCCAAAATGCACACTAAAGTGCCCTCTTGGAGCCACAACGCATGCTAAAGTGCCCTCTTGGGAGCCAAAACACATGCTAAAGTGCCCTCTTGGAGCCACAACGCATGCTAAAGTGCCCTCTTGGGAGCCAAAACGCTTGCTAAAGTGCCCTCTTGGGAGACAAAACACGCGCTAAAGTGCCCTCTTGGGAGACAAAACACGCGCTAAAGTGCCCTCTTGGGAGCCAAAACGCATGCTAAAGTGCCCTCTTGGAGCCACAACGCATGCTAAAGTGCGCTCTTGGGAGCCAAAACGCATGCTGAAGTGCCCTCTTGGGAGACAAAACGCGCCCTAAAGTGCCCTCTTGGGAGCCAAAACGCACCCTAAAGTGCCCTCTTGGAGCCACAACGCATGCTAAAGTGCTCTCTTGGGAGCCAAAACTCATGCTAAAGTGTCCTCTTGGGAGCCTAAATGCGCTCTAAAGTGCCCTCTTGGGAGCGAAAACGCGCGCTAAAGTGCCCTCTTTGGAGCCACAACGCATGCTAAAGTGCCCTCCTGGGAGCCAAAATGCGTGCTAAAGTGTCCTCTTGGGAGCCAAAACGGGCGCTAAAGTGCCCTCTTGGGAGCCAAAACGTGCACTAAAGTGCCCTCTCGGGAGCCAAAACACACGCTAAAGTGCCCTCTTGGGAGCCAAAACGTGCGCTAAAGTGCCCTTATTTTCGCCCCTGCCCTTCAAAAAGTCTGTGCACGCCACTGTTCACAGGACTCTCAAACTGGAGAGCAGGGTTTCAGTCCCACGTGTGATTGAGTGAAGAGGCTGATTAGTTTTTAAGTCATGTAAGGTATTCCGTAAACACACAGTAACACTTTATTTTCAATGTCTAAACAGACTGTTGCACATTTATGACTGACTTTCACTTTCAAACTGGAGCGATGAGCCTAATCTCTCCTAACAGGCTGATTTGTTGTAACAGATCCTGCAGATTAATAACTTCAAACTTCAAATTCTATATCATTAGTCAAACTCAACTCTCTAAAATGTCAACTGCCATGTTTCCACCCGCCCTGTTAGCCACGCTGATTTGCTTTTGCATCACCAGTTCTGCTGCACCAAAGGACCGGTTCTAAAAGAGGTCCACGCCACGGCCGCCCCGCCTCCAAGAGCAACAGTATTGTAACCAGTAACAAACGTCCGTCTCCCCCTAAACAAATACTTTAGTTTCTCTTGTCCTGTTTGTGTTGACCGGTTCATCGTTTTCAGTCACTGCTGCTGAAAACACAACATTTCCTGTGACACTTTTTTTCATAATAAAAGCCTTTAAATGACTAAATAATGGGGGGCTTTATTGTGGAGTGGTTACAGGAAATGAAACATGTTTAACTGAATTAGCGGAGCGCTGATTCTTCGAGAGTATTGAACGTGAACTACAGTAACAGGACTTGTTCTGGTTCTGATCACAGTATTTGGATCTGAGCTGCTGCTGGTTTTTTTGATGCTGAAGGAAACTGAAGTATCAGTGAATTAAATGAAGGTCAGCTGTGTTTTTACAGACACTTGATGCCACAATTGATTTGGAAACACACACATAATTTACCTCAGTGATGTCAGACAGTATCCAGAAATACAGAATGACACTCTTCTTTATTTCTCGACATCCTATTGATCCATTATTACAGCAAGATAGAGAGAGCTGGATCAATAAAGATAGATAGATAGATAGATGGATAGATAGATGGATAGATAGATGGGTAGATGGATGGATGTCTGGGTGTGTCTACTCCTCGCGCAGCCTCCACCGCACAGCCACGTGCGCCCACATGCAATCTTTTAACTTTAACAGACAGACAGAAAGAGAGAGAGACAGATCGAGAGAGAGAAAGAGAGAGAGACAGATAGAGAGAGAGAGACATGTGTCCACGGCTGCAGCTGTCAGTGACAGGAAGGATCGGATGAGGAGGAATTAACGGACACTGGAGAGATTCTGTTCCGGTCCGGAGCTGGTCGAGGATCAGCTCGGTCTCCAAACGGTGGGGCGATTTTTTTTTTTCTCTCTCTCTCTAAAAATAGTCGAGTTTCGGTTCGAGCGGCTGCTGCAGGTCCGCACGCCTCCACTCCAGAGATGTTCCACCGAGATGCGGGCGTGCTGAGAGCTCAGCTCCGGTCTTAATCTTCATTTCCCTCCAAACTGTATTTCCCCCCCTATAATAAACCCCCTCGGAGCCGCTCGGTGGATTACCATCAGCCCGGGCTGTCAGCTGTGTGATTTATTGCTGAGGACGGATCTGGACACCGCCCGGACCAGGATTTCATCTCCGCGTCTCTGTGTTGGAGGAGAAGAAGAAGGAAACATAAGACAGGCAGCCTGCAGCCGCGCGCTCTGACGGATGGAAACGCGCACATTACCGGAATATTTTTGGGGGGGATTGAAATGATTTAATCGTGTGGAGCACCTGGAGGAAGTAGCTGCATGTGTGTGTCGGTCGTTCAGAGACGCAAACGGATTCCTGGATAAGTGAAAAAGGTTATTTGCGCTCAAGGACACGCGCAGTGCCGCCGGTGGGTGCAGCTGCGTCTTCTTCTCCGGAGCTGGAGATGAGCGATAACGGAATTAAAGGTATTTAGACTCTCAGCATGACTTTTCCCTCTCTGGAGATCCATCCGAGGACTCTGCTCCAATGAAACAGCGCATTCACACGGATGGCACGAGCTCCCACGTCCCTGCTACTTTAAATACGTTACCGGAGGCTCGTTAATTGGGCTCTGGGCGGCGAACGGGAGGCTAATAGAGGAGTTTTTTTCCAGGCACCGTGTGACCCTCTCCATCCACCCACCCTGCTCGTTGGAGGATCTATGTGTACGTGAGCGCTGGTGGGTTTTTGCGCGGTGAGACCACCCGCACCTGGATCCCGGTTCGCCCCCCCTTTTTTTTTTTGTTGCTTCTGCTTGATTGCGCGCACGTCTGTTCCGGCAATTCTGCTGCTGTCCGGTCCCACACACACACACACAAATACACACACGCACATAAACACACATACACACACACACATACACACGTTTATTCAGCCCCAGAAAACTACCAAGATAGCCTCTCTCTCTCCTTCCTGTGTGGATGGGAGAGGGGGGGAGCAGGAGTTGGGATAAGCCGCCGTCTCGTTGTGATTTAACTCATCCGTTCGCGGACGCGTCGGGAGCGGAAGACGGAGGGATTGTGGAGAAAAGCGGACAAGACGAGAAGAAGAGGAGGAGAGCTGGAGATCGATGAAGGTGAGGCAGACTGATCGGCTGTGAATAATGCAGGGTGTGTGTGTGTGAGATGGCGGAGGATGCTCGCTGGGACCGAGCGCAGCTATGCAGCTGATCCTCCTCCCTCCTGCCGGGGGGGACGCCAGGCGCTCCGCGGCGCCAACAATAGTTTTATTCTTAGTGGCCAGGAAATGAATCATCGCTGTAATCTGATTAGTGTCTGCCATAACCTCGCTCTGTGTGTCACTGCTCTCTGCTCTCTCTCGGCTGCACTCTGTGTATTCGGAGCTCTGCAGGCTGCTGGTGAAAAAAGGGCTGATTGTGATTTTTGTGCGTCTCACTTTCTGCGCTGGGAGTGCATCGGCCCGCCGCGCCTGCATGGGAATGTGTGCGTGCGTGTCAGTATGTGTGCGTGCGTGTGTGTGTGGATGCATCCGTACGCGCGCGCTTGCCAATGTGTGTGTGTGTGTGTGTGTGTGTGTGTGTGTGGGAGCGCAGTAACAGAAGAGCCCATTTTTGGGGGAGCCTCCTCTCCTTCTCTCCCTCTCTCTCTCTCTTTCTGTCTCTCTCTTTCTGTGTCTCACTCTGTTTCTAAAGCTGCCTCATCATGCCGCTCCAGTTGACTGGCGTTACAGCCACATCTATTATGCAGGAGGCCAGGAGATGAGAACACAAGAGGGAGGGAGGGAGGGAGGGAGGTGAGGGGACGAGGGGAGAGTGTGGGGAGGAAAAGGAGAAAGTGGTGGTGGAAGGGAAAGGAAGAGGGATAGAGGTGAGGATCCCAGGGTGAGGAGAGGGGAGGAGATAAAGACAAGGGCGGAGGATCAGGAGGAAAGGATGGTATGAGGGGTGAGAGGGAGCGGGGGACGATAGGGGGAGGATGAGAAGAGGGTGAGTCAGGTAATCATGAAGGAAGAGAGGAATATTGCTGAGAAATCGACTGTGAGATCTTTATGTGCTCTACATGTTGGGTGTTAACTGATCTCAGAATGGTCAGATTTGGTACTTCAGTGTGCCGGTAGAGAGATGGAACCAGAGGACGTGGATCAGGAGGAGATCCTGACTGTCGGTCCTGCAGACGGTGCAGAAAGCCGACCCGGCAGAGCCGAGCTGGACACGACGTGGTTCTGTGGCAGAAGCCTGCAGGCGAGCCGGCGACAGCTCCACACTGAGAGAGCTTCTGTTTCAAAGACAGATACAAACAGCCGTCTAAAAATACCTCCTCAGATATCTGAGCAGGCCGCTCGGCCGTTGTTCGGGGGGAGAATCCAACAAGTTGACTGGGATGTAGGACAGAGGAGAGCTGCTCGCAGGCAGCCAAGGGGAGGAGGAGGGGAGGGTTCAGGACCACGGAGAGCTCAGGTGTGCAGTCAGCACCATGGACAGCTCCAACATGGCTTCCTGTATTTCAGGGACTCTTAAACGTGAAACATGGTGAGGGAACGAGGGAAGCTGCTGCTGCGAGCTGGACCTGTGGTGGAGGAGGAAGGTCTCAGGTGTTTCTACTTTGATTCTGTGATTTCCCGAACACAAGATGGCATTCTTGTTCACAAACAGTGGCACTGAGCTCCTCCGTCCGGGTGACATCATGCAGAGTGACTCGGAGGTTTGATCGGTCCGGGTCAACATGTAGTCTGATGTCTCTCGGCTGAGTCAGAGGAGAATCTCTGAGTCTATAATCCACTAATCTGACACAGCATCTAGATCAACAGACACAAGAGACTATGTGGTCTTAACGTGGTATTAAAGACGCTGATCTCAGTCAGAGCTCCTGGGTCCAAACATGGAGAGTTCACAGAGAGCTGATCCGTGAAGTTCTGACGAGCTTCAGGGTTTCTAGAAGCACACAAAGCAAGAGATCTCAGGTTTTTATCAGACCGGGTTCTTGTGGTTGTCTTCCCGTCCTGTTAGATGAAGCGCAGCTTGCAGGACAGCAGGTTGATGGTGTGAAACATGAGGAAAAACACTGACTCCAGACCAGCCAGTCACAGCAGCTGGTCCTGTGTTCAGCCTCCCTCTGGAGAATTAATCAAGAAGAGAATATTTGTCTGAAAATCAATAAAATATGAAACTATTATCACCGTGGAATACTCTCCTGTGAACCGTGAAAGATGGACATGTAAAGGTGGCAGACCTCTACTGTTTATAGTAGCTGATCGGTTCTGATGTCACTTTGGACACATTTTCAGTTCTGGAGGAATCATTTGATATCATGATCGTGCACTCAGACCGGTACATGTGAGCACAGATGTCCTGGGACGACTTCAGCCGCTGAGGCAGAGCATTTAAACTTTCAGGAGCTCACAAGACGAGGAAGCTGTTAGGATGTCTGGAAGCACGCGAGAGGGTGTTTCTGGTCAGTTTTTCGATATCAAACTTGACAAAAAAATTATTGTGTAGAGATGAGATGCATCCAGCTGTCGAGGCTTCGCTAGGAAAAGATAAACAGTCCGATGGGAAGACGTTGGAGGATGTAATGAGACAGACACAAAACAGAAACAATCATCCAGGAGACACGTCTTTCTGATAACAGTGAAAACGGGTCGATGTGACGGTTATCGTATGTAGAGCATCACATTGTGCTTCACATCCCATTAGCAGAGAGAGACAGAGCGAGCACATCCCACCTCCACACTCACTCTCAGCCTCACACTCTCATGTGTTTTCCACCTTCCTACCTATGACACATTAGTTGGCGGCTGCATTTTTTCCCTTCAGACAGCACAGAACAGAAAAGACCCAACTGGTATCTATGAAACACCAAATGTCCGATGTCTCATCATCATCAGGCTCGAGTTAACCAAATCATTTATTAGAAAAAGAATAAGTATCTTTGTTCTGTGTAACATTTAGTAAATAACACAGTGTGATGTGGACGAGGAGCTCAGTCATGCTGAAAATGGTGGAAACCAGCGAGAGATTTGTATTATTATTATTGGAATATTTCAAATCCATCACAGAACTGACAGGAGAATAAAACATTCACAGAGGTCCGGTTGGAGGGACGTCCAGAACATCATATCCTGTGACCGGGCTCGGTGGCGCTCCACATCGCAGCTGTTCATACATGTCAGGGTGTCAGATGTGACTCACACCGTGTGAAGAATGAACATTTAAGACTCCGTTCTTAATTAAAAGCTGTTTTCGCTCTATTTTCTCTCCGACTGTCGTCCCTCGTCTCGTCTCTCTCTCCGTCTGACTCACATCAGAACCGGACCGCTCTGTCTGTTGTTTTGTGTATCTGAGACACTGAAACTAGCACAGACTTTATATTATATTGGCAGCTACAGTTCAGTCATTCGACTGGCGCTCTGGCCACCGTCCAGCACGTCTATGATTAGACCTCTCTGTTCTCCAACCAGCCGGCCAGCTACAAACCAAAACAGACGGAAGTACTTCTAATTTCCTTTAAGCTCTGTTTGAAAAAAAAGAAGTTATTTTCCTGCTCTGAGAATTAGGTTGTGTTTTGATCTTTGCAAGCTGTCGTGCAGAAATGTTTCTTTTGTGTTGTTAACACCGGCAGCGCTGCTTGTTACCCACAAACGGAGTGTTACGTAACAAAACACCCCCACTCCGGTGACAGATGAGCAGGTAAGAGGCCAGCACAGAGACCCAGATCATAATGTATGATTTACATTCCAGTGGAAACTCTGCATCCTGTCTGGTTGAAGAATTAATCTGTGGCTTAATCCTCAGGCCGAGAGCTATACCCCCAATCCCTCCATCCACCCACCCATCTGTTTCTGCATCCATCTGTCCATCCGTCCGGCTCGCTCGCCTGCGTTCACTTTCATTTCTTTGCTTTTTTCTTTCTCGTCTTTGCTTTCCAGAGATTCTGCGATTGGGTTTGGGCGGGGGCTCGTCGCAGGCGCGCTGCAGGTGTGCTGTTTTCCCACTGAAGACATTACATGTAAATGAAATGCTACGACAACTATCTGTACTTCGTTCTCCGGCCGCCGCAGGAGGTCCCGCTTATCTGGAAAATTCATTTTCTTAGCACTTTGGTTCTGATCAGACGGGCGGTCCTTCCAGTCGGCAGCACTGTGCCAACAAAGCGTGAATATGAACACTGCTGCTGCAGAAAATAGGAACTTAAAATGACTGTAATTTAGTTACATTTCCTCCTAAAGCGCAGAGAAGTGTGGTCTATATTTATCGTAATTCCCTCCCATTTTAGAATAGATCTCTTTCGATATAAAGTGGCTCCATTATTACTGAGTACCGCTGTAACAGAACTATCGCTGGATTGAAAACCACGCTCAGGTTTCTGATTTTTCACCTGGATGTGTTTCATCAGTGTGTGTTGTAACATCCTCAGACTGTCACACATTCAGGCTCTAAATACAAAGTGTGAGTGTGTTTCTTCTCCTCTTCTTCACCTCTCCTCTTCATCTGCTGTTTCCAGTTTATTTCTGTAAATCATTCTCTGATGAAGCTCCTTTTCTAAACACACCACAGAACGACGTGTGACCCACATTTCTGTCCAGATAAGAGACGGCAGCTCTTTGCTTTGTCAGACTAACAGAGAAATTAGCAGCGGTGTGAAATAATCGCCTGACTAACGAGCACACGCTGACGTCTGGCAGGGTTTCATGTGGACTTCTGTGACTGTCGAAGTGGTCGGGGAGCGTTTTGAAGTGTGCAACGTAGCATTTAATGTTGAGTCTTTGTTCTACAATAATGAGACGAGTCAGAGTTTGTGTGCAGCCGAAATGATCAGTCAGTTCATCGACTGATTGATGAACACCCGATAACAACGGTTTTGATTATAGATTCAGCATTTGTAGAGCAAAATCTCTGTGTTGGAGCAGATGTTGGATTTGGAGTTGCAGCTTCTGACATGTTTTCTTTTTACATTTTATATATTCTTTTATGCTGTTTAAAGAAGAAACTGTGAATCCTGAATCCACAGTTCAGTCTGACGCACAGAAAGTGAAGAACGGACTGAAGCAGCCCCCGAACATCGACACCACTCCGGTGCTTTTTACAGTTTGACAAAGAAACGTGTCTCGGCGTTCCCCCGACAAACCGTTTTCCCCTCGCAGGACAGTAAAGATCCGCTCTGAGCTGAACTAAAGCTCGGAGCAGACAGATCTGAAGCGTAACGAGGGGCGAGCTCCGTTCCTCCGGAGTGAGTCCTCACATGTGAGGCGACACTCGAGGGATTAATGAGAAAATGGCAAAACGTGTCAAGTTTAAATTGAATACGAGGTGTCGCGTGCAGACCCCCTGAGAGCTGCAGCGACAGGACGCATGACGAGCACGACCGCAGTGTAAATCCAATCTGTGTGTCAGCATGCTAATCTCAGCAGGACGGCCATCTAATGCTCGTCACATCTCGCTGTCTTTGTGTTTCCGTATCGCTGTCGATCAGTCTCTCCCTTTCTTTATCTCGATAACCGTCTCCCTTCTTTTTCTCCTCGTTACTCGACTCGTTCGTCTCTCCCCCCTTCACTCTCTCTGTGAAAGATGAAGGTCACATCTGACAGCTCGCTGATGGATGGCGCAGTGTGATTTAAGAGAAGTGAACACAATAACACTGCATGTGTGTGTGTGTGTGTGTGTGTGTGTGTGTGTTGTGCACTTCGTCATGAAATTATGAGATAGAATTTGTGTGTGTGCATAAAAAAGATCTCGGTGCCCAAAAGGTCGATTCCTTTATTAGTTAATTGACAAAAAAAATAATTGCCAACCGATTTTTTAAGTCGTTTATTAATCATAAATGTCAAGAATTCCCCAGTTGAAGCCTCAGACGTGACGCCTCACTCGCTGCTTTTCTCAGTTTTGTTAATCAGATGTTTTTTGGGGGGTTTAAGGCCGTTAGCGTTAGCACGTAGCCTTGCTCTCCATTCTCGTGGAGGAGCAGGGTGACCCGAGAGGCGGAGTGAAGGTGAAGTTTGAGCAGTCTGTCGTTTAAATACGTTCTCCTCCTTTAATTTATAATTAGCATGAAACAGTCACGAGTAGTTTGCAGATGTTGTGGCAGCTAACAAGCTTTAGTAACTAGCAAAAATGACGCCGATCATGTTGTGACCGTTTAAAAGAGGTAAAACTTGTAAATGCAGTCGAGCTTCGTCGGACACGTTAAGACATTTGAAGATGACGGATGTTGTTTCTTTTCTGACTCCAGAATTGTTAAAGTAATTAGTAGGATTGATGGAGAAACTATGTTTTGGTCCACAGTCTTTATAAAACCAGTGTTGTGTGTCTGATGTGCTGCTGCCGGCCTGAGAATGTGTGTGTGTGTGTGTGTGTGTGTGTGTGTGTGAGGCAGATGGAGGCTGCTGTTAGGTGAAGCCTCTGTAGACTTACCCTCCATTTCACTGTCCGTCAAACACAGTATGAGTTACACACACACACACACACACACACACAGCAGTAGATCAGCTCCGTGTTGTCGTACTCGACACGTAACCAATCAGATCGCGTCGTAGGCGGGGCTTAGAGCAAGACCACAGACGGAGAAAGAACGCTGCATCAAGGCCGAAGTATTAAATGTTTAAATTCACTTATTTTATTAGAAATGTAACCTTTCCTCTCCTCTCCTCTCCTCTCCTTGTTTCCTCCCCTGTCCCCTCCTCTCTCCTCTCCTCCCCTCCTCTCCTTCCCTCCCTCCTCTCCTCCCTCTCTCCTCCCCTCCTCCCTCCTCTAACAGACCCCAGCAGGTGTTAAATAACGTGCCTGGTAGCGAACTAAAAATACCCCCAGAGACATTTTCCCTCTCTCTCTCTTTCCGTCTCCTCTTCTCCTCAAACCATCCCTCGTGTCCTTCCCTCCTTCCTCCCCCCTCTTCCTCCTACGCCCACTCCTCCTCCTGAATCTCCTCCTCTCGCTCGCCCCTGTCTCTCCTCAGCCTCAGTGTAAACGCAGCCTGTGATCCAGCTCAGCCCTCCTGCTGAGACAGAAAATGGGAGCTTGGTTTTTCAGCTCCTCACGCACCACACCGCTCGCCGGGGTAACCACAGAGTGTATGGATGGAGGGATATCACAGGAAGAGACGGGGACGGAGAGAGAGGCAGAATTAAAGACGAGGAGAGAGGGAGGGAGGGAGAGACGGAGAGAGGCAGGGAGAGACGGAGAGAGGCAGGGAGAGAGGATAGATGGCAGCCAATTATGTGGCTCAGCTTAGTGTGAACAGTGGGACGGGGTGCTGTCAGCAGCCAGATAAAAATAGACACTATCTGTTGGGATGTGTGTGTGTGTGTGTGTGTGTGTGTGTGAGAGAGAGAGAGGAGTGAGAGAGTGTGTGTGTGTGTGTGTGTGTGTGGTTTTGTACGAGCACCACAATGTGCGTGACATCTATTTACATTACAGGCTGCTAATTAATTGTGCATTAGGCTTGTGTGTACATTTAAACACTCGGTCTGTGTGTGTGTGTGTGTGTGTGTGTGTGTGTGTGTGTGTACTGGCAGCACAGTGCAGAGTGGTGGGGAGTAAATAAGACTTGTGTAATTGACTGAGTTTTCACTTCCTCGTTCTGTGGATGAGTAGGAAATATGTCGCACACACACTTTTGGCTCGCTGCCGGACTCGTTCAGCTTTTTGTCTTTAGATGTGCTGATATGTTGATGTGTGTATCAGTTGTGTATCTGTCATATTCTACTAGATTATCTAGAACGGCACATGACTCCACCAGGGCCAGTCGCTCCGCGGTCATGTTAGCACTATGATCTTTTATGCTACATCTGCTTAGACTTTCAAAATAAAGCTTGCTGACAAACAGTTCACATTAAATCACATATTAAAATGACATCTTATTAACATCTCAGGTTTAGGCACAATATCTAAATGTTTAGGTTTAGGAACAGACAGATTCTTTTTGGTGTAGTTTTGGAGAAGAAATTCAAACTCAGAATATAAATGAGGTAATGACACAAACTCTAAAATATGCATTTTGTTCCATAAGAGAATAAAGAAGCTGTTCTAGAGCACTGTTTTAAAGCTAGAGAGGTGGCGGGGTCCGCCACATGTAAATAATGTATAGATTATTATAGGGAAAATAAGTCCCTTCAGGATGAATCAGACGGTTCGTCCTGTCGGGACTTATTTTCTCGATAGTGACCGCCGTTCTATACATTATCCTGCTTATTACACGGTCACTTGCCAACACGAAAGAAAACTTGACACAGTGTGTGTTTTTACAGTGTATTTGTTACCGTTCATAGTGTTTTTCAGCAGAGAAATATAGTTCGCCAAACCGACACCGTTTCTCTTCTCCCTCTTCGCTGCTTTCCTCTGATTTTCTTTTCTTGACCGGTGACGACAACTCAGCCTTTTGCCAAGAGTTGAAATCAAGGTATTTTCCAAGAATATTAAAGTTAATGTGAAACTCATCCATACTAGTGGCCTAGGAGTACGTTTTTTCTGATATGAAGTAGACTACAGATCAGCTGACGTCGCTTAGTGACCGAAGACGCTGGGGAATACATGAAGAAATACATGAATCAGAGGCAAAAAGGCCACTTTCCTTGACGACGGGCAAATATGCTTAGCAACGGTCAATTATATGAAAATAATTGACCGCCGAACGTTGGGAAGGCTCATTCAAGTAAATAGAGCATTCTACTGCATTAAGAAGAGCCGTGTAATAACGTATGTTAACGTGCTGACGTGCTGTAGCATGACTGACTGTGGAGTGTTTGAACCATCCACCCACTGATACCAGCCCAGACTTGGAGAGTTCACTCCAAGAAGCGGTGCTAAAGGAGTAACTTCCACCTCTGAATGATGTGGGAGGATTCAAATATGTAGAACATGTACCAGATATACGATCACCATCAGAATCTTCAGCACGGTCGACACCAGCAAACCTCTGCAGCAGAGCTGCGCCAGGTGAAAGCTGCAGCAGCGTGGATGCTGCTTTTACATTAGCAGTGATAGTAAGCAGGTGTGTGTGTGTGTGTGTGTGTGTGTGTGTGGCTGACAAACAAACAAGAAAGCCATTTTGCTCACACACACACACACACACACACACACACACAGTGAGCTGAATGTCATGTTTGATGTAATGAGCTTCATGGGTGAGTGTCTCCATGTAAGGCCGGGTCATTAAATTGTAATGCTGAGATGAGAGCTAATCTGTCTCTCACACTGACAGAGGTGATAAACAGATGGGAGGAGGAGAGAAAGAAGGAGAGAGGAGAGGAGGTAAGAGAAGGAGGAGAGGAGGGAACCAGAGGAGAGGAGAGGAGGGAAAAGGAGGGAGGAGAAGAGATGAAAGACGGGCTGGGAGAGGGAAAGTGAGAGGGAGGAGGGAGAGATGAAAGAGAGGAGAGGTAGAGAGGCAGAGAGATTATTTTTACTTTCATGCTGAAAATATAAACACGTTAGAAGAAGAATATCTTCCAGTGTTGGCTGAGAAAATATTCAAATGTCTCGGATGAATCTGTGAAGAGCGAATGTGTTTCCTGCCGGGTGGAAATGAGAAACAATGAGGAGAAAATATCTGCATGTGTGAATGTGACTGTGTGACTGTGTGTGTGTGTGTTAATCCTCGTGTCGACATGCATACGTTGTGTTTGAACGAGGTTTGTTTGGGAGGAAAATGACATGCAAACATGCAGCTAATGCTACGAGGGATGCTAACTTCACGTCCTGAAACAGAAGCAGATGAGTCATACGGCTCGAACTCCAAACTGTACGTACAGTTCGACTCTCTGCGTGATTATGAGGAGAAGATGAAGGTAATAACTTTGCGGTATTTCTGTTTTTGGTCGATGAAAATTGCGAGTCAGTGCTGTCTGAGGCCTTGGAAACGGTCCACAGCGGCGACTGAAGCTCTGAACCTGTCCAACATCCGCCCTGTTCACGCTCAGACTTCTACCTCTTCCTCCCGATGAAGAAGGAGCTCAGTCGTTAACATTTGGACAGTGATGATGATGTTATCGGCCAATCACACGGAGACACATCACTAAAACTGCGTCACCAGCAAACCGGTGAAGTTGTGCGGGTCAGCTTGGCTGCGAGCCGTCGTCTCCTGCGCTTTGTGTTGGTTTTTATCGTTGTGGAAGCGCCCGCCGTCGATCTGATTGGTTGAAGGCAGACAGATGGGTCGTCCAATCAAGTCAGCCATGTCTTTTTATGAAATCGCTGAGGGAAACTCTGCTGTTAATCTCTGTGATCTCTCTAGATAAAAGTGAAGTTCAGACAAAAGTTCTGAATTCTACGACAGTTTTGCAACAATGAATAAGGATGCGGACTGTTGATTTATGAGGAGCTGTTGCTGTAAAAGTGGTTTTTCAAATCCTAAGAAACCAATAAGAAACTCCAAAGTGTCATAAATAAGCTGCCGGCTTCACCAGCCTGCAGATGGAGAGAACAGATAACCTCGACTGACTGTCAGAGAAATGATGGCAGCTAAATGCGTAGGAAAGTTATTTCCTTAGCAAATCGCATTTCTTTGAAAGATTTCTTTCACGGTGCTCGGAGCTGCTTTTCACAGTGGTTAGAGAGATCTTTTTCCAGGATAGATCTCTTTACTGGGGCTCTGATGGAAGCTTATTCAACCGCTGTGCTCTGAACTCCTGATGGCAGATGGTATTGTGGATTTTGCTCAGTGCAGCGTCACTGTGCCGTCTCCCTGGTGACTGACACGACCTCCTCTGCTCCGGAGCTGACATCCACATTATCTACAGCTACATTCATCTGTTTCAGGGAACTGGGTTGCATTTCAATTTGGTGGCTTTGTTCATGTATCTTGGTGCTTGTTGAAGATTTAGTGAGTCTAAGAAGTATTTCACCGCTGAAAAGATGAAAAGATGGCGCTTGGATAAAACAGAGCTGTGTTTGCAATAGAAAGATGCAGATATTTTGGAAAGAATGTCTGTTTTGCTACAGAAACCACTTTGTTTAAGTAAGAAAACAGGGTTTGGTACGCCACAAAACCAGACCGGTGTCCTTGTTGGTTGTTGTAATGCCACTTCCTCCACCACCTCCAACTCCTGATGTGAAAGTCAGCTAATGTGCATCGAATGTGAGCGTGATGTGTGTGATTTTTCGTATGAATATCCACCTCGGACGTATCTGTGGTTTGCAGAAACATTAACTGCTAGCATTGTATCCTAGAGACGCCAGATAATGTGATTTACGCCACTTTGGCAGATAAATTTAATATAATTCAATCACATAAACTACCAAAGCTGACATGAAACAAAGCTGGTTGAACATGTTAAGTAAAGCTCTATTCACACAGGACTAGTATAACGTGGGGACCTCATGTGATTTGTAATAATTGCGGAGGTCGTCTGTGATCTTAATCCCGAGCGAATCTGCCATGTCTGTAATTTGTAAAGTAAAAGTTCCACCGCAAATTACCGACCGTATCTCTCCAAACACAGAGGTCATTCGATAATATTAGTCCCGTGCAAATCGGCATCTCTGTGATTTGGGGTCGTTTTTTGGTTTATCTTAAGGTTTTTTGTGTTTTCCACCTTCTTTCTGCCTTTTTCCCGGTCGAGAATTATGGAGGGTGCGTTGGGAATTGTAAATAAAAGTTCTGACAGCATTTTGGGTGCAAATTCAGGAGGCTCATCAGAAGAGCGAAATCTGGAAAGATGATTAGATGGATTACATGCATGGCAGCATGCAGTAAGGAACATTTTTCCATCTTTCAACAGGCTCACCAGATATTATTCTATTAAAAATATCTTTATTTTACTGTTGTGCTGCTCCAACGAGGGCTCCGGTGCGATCGACCCGGGGGATAATGTCAGTAAATTCAAGTTAAAACACAGAATTCCCTGGATCTCTCGGTTGCCTGATGTAGTTTCCTTGTGCAGGATGCTAAATGTGAGATTTGTGGTAAAGATAAGATGTTCCTTTATTGATCCCCTATAGGAGAGATTCACAGGTAACACAGCAGTACAGGGAAACCAGTAGCAGCACAAGTCTCATAAAATAGAAACAATAATAGGGAGATATTGGGATGAATTCAATTGATTGATCCAGTTGAATCTATAAGATATCTGTCTGTCAAACGTAATAAATTCATGATTAAAGCAACAAATCCTCCTCACAGCTGAGTGTTTTGTAACCAGGAGCCTCTAAAAACACAGAATCATCTCCAACATGAAGATCTCAGAGACGGACGGTGTTTCGTTGGACGGCGGTGAATATTCATCGTGCAGATGAAGGTGAAGCCTTTTGTTCTGCGTGTGCTGGAGCTCAGTAGGCAGCAGATTACACCAGCGCTGGTTCAATTCCTCCCGCAGGTCGTCATAAAACGTATATGCACTCAAGGAACTGCAGGGTGTTCCACATGAAAGCGTCCATTAAACACTATAGGAACACCCGTCTTTATTATGTGCCATTACGCTGCTTCTAAAGAGGCATTTTAACTGTGTTTCAGTCGCTGATGGTTGACCTGAGTGACGGATCTCCTCGTCTGTTACTGTAAGTGAGCGCTGACGCTCCTCATTCACCGCCGCGAGAACATGAAGGGCCGTATTTGCACGACGGTGCGTCTTTATGGCTCAGCTGAGGACGAGGGGAGAGAGGTTTAATGGCTCCCATCATAATGTCGTCTTTAATCATTCATGATTCACCTTTCTGTACACATTACTGAATATTTTAAAACCCCACTTTCATAGTTTAAACCATCTGTCAGGGGGCTCGGCTGCAGGTACAAGCTTCCAGTTGTGTGAGTGTGAGTGTGATGTGAGTGTGAGTGTGTTCCAGACTCTTGGAAACGGTTTTGGAGCCAAGATGTCGTGTTTGTCGGTGAATTGAGTTTACACAGTGCTGAATATCTGAAGGCAGCTCTCAGTCACGCCATCGTCAGCCGCATGCAAAGTGGCCTCCTGATGAGGGAGCGACACAAACATCTGCTTTGTAACGGGTGAATATCGTTAAAGGATTTAAACGCCAGAGCAGGAATGAAAGCTGATTTTTGTTTCTGTAGAAAATCTTTTTTTGTCTGCACAAATCTGCCGAACCAGCTATTTTGATAATCTGTTGATCATTAGTTGCAGACGACTCCGCTCTCCACCATCAGATTTATGTTTGGATGGGATTATTTCTGGTGGCCTTTTGGATTGTGTCAGAACTGTTCTGGTACTGGACGGTCGAGGCTGGCTGTGCTGTGCTGTGGGGTGTTTTTACAGCAGAAAATGTTGTGAGAAATCTGTTTGTTAATCTTGTCTTGAATGTCAGCGTGCAGTCTTGACCGTACATACGAGACAAAGAGAGTTACGTATAAATCAGAGGCAACTAATCGACATGCACCGGTCAATAAAATGGAAAGCAACAACCAGCAATAAATAAATACATTTATATTATAGTTCTTATCAATAATTAAGTTTACTACTGTCTGCATGTCGTGGCCTGATGGCAGAGGGAATAAACAGCGCTCACAGTGAGTTTTTAATCTTCAGTCCTTATTTTCTTTCTTAAAAATCATGTTTGACTTTTGGCTCTTTGGTTTCTTAATACTCGTATCATGACACTCTTCACTCCTCAACCAACAAGCAGCTGAATCCGACCCAGGGTGGTAAGAAAATGCCAAATGTTGATGTTTAGCAACTGACCATCATGTTGTAAAGTGACCTCCATTAACTTGGAGACGGTGATAATCATTCACCCGTCAATCAAATCAGATTACTTCAGAATTACAGCACAATAAAAAGACAGTAAAGTTCAGGTCTCTTGTGTCCGTTAGCAGCGTTAGCGGAGCAGACAGCTCCACATTCGTTCTTACTTTCTGTTCTACGGCTTTTTTGCAGCATCCAAAACATTTCAGCCGCCGTCTGAGCTGAATGAATGTAAAGTCAGTGTGAAGAGAATCAAAACGACCTTTTCTGAATGGACCTCTTTAGAAAGCTTTCCTGCAGATTTAGTTGGCTGTATGAGAACAGTTCTCGGTCTTTTCCTCAGTCTCGACTTTCGCAACACTTTCACCCGTCCGCTGGGAAAAACGAGGAAAAGAACGATCACTTCTCCTTTTTGTTGTCGATTACACCGCCGTGCGTCTGCTCGTTATCTTTTCAAACGGCGTCTCAGGATGAGCGAGCTGTTTCTCGCTGTGCGCTGCAGACCTGCCTGTCCATTAGAAACCCGAGCGGTGGGATCAGAAGTGATGTATTGATCATGGAATCATTTCTCATCTTCCTCGGCTCCTCCTCTGCCTCTCCGCTGAAGGTCAGAAGGATTCCCCAGGCAGTCTGGAAAGATTTAGGCGGAGCTGCTGGCAGCGGGATGGATTTGGCATGAAAGTGAAAATTCTGCTTCATTGGTTTCCAGATCTTCTTTCCGATCTGCCTCGGTGGTTGGTGTAATCTTCAGGGACATGTTTTTACCAACTCAATTTCTTAATGCTGCTCCGATAGAGAAATTCTTTCAGTTAATTACATATTAGTCGGATACTTTCTGTCCTGATTTCAACCGTTCTCTTCCTCCGTCTTTTTTTCCTGTGACATAATTACTCACGCTGCCCTCGGGGGATCGATGGATTCGGTTTGTTTTCATCTAATCCTAACTTGATATCTTTGTAAATAAATGGTTGATTTCCTGCCAAAGTGTCTGTTAGAGCAAACACGATGATCATCCGCCCACAGAATTTACCTGGAGCTAATTTCCCATCCACATTACAACAGCAGTGAGGAGCAAACAGCTCTCAGATAAGAGTTTATTGGCATTTCTGCTTCATTTGACAAAAAAAGAAAAAAAGGAGAGTTGGTATGATCTGACACAGAAAGGCTTCAGGCTGCCTTGTGTGTTTTCTGGATGGAGACACTTGTGGGTGTAGGATGCAGGGATTGGCCCGGTTACACTCAGGGATCTACTTTAAGTTTGGCTTTTCTTTGGGTGCCTGTATCGTGTTCAGTCGCATGCACAGACTTTTTGAAGGGCAAGGGTGAAAAGAAGGGTACTTTAGCGTGCGTTTTGGCTCCCAAAAGGGCACTTTAGCATACCTTTTGCCACCCAAGAGGGCAGTTTATCATGTTTTAACCAGCCACGGGGGCAGTTTAGTGTCTTTTGCCAACCAAGAGGGCACTTTAGCGCACGTTTTTGCTACCAGGAGGGCACTTTAGCGCACGTTTTGGCTCCCAGGAGGGCACTTTAGCAGGCTTTTGGTTCCTAGGAGGGCACTTTAGCACACTTTTGGCTCCCAGGAGAGCACTTTAGTGCACATTTTGGCTCCCAGGAGGGCACTTTAGTGCACGTTTTGGCTCCCAGGAGGGCACTTTAGCAGGCTTTTGGTTCCTAGGAGGGCACTTTAGCAGGCTTTTGGCCCCCAGGAGGGCACTTTAGCAGGCTTTTGGCTCCCAGGAGGGCACTTTAGTGCACGTTTTGGCTCCCAGGAGGGCACTTTAGCAGGCTTTTGGTTCCTAGGAGGGCACTTTAGCAGGCTTTTGGTTCCTAGGAGGGCACTTTAGCACACTTTTGGCTCCCAGGAGAGCACTTAAGTGCACATTTTGGCTCGGAGGAGGGCACTTTAGTGCATGTTTTGGCTCCCAGGAGGGCACTTTAGCAGGCTTTTGGTTCCTAAGAGGGCACTTTAGCAGGCTTTTGGCTCCCAGGAGGGCACTTTAGCAGGCTTTTGGCTCCCAGGAGGGCACTTTAGTGCACGTTTTGGCTCCCAGGAGGGCACTTTAGCAGGCTTTTGGTTCCTAGGAGGGCACTTTAGCACCTTTTTAGCTCCCAGGAGGGCACTTTAGCAGGCTTTTGGCTCCCAGGAGGACACTTTAGCAGGCTTTTGGTTCCTAGGAGGGCACTTTAGCACGCTTTTGGCTCCCAGGAGGGCACTTTAGCACGCTTTTGGCTCCCAGGAGGGCACTTTAGCACGCTTTTGGCTCCCAGGAGGGCACTTTAGCAGGCTTTTGGCTCCCAGGAGGACACTTTAGCAGGCTTTTGGCTCCCAGGAGGGCACTTTAGCACGCTTTTGGCTCCCAGGAGGGCACTTTAGCAGGCTTTTGGCTCCCAGGAGGTCACTTTAGCAGGCTTTTGGCTCCCAGGAGGGCACTTTAGCACGCTTTTGGCTCCCAGGAGGGCACTTTAGCAGGCTTTTGGCTCCCAGGAGGACACTTTAGCAGGCTTTTGGCTCCCAGGAGGACACTTTAGCACGTGTTTTGGCTCCCAAGAGGGCACTTTAGCATGCTTTGGCTCCCAGGAGGTCACTTTAGCATGCTTTTGGCTCCCAGGAGGGCACTTTAGCAGGCTTTTGGCTCCCAGGAGGTCACTTTAGCAGGCTTTTGGCTCCCAGGAGGACACTTTAGCACGCTTTTGGCTCCCAGGAGGGCACTTTAGCATGCATTTGGCTCCCAGGAGGGCACTTTAGCACGCTTTTGGCTCCCAGGAGAGCACTTTAGCATGCATTTGGGTCCTAGGAGGGCACTTTAGCACGCTTTCAGCTCCCAGGAGGGCACTTTAGCACGCGTTAAGGCTGTCCCAGTCTGAAGGCTCCTCCAGATGCTCCTTCTTCTCCAGGCCAGCTACATCAAAAACTGATGAATTGAACCTTTATTTTGATAGTCATACTCCTGTTACACTACTCCTGGTATCCTGCAGTATATCCCACTGTGTCAGTGGTCATATTTTAATGTTTTTGTCCTGACGGGCCTCCGCAGAACCTGTGGATCAGTTGCACCTGTTCAGGGCAGCCGACACCAGAAAACGCGTGTTGTTGTAATCAGGTCATGTGACTCAGTGAATCACTCGCTGGACGTCCTGTACAAAGCACAGCAGCTGGGACGAACGCTGTCCCTCCTGCAGTTTGTAGTTGTGCTCACATTCAACCTGAGCAGAGAGCTAATCAGCCGGAATGAGTGGAAACACCTGTGTGGACGCACCTGGACACCCGTCTGGTTGCTTCACACTTCCTGTTGGACTCACTGCAGCTTCAGATCCCAGTCAGACATTTGGTGAGTAAAAAGAAAAGTCAAATGCGTAACAGACGTCAGCACAGAGCAGGTTGTTGTTTGCGGGTCAGTGTACTTTGGGGACCATCATGCATCAGTTGGTTTTAATTGGCCCGGCTGAGATGGGATCCGTCCTGACACACAAAGCAGCCGGCGCTCGCTGTCGTCGGTGGAGCAGCGAGCCGTCAGGAAGCCTCGGAGAGCTTTCACTGTTATTTTAAGTAAGACTGAAGAGACGACAGGACCCACAACCAGCGGCTGATCCTCCGGCATGTGTTCAGTCCAAACCGGCCCAGCAGAGAGGAGGTTAATAAACACACAGCTCCGGGGTCAGCCTGGGCCGAACCGGTCCACGCCAGACCAGACCTGACAATTACCTCTGCAGCTTAGCCCCTGATCCGACTTTAATGAGACACATATCCCCCATCTTTCCCTCCATCCTGTCCTCTGCTGGTGCTCCACCTCTCCTCATCCTCACATCCCTGCATCTACTCCTTTATTTGTCAACCCTCCCTCCTTCCTGTCATTCCTACTTCTTCTTCTTGGCTTCTCATCCCATCATTTTTTTCCATCTCTCTCTCACATCCAACCAGAGAGATGTGGAAAGAAATCTGCCGCTTATTTTTCCCCTGCCTTCTTTCATTCCCTCTCTGCAGAACACAGTCTCCCCTCTTCACCTCTCCCAACTTCATCTTTCCTATCATCTGTCCATCCTGTCCTCCACCTCTGCCTCCCCGCCTCCATCCATCCCACTCGTCCTCATCAGTCTTCCATCCCTCCTTCTCTCTGTTCATCTAACCTTTTGCCTCCTCGCCACAGTTATCTCTCCCCATCTTTTCTCCTCCACCTCTTCCCTCGTTGATCTCAGCCTGAGTCCCTCCCTCTCTCCTTCACGCTCCCACGCGTTGTCCTCCACCTCACGTTTACCCCTTTAACATCTCCTTCCCTCTCTCCGCCCAGCCTCACCCTGACCCCTCCGTCACCTCCTTCGAGTGCCGTCTCCTCATCTTTTCCTCTCCGCCTGCTCTCATCCTGACCTCTCCAGCGCCAGCCGTAAGTATCATTGCCGTGCCATCCCTCTTTCCTCCCGTGCTCTCATCCCCCACTTTACTGCCGTCATGATTGTCATTACAGGAGAGGTTAAAGATCCCGTCATTGCTCTCGATGACATCAGCACACACACACATAACGAAACACCGGCGTATGAATGTGCTCCTCTCACAGTTCTCCTACCCCAGAGTCGGTTTGTGCTCATAATCATAAAGCCTCTGTTTGTGCGCTCGTGTTTGTGTAAGTCCACGATGTGTGTTCCTGTGTGTTTGTTGATCCTGATGTGGTCTCAGCAATAATCCCGTATGTGTAGCGCATGACGGCGTGGGCAGAAATAGCCCGGCTGGTCGGACTGATAGAGGTGATGGCGCCGTCTAGAAATAATTCTCAGACTGTGGAATGAGGCCAGAGCCGGCTGACCCCATTAGAACCACCTTACAGCTCATTGTGACGGGCCCGCCGCTGATCGACACGACACGCTCACCTTTCTCTGATTAATGGCTCTGGACTGGCAGCCGGTCTGAGGTCCAGACACACGGCGGTTCAGGGGTCCAATATTGTGGCATTGTCTGCAAAAAAAAAAATCCATTCTGTGCTCATAAAAATACCCACAGTCCCCTCTGAGCTACTATATCTGTTTTTGTGGCGCAGTGTTTATTTTGGCAGATTGGTGGTTTAGCACAGAGCCTGGCAGGTGTCGGGGGAATAATGTTAATCTGCATCCACAAATGTATAATTTTAAGGATCAACCCACTCAACAGAATTCATGTTGGCAAAGTACATTCCTGCAAAACCACAGATAAGTTAAAACTTTGTGTTTTTTATGCTCCGTTTTAAAAATGTGTCTCGTCACAACGCTGCAGTGAGGACTGGTCAGGTGGAAACCATCGGTGAGGGTCAGGAAGGAGGCGTGAACACCTGTTTTGTCCCAAGGCCTCATTAAAACACCAATTTCAGGCTTACAGATTCTGAATGAAGACTCAACCTGCAGACAGTTGTTGTGTCTCAGTTCAGGTCTGCATCCTTCAGAGGAGCATTTGAAGGCCAATTATGTCACAACGCCACACGAAGGCTCCTCCAGATGCTCCTTCTTCTCCCTGTTTTTGGAGGATGCACCGCTACGATCCTTCGTGGCCTCACATATCCCAAGATTCTCTGCAGTAGATAGAAAGAGAGAAACTGGCGACATCGCGTGGCGTAGATCGTCACAGAAATAGTGACGTAAGAGTAAAACATCTGGTGACACAACCAGGAAACGCTCCAAAGGCTAGACCGTCACATTCAACACGGCTGACGAGGTTAACAAGGTCTCTCTGAAGGACTCGCCTTCAAAGACCACAAAGGCCGAGTCCTTCAGAGGATGCAGACTCGGCAGCTTTGTCGCCATCTCGTCTAACTCCCAGCATGAAAGTGAGGTAAGAAGCATGTCATGTGAATGTGATATGACACTATGACACGTACAAATTTAAATACATCTGTGGTTTGCAGAAACGTTAACTGCTGTGAGGATCACCCCGAGTGTAGTCATGCTTTTCACGTGCTCTCATCTTATTTAATGCATCTATCTGCACTCTGGTCAGACTTGCTCCTCGCTGCGTCTCAGGGGCGAAACTGTGACCTGAAGTGTTTATTTATGATGAAACTGTGATGAAAGATTGCAGCGCCTTCAACAAATAGCGCCCTCAACCAATAGATGTGCCTTTGTTCTGCAAAACGCTGACAAACTTTCAGGACTGTTTTTGTGTTTTTTTTAGAACAGACCAGTGGGATTGAGACAAAACCAGAAGCAGCCACGTTGAGGGTGTAGCTGCTCTTAATTCCACATTCTGTTTGTAACCCACCCGGGGCCTGTAGCTGCTCAACCGCTCGCCTCGAACTAATGACTCCCGGAGTAGTGCCGACACCCACAGCAGCTTAATCAAGACAGGGAACATCTGATGAGACAATGCAGGGATGAAAGTAATCAGACAAAACTGATTTTCATGTATTTGAGGTTTAGTTTTATCTTTTGAATCAGAACCATTGTTACAAAATGATCTTTCATACAAAAACACGTGTTGAAAAGACAAATCCCTCCGAATCATCCCATCATAAGCATAAGCGTACTCGATGTATATTCTCACACGTGTCTGATGCTTTCCAGGAAACTGCTCGCCTCATTCATCATTCATTTCACATTTTTATGAATGCACGTGGAGGATTAAGTCATTCTGCCAAATGAAATCACATCAGAATAAAGTCAGGAAGGTGCTGATTGAGGATAAGTGGTCTTTGGGAGCAACATCTTGTTTTACACTCGCACAGATCAACGCATTAACACCTGGGATGTGCATAAGACCTCTTTTTGAAGTGAGCACATTCATATTAAAGACAGCAGCTGGAAAAAGAAGGTTGTCGCTCGTCTGTGTGAAGGTGAAGTGTGAGGTTGATCTGGATGTACAGCACTCAGGCGCTGTGATCTGATCTGCTGTTCCATACCATTATTAAATTGTCTTCGTCCGTGTTGCTGTTTCAGCGGCTCCGTCTTCGTGTTGTGCACACATGCATCCTTTAAGCCCTGCTCCGGTTTCCTGACTGTAATCCATACATTTTATTGAGTATTTCCTGAGGTCACATGGGGGCCTGGAGCTGAATAACTGGGATAGGATTTCAGTCTGTAGATGCTACAGATTAGTGACCTGGTTCGCTACGGACAGTTTAAGGTTAAGGGTTAAAATTAATGCTGGAGGAGGAAGAGGAGAGCATGAAGGACTGGCTTTCAGGAAGAAATTACAGTAACATGCAAATGATTATTTTTTCATTTTGTTAATCCGTGCGTACAGCAGGCTGCCCTCTCCTCTGTTTAAAGATCAATGGTGCTCTAAATGATCACCCACCGATCAATACAAGCTGATATTCGGTCTGAATATGTTGATCGGTGGTTTGTTTAATCGTTGATCGGATAAACATGTCAGACGATTTCTCTGTGCGCCGCTGAGCTCGGGTCAAACAGACGACCGTTTAGTAACTGACAATCTGACGTGACCACTTCTGTCTACGCTCACGAGTTTGTCTTCTCATGCTGCGACCATCATTATCTCTCTCCGCAGCGCTGTCAGCTCTACTTACAGTTACTGGCAGGAACATTTAGAAATATTCCTGTGTTACCTGTCCAGCTTTCCCCTCAGTCACAAATGTCTCGCAGGCCGGACCTCGCAAACATGTTGCGCTGGTTAAAGCAATATTAGCTGGATTTCTATTGTGAAGCTAAAAACAGATATCAACTCTCCTCCATCAGCTTCCGGGTCGGGGAGGTCCCGACGCGACGATTACCGAGTGCGGTTAGAAATGCTCAATTCCGTTCTTTTCCCTGTCCGCTCTCGATAATAACTGTTATAAACTGGCAGGTAAGACACATATGAACTTTGATTGCTTTTCCATGGAGTCATAATCATACATTTTCATCCATGAGCCGCGGAACTCTACTGCACTTGGTAATCGACTCGTCGGGACTTCCCGTCAACAGGAAGCTGCTGCAGAAGAGTGGTAAATTTAGTCAGCTTTTCAGTAGAAATCCAGCTAAGCTAGCGGAGGTTAGATGCCCCGGACTATGTGCTGAGACCCTATTTGTACTGTTGCTGAAGTTTGGTGCTGTTCTGAGCATTATTTGTGGCTTTTTGGTGGCGGTTTATATTTGGATCCATTTACTGCAGTGTATTGTTGTCGTGCGGTCGTTTCTGAGGTTGATAAAACTCCGTAAATTAGCTGTCTGCTAACTTGATCTCTGGAGAGGGAGTCTAACACAGTTTCACGGTGATTTAGACCATGGATTAAATTTACACCGGAATATCCCTTTAAACGGAGAGGACGGTGCATCAGAACAGTCTGGTGGAGAGCTAGTTGGCTGTTAGCTGAGTAGAGTCCTTCAGTTTGTTTGGCTAAAGAAGCTAACAGCTAACCATGCTAGAGGCTTACAGCTGAGCTGAATGCACAGCAGGACTGAGAGTTTCTGTTTATAGTGAAAAATTGTGCAGAAATAGTTCAGCTGAGTGCAGTTTTAGAGCTGAACGTTTGGAATGACACTTTGTGGATGAAACTAACCAGATACAAGAAGCGACCAGGTGGCTTCAGGGTAAAAGACCTCAGTATAAAGACGGAGAGACCTGAGACACCTTCAGCTAAAAAGTGTTAAATAGTAAATATAAAGACAGGATCCCCTTCAGACATCCGCTCCACCCTCCAGCTGAACCCCTGACTGTTGTGTTTTCAGATCCACACTCACCGCTGAGCTGTTTCTCCTCTCTGATAGCGGCTGGCTGACTGAATCACAGGGTCTCCGGATTTATTCCTCCGTGCTGGAATACAAAGCATACATCAATTGGTTATATTTCCATCCAGGGAGAGTGTTATTGTGGCCCGTTGCCTTAACGAGAGTAATATAAGCTGATATCAGAAATCATGATGACATTTGTGCACCGTGGCTGCACCATAAAAATGCTAATGTTGTTTTTTTTTTGACAGTAGAGGAGGTGGCGGGAGGATTAGACCGAGCGCCGCTGATCTTATTAGATAAAACTCGGTCATTACACCCGTCGGTCGGTCGCTGCAGTGCCGCGCAGGCTCTGCTCATAAAAACACCAATTTGCCGGGTTTGTTGGAAATGTGACGTGTTCGGACGAATCCTGGTCAAAGTTGATGAGACTCATAAAGACGTTTAATGGTGTTATCATAGACGTTAGCGTTAAGAGGCCATTTCTACAGGATGTAACATTTAGAAACTGGCTGCGATGGCAAGTTTTCGGGTTTTAATGGTGTTTTTCAGTGTTTTCGTGCACAGAAAGCAGTGAAAGCAGTGAAAGCGTGTCTGAGGCACTGCAGGGCTGAGAGAGGTTTACAGCGTTGGAAAGTCCTGGTTGTTTGTGGATTAGAAATGCTTTGTTAATCTTATTAGATTAAAGAGTCCGGCGCAGTTTAATTCACTCTCTATTCAATCCAGTCAATAAGTGGATCAGGATTTCCTTTAATGCAAAAATACGAGCCGCTGCCTTTTGAGGAACGAACTGTTTTCTCATAAATTAATGAATATGGAAGATATTGAGCAGCTGAGGATAAAATAATCCTGCTGAATGTTAATGACGGAATTCTTTGATCATTAATTTATATAAACTCTGAAACATTTAGTGTATTCGACTACAATTACGCTCTTGCAATTTCTCAAGTGTCGGGATTTTAGCAGCTTTTTCTGTTTTTATATTATTTCAGACTACGTATATCATTTGGGTTTTGGTTTGTTGGATGAATCGATGATGTGTTGCAGTCTGATAATGTTGTAAATGCAACAGGTTTAGTTTTGGGAGCATTTGGTTCATGGGGATTACGCTGCACTTCCCACCATTTTCTGGTATTCTGTGTTCTTAAAGATATGTAGGAGCAGCAGGAGGAGAAACAGCAGCTGTGCCCGCAAATCATCTTCATCATCATCGCTTGCACCAAACAGGATTTGCTGAAAAGAGGTCACACGAGTCCTGAAATCTGTTATCATAGTTCATTTATAGTATTTGTCATTAAAGATTGTACAGAGGATAAATTATAGTTTGTAAGTAATGTTATGTAAGGAAGCGTACGTACCTGAATAACAGAACATAGGTAGCATACGGGACGTGCTAACTATGTTAATTTCACACGACCTGCTCCTCTCTCATAGATTAGCTGCCGTCTTTGATGAGTTCATGGTGAGAAGGTGTTCTACGGTAGCCCGAATGGACAAACCAAACACTGGGTCTAGAGAACACCTTTAGCATTCTTAGTAGCATTTTTCTTTAAGGTCTGCAACCGCACCACGAAATCCTACACACTGGACCTGCTGTTACAAAACTAATCAAGGAAGTCATCGATATAAAAAATAATAATTTGTCTCCATCATGAAAACACTTCAGCTGTGAAGCCTTTAACTTTTTGAAATAAGTTACTTTCTGTTTCATTTCCAGCCCGTCCGTGTCGGGTTTTCAGTCGTGATACAGAGAAGAAGAGTGGATTAAAAAAGTCTAACGGCGCTGGATGTTTCTTCCCGTCCGTCAGACCCACACAGTGACAGATGAACGGTTGTGTAACAGAGCAGCGGTGGAAAACACTCCACAACAACAGCACTCGGCGTCACGGTCCACTTAATTCAGCGTCTGTAGGGGGAGGAGATTATCAGCGTGTTACCATGGTGAACTCCAACACCGTCCAACTCAACGCTGTTTTACTACGAGCGCTCATGTCACACAGTGACAGTGCGGGGAACAGCGGTTTGACACTGCCTGACAAGATGTGCACACACACTCCCACGTTCAACACACACACACACTCTCGCTTTGAAAACACTTGACCCTCTCAGAAAGAACCACCCACACGGGGTCAGAGACTTAAAATGCATACATTATCCTCTGAAGTAAACATACTGTACAGGAAGACGTTCACCACAAACCCACGCACTTGATCTCTTCCTCAGCCCCTCTCTGACTCCTCTGTCACTCCGTCTGACTCCATCTTTCTTTCCTCTCGATGCCTCCTCTGTTCTGTCAGACAGTGAGGATGGTTAGTGAAGCGAGAGGAGGAGAAGGCGGTAATAAGACCCTTCCTCGACTCGGAGCTCTGCGAGAGGCCGAGTAGCTTCGACACACGAGCAGCAGATGAGAGGTGACGACCGGCTCGCATGCTTGCAGACATCAGTCCATCTGTCTTCCTGCACGTCTCTGCGTGGGCACAGAAAGTCCGACACATGTCTGCTGCACATCTCCTGCAGGCCATTTATACCATTATCTATGATGTGGAAACAGGAGTGTGTGTTTTATAGAGGCGCGTCCAGCTTGTGGTTTATCTAATGGCATGTTAAACAGGTGCTAATGCCGGCTGTCCTCCGCCACATTCACACACAACAACACTCAAATCTTTATATCTCATTTGTTAACTGGAAATGTTATAAAATCTTAAAGAAAATCCCAAACGCTGACCTTGGACTCGCTCTCAGATATGAATGCGAGTGTGCTTCAGTATTTATTGTGTAACCAGGCGATCTGTGACATGGAGAGGCAGAAAACAACCCCAAAAAAAACGGAAGTCTTAGATTTAAAAACAGCTGCTAACCCAGTTTAACCTTTCCAGCGATATGTTGGCCATCCTAAATGTAAAAAAATTAGATGAGCCGGAGGGTTAGTATTTATATCCCGAGCAAATCATTTCATTGGATTCCAGCGGTGCCCTCTCTCTGCTCCGGGCATCTGAATGCTCTCCAGCAGGATTGTGTTTGCTTTTAAATGTTTGTCTGCTCCACGGGAGCCTTAAATCTCATAACTCCACTCCAAAATAAACCCCCAGTGGCCTCGACCGCAACCACCTACACTGCACAAAATGACACGCTGGGAAGATGATTTCTATCTGCTGCATTTTATTCAAGAGGAAAATAATGTCTCACTGTAGATGCAGATTCATAGATCAAGATAATTCACTTGATATTCAAAGATCCTAAATAAAAGACGCCACACTTCCAGCTTTAAATCACAAATGTTAACATGACTTATCTTCCCTCAAGCTTCTGCTCTGTGACGCTTACATTTGATTTTGTTTGAATGTTTTAAATGATGCTTTTGAAGGTGAAAGATCTCGTTAAAAGAATATTAATAAAAGCGTTGGGTATGTAGTGACTTCACATATCCTGGATCAAACTTTTTTTATTTTTTTTTACAGTGTAATGGTCTCTGAGCTGGAGGAAACCCCTGGGACACATTTGGAAGCCTTAAAAACCTGAGCACCGTGTGATTTATCTTATAACACCAGGGTCTCCAGAGCCCCCTCATTACATGGTAATTATTCCATGAAGCCAGAAGCAAAGTAGTTCACTGATTTACTCAGAGGAGCGGGGGGAAATTAGCGAACGCCGAAACCAGCGTTTATTTGGGGGCGTTGGTGTCAGATCTCTGCAGCTCAGTTTAGACGCTCTCACTGCAGGTGTTTTTAAAAGAGTCGATGTGGTGAGTCCATCCTTCTCCAAACATCTTGTTATATTTAATAGTAGAAGTTTGTATTCATAATTATGATGTGAAATGTGAATGTTGTTCCCCGTCACTAGCCCCTTTTAGGCGGCACATCTGCAGCAATAAAGGCTTAAATGTGCCGCCTTGTCTTTCTAAAAGGGAGATGTAATATTCCTTCTTTCCAGGAGTCGCCACTTGGCCGCCACTGGGGTAGGCGTAAACATGTGACGTGACGTGAACCACGAACTTGGGTGTGAACAGTGAAGCAGGTCGAATTTGTCTTCAAAATAAGAGCTTTACATTACACCCCATTGGAGTTTAGATCTGGGTTCTTAGCGGGGGGCTTTTAATTTGAAAGTAGCTACCGTTCGTAGCTTGCCGCTACAACAACAAGCGGACAGCGAAGACAGCTACAGAGACCGAGGAGACGCTAGCATCTCCTGGATCTCAGCGGCTGTCCAGTTGCTCATCTTGACGTCTGGATGAAGTGATGGACTGACTGCTGTGATCAGCTGTTTCCTGGTTTTAAAACTCCCCGGCTGTGGGTCGCACAACAGTGCAGGTCATCCACACCTCCGCCCACCTCACGCAATTGCCGGCACATTGACGGCTCGGATTTACAGCAATGGAGGCGGAAATAAGTGTACCCTCCGAGGCGGCATATTGGCGGACCAAAACAGACCCCCAACTTACCGTCTTCTGTCTAAATCCGCGGACATAGGATGGCCAGATTGGCGGCTTGCTCCAGTATAAAAACGGCTAATGTTTCATAGATTAGGCCCAAGCAGTATATTACAGATATCTTATCATTATCATGATTTGAGACTATATATGGTCTTAGTGGTGATATTGTAATATCGGATTTTTGCCTCAAAGTCATAACATTTATGAATTGCTTCGGAAGATGTTTCAAAATGTCGTTGATAGTAAATATCATTTGGCCCTCTTTGAGATTTCCACATGTAGTTTTTGAAGCTCATGGATCATAAAGTGAACAAGTCCTGTCTCGTGATTCAAGTAACTGATGACGTTTGTAGATAGAATGGCAGTCAGTAGAGTGTATACCTCCGCAAACAGTCCCCTCCTGTACTCAAACTACTACCAGCCGCCTAGATACACCAATAAATATCCATGCATTATTCTTTAAAATATAATAAAACACACCCTAATGTGCAAATGTTAAAGTCTCATGGATGGAGTTCAGTAGTTTGTGTGTGATTTTGCTGACAAATGTAAATTCGTCTGTATTGTTTCTGCGAACCTGGACAGAAGGTGGTCCGGTGATGGCAGGATGGCCGCCAAGTAAGAGGCCTCATAACCACCATTTGCTTCCTGTTTCAACAAACCCAACTGGAAAATGTTGGTGGCTATCGGGATATTTGGAAGCCGAGCGGAGGGCTTTGAGTGGGCACAGTGGTGAGTTGCACATCTGCCTCTGTGTTGGCTTACCAGGTCCAAAGCATCACCATGAAACTGGGAGATTAACAGGATAGATTACCAATCGGGAGATAGCGGGAGAAAGGGTTAAAAAGGGAGACTCTTGCAAAAATTGGGAAATTCTGGCGGGTATGTCAGTGTGCAGCGGCACGGAAGTTTGATTTATTCCTTTGGTTCAGGGCTTTTACTGTTTAAACCCTCATTTGTGCTGCATTGCACTGCAAGAGGTGGAATCATAAGGTTGGCGCCGTCATATCTGTGGGGACAAAATCGGGTGTTAAGACAACAACATTGTCTGAACATAAAGTTGAAGGTGAAATGTGTTTGCCAATAGTTTGAGGAAATTCTGTGGATTTGGTTGTTTGACTCGCTGTCCTCTTCTGAAGATGGTAACGTGTTTGCCAATCATCTGGAGTAAAAACACTGCTATAGTTAATAATTCCTCCTCAGCTCAGCTCAGTTCAGCTCAGCCGTGTTTAAATCTGTGTAAGTCGATTTGTATCCATTAAAGGCATCACACGTCTCCTCTCCCGACTCCTGAGTGATGAGTAAGTGCAGAGAACGTCAATACCGCCCATCAACGAGGCGAGCTCTACAACCATCCGTCACCTCAGTCGTAACCATACATAACTTTAACCTAATGCACGTGTTAAAAGGTGTTTCCTGGCATTAGCGTTAACCGATGATGATGATGATTCGACCGGGTTTTTAAACACACGTGAGGCTGCGACGCAACAGTGAAATCTCTGATACATACAGCACATATCTGTCAGAGGTCAGGGGCAGCCTGCAGCAGCACGCTCACAGGAAGTCAGTTTAAAGACACGTTTGACAGTCTTGCTTGGAATTGTTCACTGAATTCATACTGCAATCTTTTCTGACTGGTAGATTGTCTGTAATTTAAGAAGCGGCAGGTGTCGAGGCAGGAAACTCAACCGGCAGTCAGACGCTTCTCGTTGGTTTGAAGAAATCTGGAAACTGACAGGTTTGAATTTCAAGGGTTTCCTGCGTGCTCGTAGAAAAACTCATCACATCTAAAAGAAGTTAATGTAGAATCCATTTCTGTTAAATGAGAAAAACACCCGTTAAGTCCTAAAGCTTTCATGCCTCGTTTAGGAGCGAGTGGGGTTTATAGATCGTAACATCTGCGAGCTGCACATGAGTTATTGAAATTAGCATATGAGAGGATGTTAAATCTCATCTGTGAGAAATCTGATCCTACATTTTCTGGTATTTACAGGTCGGGGAGATGTCATGGCGCGTAGGTGGTACATTACCACAGTAATTACCTCAACATGTATTGAAAATTGCGGCAAACATGATTAAATAATAATGATATTCTGCTATTTTTGAACACAGTCGATAAATACCTGATCGCTTCATCAATAGGTTTCCTGGAAATGTATTGAAGAAATTACCAGCAATACATGAACTGCTCATTGGAAAATTGGTGTTGTTATTATTAGATAATATTTTGGTAAGTTTCAATAATTGTTGGGGTAATTATTGAAGTGATTTTAAATATGATGTTTGGTAATTACACCCTACCTTTTTAATGGACCCCCAATCAGTGAGCCATATCCAATCAGCTTCCTGAATCCAATTTCCAAATGCTGCTTCTGTGTGAGCTGTAAGAAGCAGTGTTGTCCTGATCACTAACAGAGGTTTTATTCTCCCACTGTTCCACTGAGGAGGCAGGACCATCAGTCAGCAGGGTGCTGGTGAACGATTATATGAAATATTAACTTTGAGTTGTAGACGGACGTCCTCTTTACGCCACGTGTTTGTCGGGTGTTGGGTTAGCAGATCAATAGCGGATGATCTTCTTCGGCCAGCGGTCTTGTTCGTCTCGTTTTCGGCAACTACCACAGTCGAACTGCACCTTAGTGTTTCCACATTAGCCCGAGTCCATACTCTGATCTGTTAATGTGTTTGGGATGGAGGCGTTCGGGGCTAATAAAGCATCCTCGCGTTCAATCGGTCTTTAACGGATAAGCGCCGAGCTCCCGCCCACTCTGTCTCCGGAGTCTTTAAGCATGCAGCAGTTGGCTGTTGTCCAGCGGTCATTTAGTACGTGTGGCTCCCAATATTCAGCTTAACATGCCCTTGAAAACCATAAAAAAAAAATTAAGCGATTCCTCCTCGCTGACTCTGAGATGCAACACTAAACATGCACAATGGTTGAATATTCAGTTTTGTGAATTTATTTGACCTTCTTAAGTGAGCAGGACGGTCTCTTGAGATCCAAATGGCACGGGCAGTTTGAAGAAGTGGGTAAAATATAGAAAGACCTCTGAAACACTTTGATTATCAAAACTTCTCAGAGAGAAGCTGCAGTCATAGCCAGAGCTGCATGAAAACACTCAGAGTGTTGAGTCTCCTTTTCATAGTTTGGTCAAGCTCTCATATTTTCACTGAAGGGAAATCCTACTGCAAACAACAATACTTTAAACTACAGTGTTCTTCTAATTTTGTGTCAGAAGTTGCCGGTTTGTTGCCGTAGTTTGACGTGGAAATGATCGTATCTGTCTGCAAAGTCTGGGCTCGATGTAAATGATTCTCCTGCTGGTTATGTTGAGGTAAATAAATGTCCTCCCCTCAATGTCTACAGTCCATAGCTCACAGTAAGGTCAATAAAAATGCATACAAATGGACAAAAGGGGGATAAAGTCCTGCAGGTTTGTAGTCTGCAGAGATGCAGGCAGATGTCTTTAACAGGGAGGTCTTGATAGCCTGGACTAAGGTGATTGAATCCACTTGCTCGACCGAGTTGACTGATTCTGAATATCAGTGTGGAAACAGTGCAACAGGAGGACGGTCCTGTCTGATGGCAGGCGCTCCTGCACCAAGTTTAATGACATTTGGAAGCCGAGTGGAGGGTTTTGAGTGAGCACGGTGATGAGTTGCACGTCTGCCTCTGTGTTGGTTTACCAGGTCCAACGCATCACCATGAAACTGGGAGATTAACAGGTCAGATTACAGAGCGGGAGATAGCGCGAGAAAGGGTTAAAAAAAAAGGGGAGATTCTTGCAAAGATTGGGAGTTCTGGCGGGTATGTCAGTGTGCAGGAGCACGAAAGTTTGATTTATTCTTTTGGTTCATGGCTATTCCTGACTAAACCCTCGTTTGTGCTGCATTGCACTGTAAGAGGTGGAATCACAAGGTTGGTTTCGTCAGTTTAAGTCGTTTTTTTGAGATGTAGCTCACAGGCGCTCAGCATCTTTTATGAATCAGAAACGATTGAAGACGAGGTTCAAGTATGAATCTAAGAAAACATTTTTAAAAATGAGGCTCCGGCTCCACGAGGTGTTGGTTTCCAAGTTGGAGTGGAGAAGAATTTGACCTCTCTGCAAAGAGTTCTGACCTCATCCAACCAACACCGCTGGGACAAACTGGACCGTGAGCCAGAGCGTTTCACCTCCCCATCAGTGTTTGACCTCACCGATGCTCTCCTGGCTGGACGTCAGGTTCAACATCTGTCAGAAAGCCTGAAACGAGGCAACACGTAGTCGTCCTGCATCGTCAGCCTTTAAGAAGACTGTACACACTTTATCTGTCCGTCTCCCATGAGTGTAATCAGGTGGTGTCTTCTGTCCATCGCTGCATCAGTGAGATGGTTGAATGAGTCGGTGACGGCTTGATAAATCAGTGGACATGTGAAAAAGATGAATGAATGGATGGTTGCATGGATGGAGGGACATGACGGATAAGATTGATAGATACAGTGGAGAGATGAAAGGCAGGGAGAGACTCTGGCCAATGAGATTCCCCCATTTACCTTTGATAGGTGGCCAGGCGGTTACATTAATCTGGGATAGATCGATATGAAAAGAGACAGCATGTAAATTGGTTTTATGTTTCAAATTTGTAATTTCTTTGGATGAACTCAGTGATTAAAATGATGTCAGGAAAATGTCCGTCACAGTTTCCAAGTAAAGTCCAAGTTCAAATCCCCAAAATGTCCTTTTTTTGTCACGCCAACAATCCAAACCTAAAGATGTACGATTAACCACTATATGAAACAAAACATTTACATTTGGATCTTGAATTAATTACTTGATGGAGCTGCTGAGACAGAAGAGGCTGCAAAGAGAGAGAAGTGGATGAGATGTGGACCATAGAGGGGGAGAGGAGAAACTGAGTGAATGCTCGGACAGACATTCTCTTTTTTGCTCTGCTGTCTCACTCTTTTTTGTCTTGTCGTTCACGTCTCTTCCTCGTCTTTCCGTCTGTCTTTTAACAGAAGTAGTTGAATGTTATCTGTCGAAGTTCAGATCAGGGTAGAGAAGCTGTCAGAGCTGGAAACTGCCAAAAAAACACCTCCAGATTTTATTCCCCCTGAAGCTTCCTCTGTCTGTCTCTGCCGCAGTATTCAGCGGGGATCGACAGATTTGAGGATCAATCAGTGATGCAAATGTGAAGGGAAAGGTCGCTCCTGCAGCACAATTCAAAGCAGGATTGACGATAGATTGACGAGCCGTCTGCACACTGTCTAACAATAGAAAAGAGCTGAAACTGTGTTACTGGAGTTCTCTGATTGGATGTGAACGGAGGCCTAAAGATGAAGCTATATATATGTTGGAGGAAGATGTTTAAGCCGCTTCGACTGCTTCACATGGAGTGGACGGCGTGTCCTGGTCAGATCAATATCAGGAGAAACTTCAGACGTGTCCTGAGTAAACTGGAGCCAGCAGATTATTATTAACAGGAATTGATGCTGATTGAGTCCTTTCCAACTGAAGACAGAAGCCAGATGTTAGTGGGTGTGAGTGATTTTATTTTGTCTGGTGTGAAAGGAGCAAACTCACACTCACATTATTCAACTCGATCATTTAGTACAACAGCTGGCTGCTGTAGTTTTCAACTCAAACTGGAGAACATTGTACGTTTGTTGAACTGTTTCCAGCAGCAGATTAATGCACATTTGTTGCTTTAAGTGAGACACTGGAACAATTATTGTTGATTTTGGTGATTTCCTGGGATTTGATGCCAATAACAAAACATTTAATTGTGCATTTAATGGTCACAAATGAGTAATTCCTGACTGGGCTTCCAAATAAGGCATCCAACCATCTACTCTGACTTTATAATTTCCACAGATCACTTTCTTCGTCTTGCTAATGAAGGTAAATAACCATCATCCCCTGACAAGATGCAGCCATGTCTTGTCCGCCGTTGGCCTCGTGTTGTTGAGCGTGGTGACCAATCTTAAACCCTGCAGCCAGACAGAATAAGAAACTCCTGCAAACTCAATTCGTCTAATCAATGTGCAGCTTATTTCTTATTGATACACTCATCACTTTCCAATCCAATGACTCCCAGTAAAGCCTTCACACTGCAGCGACCCAGACGCCGTCAGAATCGACTGATGAGAGTCGGGGGAAGAAGGCGGGAACTCACCGACCCCGTGTTTCTAATCATCCACATCCTGTATCACGTTCAAAACATCTGCCGTCGGCATCCTAAAAAAGCTTAATGCTGAAAAGAATAACCATGAAAACAACGAGATTCAAGAGTTTATTTTATTTTACGCACAGTTTTAATAGATGAATGTCAGCTGAGGGAGTCCTCGCTGCCCTTGAAGGAGATGAAGACAGAAACATGAACATTGAATAAGTGAAAGGATGAGCACAGATAAAAGTTAATGCTGTGTACCGGAGAGGCGGCGGGACAGTTTTATTGGCTGCACTCATATCCTGGCCCATTGTCTTTTACTGGGAGGCACTAATACGAAGAAAAGAAGAACATCCTTCGGTAAACTAATTATTGACATAACTCTCTGCAGTAAAACTGACACCCGTTGCAAATATAACAAATTCCTGGACGACAGCCGGTTACATCGTTTAAACGAGGCTCCATGAACAGCACAGGGCTACACATTTGTGTATATACAACAAATGTACATTTTAAAGCCAGAGAAACTCTGAATCTCAGCGAAACACCCTTAAAGGGATATTCCGGTGTAAGTTTAATCCATGGTCTAACACACCGTGAAACTGTGTTAGACTCCCTCTCGAGAGATCAAGTTAGCAGACCGCTAATTTACGGAGTTTTATCAACCTCAGAAACGACCGCACGACAACAATACACTGCAGTAAATGGATCCAAATATAAACCGCCACCAAAAAGCCACAAATAATGCTCAGAACAGCACCAAACTTCAGCAACAGTACAAATAGGGTCTCAGCACATAGTCCGGGGCATCTAACCTCCGCTAGCTTAGCTGGATTTCTACTGAAAAGCTGACTAAATTTACCACTCTTCTGCAGCAGCTTCCTGTTGACGGGAAGTCCCGACGAGTCGATTACCGAGTGCAGTAGAGTTCCGCGGCTCATGGATGAAAATGTATGATTATGACTCCATGGAAAAGCAATCAAAGTTCATATGTGTCTTACCTGCCAGTTTATAACAGTTATTATCGAGAGCGGACAGGGAAAAGAACAGAATTGAGCATTTCGAACCGCACTCGGTAATCGTCGCGTCGGGACTTCCCCGACCCGGAAGCTGATGGAGGAGAGTTGAAATCTGTTTTTAGCTTCACAATAGAAATCCAGCTAAGCTAGCGGAGGTTAGATGCCCCGGACTATGTGCTGAGACCCTATTTGTACTGTTGCTGAAGTTTGGTGCTGTTCTGAGCATTATTTGTGGCTTTTTGGTGGCGGTTTATATTTGGATCCATTTACTGCAGTGTATTGTTGTCGTGCGGTCGTTTCTGAGGTTGATAAAACTCCGTTAATTAGCGGTCTGCTAACTTGATCTCTCGAGAGGAAGTCTAACACAGTTTCACAGTGATTTAGACCATGGATTAAATTTACACCGGAACATCCCTTTAATATCATGAGGGAAGGGTTGTTCTGCAGACGAGAAGGCGTGCATCTGATTCAGGATTCACCTCTCAGTCAAACAGATTCTACTGAAGCAGCACTGCAGTGGTTTGAGTTTCCAGTAGAGTCAAAGTGCCCACAAATAAGAGAGCGAGTGGTTTTCCTTTCCCAAAGAAAAAGCCATTAAAGAATGTACAGGGATGATTATTTCATCACTGAAGTCGAGCAGAGAGGGAGGAAGAGGAAGGAGAGAGGGGGAGAAGAAGGGGATAAATGGAGCGAGAGAAAGGAGGAGGAGGAGGAGAAAATTGGATGTTGGGTTGAAGTTGATTAATGGTGAGCACCGAGGAACATGGGATTAAGAAAGTGGAAAAGGACAAAAAGGACAAAAATAGATGAAGGGGAAAAAAGAGAGACGGATGCACGGATGGTCAACGGGAGAAGAGAGGGATGGGAAGGAGGAGGAGTGGTGATGACGTGAGAGTGTGGGATTGGTTGGACTGTTTTCACATCGTCAGCGCCCAGAAAAACAAAACATCAATTCCTCTTGCGGGGGAAAGGCTCGTGATTAATTACCGCCGAGGCTCAGTCGCAGAAGTTTACAGTGACGACTGTGGAAACGAGCAGCAGCCACCTGCAGCGCGCCGCCGGAGGCCGCCTGTCATTTCTACGCTGACCTCATGTGTTGTTGGTTCTCAGTAACAGACTCTGAATTCCTCCAGTTTGCAGCTTGAGTGCCATTTCTATTGAACAAAAGGAAGTATTCAGTTTAGAAGCTGGTATCTTGTGACCTACAGAACCAGAACTCTTCAGAATAAGTGAAAATCAATTGACTAACGATGACGTAACCTTCAGCTGAGTGATCTCTGCAGCGAGGGTGCGTTCAGGGCGGGGGAACGTTAGATAGTTTCACCTGCTGTACATCCATAGTTCCAAATCGACTGCGTCAGTTTCTGCTCGACCCAATCAATCAATCAATAGAACTTCTGACCTTTTGGGTTCGGAAGCGTAATCATTTTACCACCTATCACCTCTGCTGCTCAGTGTTCTGGCAGAAGAGCAGAGTTAGACGGTGACAGAATCAGAACATTTTCAGCTTTTATCTGGCTTATTTATTGTATTTATCTCTTCTTGATTTATCCGTCTGCAGTTCTCTGTTTCAAGTCACTCATTGGACTAAAAACGATGCCGCTGCCCGCTGAGGGTGTGTCATCACCGTAGCGTAGCTGATGGGTTCCCAGAGGAGTTTTTGACCTCCAGTCGTACTATGGAGCTGTTTCTCTATCAGTGGATCTCTGTTGTGTTCCCGGGTCGACACACACACACCTGCCAGTGGTTTCACACTACACTGATCTACAGGTGGCAGTAACACAATCAGCTATTTAGCTGCGTGTCAGCAAAGAATATAAAGAAGCATGTTGTGTGTGAATTAATGAATAATTGAATGCTTTTGGCTTTGAATGTTTATGTATGTAGCACCATTCAGACACCAGGTGATCCAAGTTAATTCACAGTAACGTAGAAACACTAAAAACGAGACATTTAAAGAAGTTGCATTTACAACTATTTGTGTAAGGAGGTTAATGGACATTTTGGAGGATGCAGTGTTTCCCTCCCGTCTGCAGAAAGAAGAGGACCAGGAGGAAGATTATTCTCCTCCTCCCGTCCTCCATCTCTCTCTCTTCTGTCCGACCTGACAAGCCTTTCATTTTCATCTCTTGTCCTCTCTCTGCACTTTGGTGAATCTTCCATCTCTGTCTCTACCTCTTCTAATCCATCTCTCACCTTTCTTTCTATCTCCTCTCCTTTGCTCCTCCTGTTTCCCGTCTTGCAAACAACTGAGCTTTTGATCCCAGCTAGCGTCTAGTCAGCTGTGGAACAGAAAGTCCGGTTCTTTTACTGACTTTTTATCTGATTTAAGCTCCTCAAGTCTCCTCCTGCTCTCCACGATCACCTCGCCGGAGATTCAGCTGTTTTCCCTCCTGATACCAACGTCCATCAGGTCCATGTTGGGTCAGTACCTCATCCTTAAAAGATTAAGGACTGGCATTATACCAAACCAGCGTCCATGTTTTGTCCGTAAGACTTATTTTTCTTCACTGTTTGATCAGCTGATGTTTAAAAAAGCTACAACAGCTGATTAATTAATCAATCAAAAGACAATCGATCACTAAACATTATTCCAGCTTCTTACATTTCCTGCTTTTCTTCGTCATTTATGAAAATTAAACAAAGACTCTTCTCTGCTGTTGGTTGGACAAAAGGAACTATTTGAAGACGTCACTCTGAATTATGAACCTTTTATAGACTTGACAATTAATCGATTAATCATGAAATTGATCAACAGAAGCTGCAGGTGAAGAACGAGTGTCCATGTAATGTTTCTCTTTTTTTTTACGGCTCGCTCCACCTTTTTTTTTTGCACGGTCGGCTTCGAGCACGTAGGTGAAAATCTGGATTCAATATGTCGGTTTTTTAGCAGCCGACCAATCGTATGTCCGATCAGTCGAGACTTGTCATCTGTTGCCATGTTGTAACCCAGAACATTTAACAGAAGCTCGTTCACAATTTCAAGCGGCTCGGTGTGAACGTCTTCTCACTCTCTCCTCCTCCAGTCGGATAACCTTTCAATTCCTTCCCTTCATCTCTCTTAGTCTTAGTCAGCGCAGTGATTGGACGGGCAGGCGGTCTTTTCCACTCGTCTAATCACTATTGTACTCCCTCTCTCCCTCTCTCCCTCTCTCTCTGTGTCGCTGAAGCCTCCCTCCATCTTCTCAATCAGATCTTCTCTCTGATTATTATCATCACTGCTCACATCATGACTCCGCTCTCTGCAGGAAGGAGTCCTCAGCTCCATTTAAAGAATGTCCGCTGACGGGGAGGTATGAAATGCTCACATTACAGCCTCCCACACACACACACACACACACACACACACACACACACATGCAAACACACACCAAATGCCTGTAGTCTCTCTGGGCTAATTACAGCTGAGGACTTTAATAGGCCAGAGAACGGTGCAGCGCTGAAACATGTCCGCTGTAATTAGTGAGCACTCTCCTTTATATTTTAATGGAAGAGCCACACACACACACACACACGACACACACACACACACACACACACACACGACACAAAAAACACACAAACATGCAGAATCATCTGTTTTTGCCTGACGTTGTACTTTATTAAACACTTTGCTTGTGTATTGCTGTTCTGAGACGTTACACTTTTACTATCACGACACTTTGGAGTGAAATAACACAACCAATGACTCAGAAGTGAAGTTTAACATCAGACATATGAATTACAAAGTGTAACGACCGCGTAAACCCACAACGATAAACTGCCTCCGACTGAAACAGCGACACTTCCTGTGTGATGAATTATTGCTCACTCACGTAGAAACGCTCAGCTGACCTCTGACCTCACTGCAGCAGGAGAGAAAGTCCCTGCAGCTGAATATATGATCACAAATATCTTCATAACTGCTCCGACATACGTGTACACATCAAGACCGGGGTGTCACTGTCACATTCTGGCATTAAATCTGTTTATTTGCCTTGTTTTTTACGTTATATCACCGTGTTTACTCTGATGCAGCTCACACGAGGCCACGGCACACAAAGTAAACGTAATGCAACAGAATCACATGGACAGAGACTTTCTGTAATTCTCAGATGTTAACCTCAACAAACCTCAAACTCTACACACACACACACACACACACACACACACACGAATACAGTGTGTGTGTGTGTGCGCGCTAAAGGAAATTATTTAGGCCAGTTTTTCTATTAGAGGAGCAGCTGACTAATCCCTGTTTTAGAGGGAGAGGAGAATAATCTGCCATTGTCTGTCCGTGTGTGTGTGTGTGTGTGTGTGTGTGTGTGTGTGTGTGTGATATTTGTTACCACACAGTGAAACACAATGGGGGGAAAAAAAGCTCCGTTGTTTTGGTCCAATTCACCTAAAAACACAAACCACACAGCGACAGAAAAGGATTACAGCCGCTGGTCGGAACAATGTTGTTTTTTTTTATCTCACAATTTAAAAAAAGACCAAACGGAAACAAACGCTAATAAATAAGAAGCAGAATATTAACCACATCATTTTCATTCTTTTCTTTTCTTTCAACCTAAATAAGCCGTCTGCAGATTCTCGACCACCCGGCAGTACAAACCAACCGCACATGTGAGGGGCATGGAGGAGTAATGGATTACATGTCATTAAATAAGTAGTTCAACTACATTTTGCAGCAGTTTGCTGATAGTTCAGCTACATTAACTTGCACATGGATTCAAGTCGCCAAGCTACAGAAACTACAAACACATTTGGGCCATTTTTTAATGTATGACTTGTGAATACGATTATGAGCTTTGCTGTCATGATAAACACGTTTGCCTCTCTGACACTGATGCATTAAGCGTCTGCGTCTCACTTGAGAATCCACCAAGCTCACATATCGTCCGTCGAATCGCTTCCTTTTCTTTAAACTGCATCATCGTGCATCGCAGCTCGGGATGACAACATGGCGTGCCGTCAGGTGATGGTACGACCTCCTTCAGCTCTGTGGTCGATAAGGATTGTATAACTCATCTCTGGTGAAGACGAACACTTTATTTCTTTGACCGTGTGGACGAGAGATGTTTTCATTTCACAGATGATGATAAACGACGCGAGGACTTGAGCCTCCTGTAGTAAACGGGAGCAGACGTGCTGTTCCAGGAGTTTGGACAGTTGCTCTGCAGGTGAGCTGAGTGAACATGTGTTCAGGTATCTGCACTGTGAGCGAGCACATCTCCAGCGTACCTCGCCTCATGTTAACATGCATAAAAAACCCCAACGAGTTACAGTTTCATTTTTAAAATTTGAAATGTCTACACAGAGCTGCAGATACCAAGAGTCAGGTATCAGATTTGGTTTGGACCGGTGCATCACTGCGCCCACGTCTTCAGCTGGAATGTATCAGCTCGTCTATGTTTGGATGCCAGGAGGTGCAGCGATGGCTTCCAGCCACCTGCTGGTATTTTTTAAAAAGAAATCAATTTGGCATTTTGTGCAGAGCGAGCTTCACCCCACAGAGAGTGAAGCTTGTGTTTTTGGCTCGAAGGCTCGAAGTCAAAGAAAGAAAATAAACTTAGTTCGGATTTAGTTTTTGATCTTTTTTTGAATTTGCCTTCACTGCGATCGACGGTAACTTCCACTACATGCCACTTCCTGTCACAATCAGCATCCACTCACACAGGCGCCTCAGTGTCCTGTTGAAAACACTGTCCTGAATTATTTAGAGTACAGTAGATGTGGTCAGTCCCTGAACACACCTGGAAAAATACTGGAGAATATTGGAGTGACGTTAAACCAAGAAGAGGTCGAGTGACTGAAAATAAAATATTGTCACGTAGGGCTGCAAAAGTAACCAAATCTGATCAAAATCTGAAAGAAAATGTCGTTACTTTAATAGTTTTTAAACTGTGATGCATGAATCAGCCATCTGTGAGATGATGCAGAGCTAGGCGGATGTTTCCTTCTGACCGGTCTGATTCTATAAGAACAAAAGGATCAAATAAGCTCCAGCACATCGTCTGACTCTGGTTAAAACGTTTATTTTGCCACGTTTCAGTAAACAGGTGAGAACTCGTCTCACTCCTACACACCTGTCTCATGAAGCAGACGTGCAAAGTGCTCTTTTGTTTTGACTCTGCAAGAAAATCTCTCCTCTTCTATATTTCAAAGTCGGAGGGAAGTTATTATTCCACTCTCTGCTCTCTCTCAAAATTACCCAGAAAACCCAAATATAATCTCAAATAAACAAACCGAATGCACACACACGCTGACACACGCTGAGAAGAGTGAATGGAAGGTGTCGATGGCGGTGTGGCAGCTCAGCACTGCTGACAGAGACTTCTTTATTTCCCATCAGTCACTGGGCTGAATTAAAGACATCGATTGGCTGCACTTGACTTAAGCGGCCTCCCGTGTGAGTGGCGGCGGAGGTCAGCCGGTGACCTCACGCGATGATTAACACCCTCGTCAGCAGCTGTTTCAGAAAAGGTCCTCGGCTGCACGCTGACTCCTGACGACCTCTGACCTCTGACCTGCCGCACAGCCGAGCAGCGGAAAAGAAAATTTCCCTACAGTTTAATATCTCATCACACATTTACGATGATCGTGATCAAGTGGTCCCAGGCGCCCGCTCCGTCTTCCCATAAATCTTTGCTGCAGAGACGGTCGGGGGTGATTCATTAATGAGAGATAAAACGATTAGAGGGGAAGATTTAAACTGTGCAGCGAATTGGTTTAAAAGAAGGCTAAAAATAAGACAAAGGCATTAAAGACAAGATATTAAATTATTAACACCATTATAGCTAAAAAGGCTCAACACCAAACCTGAGAACACTGAGAGGGAGGGAGGATCTGTGCAGAGACGAGCTGCACAGTTGGCGCAGAGAGCCGACAGTCGGTGTTTAAAACAACACGGACACGTTTCAGGATTTAACTTTGTATCTGGAAAACATGAATATTAAATGTGTCTGTAAACTTTCTACATTCTGCTCCTGGAAACGGAAGCGTCATCCCGTTTTCGGTTTCGTGTTCTGGTTATTTACTTTACCGGACATGAGAAGGAGCTGAACCCAACCTGCCTCCTTCTGCAGTGATTCGTCAGTTTTAGTTTGTTGTGCAAATGCAAAACAGTGTGCATGATCAGGAAGTGCGTGCCGTCATCATCACGTATCACCCCGTCTCTGTGAACACTAGGGATGCAACAATATTCGGTATTTTACCGAACCGTTCAATACGCCCTGTTCGGTTCAATGCACAACGGCAAACAACGGCATTTTTGGTACGTTTCCCCGTTACAAAACTTTATCAAAATTTGATCCCCTCAGGAGCAAGAGAGCAGCACATAGTTCAGGCTCAGTGCCATGCGCTGCTCATGCCGCCTTCAGAGCCAATCAGAACGTCCCTGAAACTCGGAAAAACACAAAACGAAAACAAAAGCAGCGGGCGTCTTCATAGCGAAAGACAGCGGGCGTATTCAGTGGTTGAGGACATCGGATTTCGTCACATGATGAAAACAGTTGAACCTCGTTATCATGTACCCTCCCGCACCCATTTTAGTAGTAAAGTGATCCCAGAACTTTATGAAGTATGCCGGTACGAAGTATGCTATACTGCGCCACTATACTCATTTTCAATGTTAGCTGCTTTATAGCGGGTGTTTGTGAGCTGCCGCGGTCTTCTTGTAAAAAAAGCGCCCCCCAGCTGACGGTGACGAGCGTCCGTTCATCCGCTGACGGCGATAACGACCATCTCCCCCCCCATCTCATCAACTGTATGAGAGCCACACAAGTGAACACCTGGCAGAATAAGTAGTGCATGCATTTACTGAATTGAAGCTAGAGAGAGCAAATATCCAAATTTCTGTAACCACAGACAATGCACAAAGAATCGTGCAATTATTTTCACAATGCAATATTGCCTTTGCTAGTCTGAGTAGTTTTATATTAAGATATTGAAACTGTGCCGTTACCGTGGCCCAAAAACCGTGATGCATACTGAACTGTGGGAAAACTGTACCGTTGCATCCCTAGTGAACGCAGGCTTTTCTCTGCACCTGCGACTGAGGTCGTTGTAGAAACACTTCCTTTCAGACGTGGTCGAACGTCACGTTGTGCGAACACACTCTTTTCCAGACGGCTGCAGCAGATGCAGTGAGATCCTGATATGCAAACAGCTGATACAGGCACATTTAAAACCACCTTTGACTCAGTGTGAGAGTGGAAATGTTTCACAAGGAATGAGATTTATTGAATCAGTCATATGAACGGCTTTCTTCAGCAGAGATTCATTTATAAATCAGGTTTAATTCATCTCTCCCTGCACTGATTGTTGTTGTCACTGAGATGTGATGTCACAGATAAGTACAATGTAAACATGCTCTTCAGGAAGACAGTGCTGCTGTAACAGTCCTAATTGCATTCATGGAGTGAAGGTGTGAACACATACTGTAGCAGTGAATGTGTTTAGCGTGTGAAGCCGAGCGTGACTGAGTGTGAGCATCTGTGCTCGACCCTGAATAATTAAAGCGTATTTATATACAGTGAGAAACGATGCACACGTTGTTTTTTTATCTGCGGTTGAGCGGGTCGAGCCACACGCTCCCTGCCAGGATTCACAGAAAGCGAACATCTCGTGTTGTTATTAATATCTGCTGAACCTCACGATCCGGTTGATGATCCCGACCCGGGTCAGAGCCGCACAGAAACATCAGCTGATTGGAGATCGCGGTCGGCCTCGTGTGAGAGCGAGAGAGAGAACGGAGAGCGAGAGGTGATACAAGATAAATAAGGTCGAGCCTGAAGGCGAGTGTTTCGTCATAACATGGATTCTTACAGGATACACACACACACACACACACACACACACACACACACACACACACAGTACAGCTGCATGACGCACAAAGAAGTCATTGTCACAGATACTTTTGTGATTTTACTCTGATTTTTAGTGGAAAGGTCACATTCTGCATTTAATTTTCACTGATAAAGATCTGGAACGGACCGGCTCTAGAAAGTGGATTCACTTCTACAGTTCTGGGACATTCCTGTTGTTTTTATGACTTTTTATTTAAAATGTACCCTTTTGAAACATTAGACTGTGCTTCCTAGCGGTCTGGATGTCTGGAGGCTTTTCCCCGTCGACCTTAAAGGGACAGTGTGTAATATATCAAGTATTTAGCGCCATCTAGCTGTGAGGTTCTACACTGCAACACTCCTTTGCTCACCCCTCCCGTTCTGAAGACGTTGGAGACGTTCCGGAAGCTACGGTGGCCCTGACGGACAAGAAACTCATTTTCAAAATATGGACTCTTTCCCAACAGCGTCGAGTATTTCTACTGATTAAAGTAATGAGGTAAAGATGTAGTTAGTCATTAAGGCTATAAAACTAGAGGCTCCCTCTCAGTTCCGCAGTCAAGCTAGCTCTGAGCGAAAACGCGTTTAGCCTCATTACGTAGTACCACGTGGTGCTTTGTGTCCCTCTCGGCAGTCCGTAGTTTTTTTAAACCAGAAAGACATGGTGGCCTCCATAGAGCTTGCCCGTGCTGTGTATATTCAGACAGGTAATTCTTCACTCAGGAGGATAAGTCAGATTGTTGCCAGAGGTAATTGTACACCAATGAGGACTTACTTATGAACGAAGACGTTGATTTGAGTTAATAAATTGCTTAAATCGTTACACACTGTCCCTTTAAGGTTTGCAAAAAGCTGCTCTCACTGATAAAAATCCAGAAATGTTGAAGATGTGATTGTAGTGGTCGTCTGTGAGCGAGAGAATGTGATTCGAAGGCTGCAGCATCTCTCTCACAACACAATGCTGCATTTATAACAGTATGTGGTGACACAGTTTACCCAAAATAGAAAAACTGCAGCTACTTTGAAACTGTCTGACTAAACTGGGTCCTGCTGTGGCCCAGAAGAACCCAGAACACCTCCTGTTTGATGGACCACATCTGGACTGAGATTTATTGCTGTCTGTGAGACCAACTTCTGCCGTTCCGCCTCTGATGTTGCCTGAAATGTCTTCCCACATAATGATTTTTGGACGCTGCTGGCAGAATTCTGTCTAATGATTAATGCAGTTGGTTTCTTATGAATTCAGAGACGAGAGATTTTCAACCCTGTCGTCAGGCGAGAACATCAATATTGGACGATGCTGCGAAAAAACCCTGAATTATGCTCAGTCCAAACTTTTTTACTTCCAACGCCGACTCTTGCAGAAATCCTTCCTCAAGGCTGCCGTGGTGTGGTCGAGGTTCGGGGATGATCACGGACACACTCATCCATCCATCAGGCTGATGTAAACATGGCTGCCTCTGTAACAAGGCGACTATTAAATAAACTTTCTCTCAAACTCTAAAGACATCGGATCTCTAACCGTACTCTGTCTCAAACGTTGCTGCATTTCTTGATGTATCTTCTCATTTTATCACTTGAATGTCGTCTTTCTACACATTTTTTTTACACCAGAAAAGGAAATATCTGATCTTCTACCTCCCACGATGAACACAACACAGCTTTGCTTGTGGTCAGTCAGTCAGTCAGCTTCTGTGCAGACTCGCTGTGGGAGGGTTTCATAACTTCCACTTCCACTCCAGGCTGTTTGGTTCTGGATGGCACTTAACGTGGCGGACCCTCCACACAGAGTGGAAGTGGGTGTGGAGAGAGTGTAGGGGTTTGAGAAAGGAAGGCCCCCGCCTTTGTTCGTCTGATGCTGGGCAGTGTTACGTGGATTCATCAGAGTCGCTGGAAACCAGACAGATGCTGTGTCTCAGTTCAGGAGCGTCTGAAGGCTCCTCCAGATGCTCCTTCTTCTCCCTGTTTTTGGAGGATGCACCTCTACGATCCTTCGTGGCCTCACATATCCCAAGATTCTTTGCACGCCCAAAGAAGGAGAAAGAAAGAGAGAAAATGGCGACATCACGTGGCGTAGATCGTCACTTTCGCGGGCCTGGGCGGCAGAAATCGTGACGTAAGGGTAAAACATCTGGTGACGCAACCAGGAAATGCTCCAAAGGCTAGACCGTCACATTTAACAACGGCTGACGAGGTTAACGAGGTCTCTCTGAAGGACTCGCCTTCAAAGACCACAAAGGCCGAGTCCTTCAGAGGATGCACACCCTGAACTGAGACACAGCAAGTCTACAGAAGCAGAAGCAGTTTGCACAACCATGAAATGCTGTTGGACAGATTTGCTAACGTGGGAAGCTTCATATTATACACAGTCTTACTCGCCCTCTCAGAACTGCACGAGGACATTTTTTAATGACCCATATTTCCGTTTCATGCCACGTGGCTGAGTGATTATTACAGCAGCAAAGGAGGAAGTCAAAGTGTTAATTATTCTAACTTTCTTTGTGTAACACTAGTAAAGTACACACTTGTTTAACTGTTACAACACTGATGTTCACAGTGTTTTAATAAGCCTGACAAAGTAGTTCTGTCAGCTCGACTCAACCGACCTGCGACTGTGCAACAACAGTCGAGCATACCTGACGCTGGTACACAACGGCTGTCATGTTGTTCTGGAAACAGTCACACAAACACTGAACATGAACGTTTTCAGTGTTGCAGGCAGACGGATGTGTTGCTGTGGAGTCATATTCACACGTACGACTGGTTTTAGTGCAAGTGGAAGCAGAATTACTGCCACCATTAGTGCACTACACACAACTGTTGCTGCATAATGAAGGTTGTGTCTCTCTCACACACACACACACACACAGACGGTTAGCCAACACTTTTTCATGCTCTTCAGCTTGTATTTACTCCACACACACACACACACACACACACACACACACACACACACTCACCCACACAGACAGAGATCCTTTGATGTGAATGTGACCCAGTAAAATGAAATGAAAGAGGCCTTTTGGAGGGAAGCGTGGAGACGAGCAGCACTTCCTCCTCTGTCACCATTTTGTCGATTCGCCACACTCCCGCCGTTACAGCGTCTCCTTTCTCCTCCTCTGTCCACCCTCTCGCTCTCTTTTCTCTCCCGTCTTCCATTAAGAATTGATTCTGGTCCGGCTGTGATAAGATACACTGTTGATATCTGCGGCGGCGGTGTGTCAGAAACTCCTCCTCGGCCGGTCGGAGGACAGCAGCGACCCACGCGCTCGCCACGGAGTTATTTTTAGTTGTTTTCTCGACTCGGCTCTCTTTGTTTCATATTTGTATTTATTTTGAAACCGTCCAGGTGGCTCAACACAGCCTGATTAACACCTGTAATTATTGTAGCTGCTGGTTGGATGGTGCTCGGTTTTGGTTTCTCAGATTATAGCTGAACAATCGTCTTAAATAAAAAACTGCTTAGTTTTTTCACCGGCCTGTTGCGTCACATTAGACGGACACATCTGGATTAAGTACTGTTCGAATAAATTCAGATACTTCGACTGGTCCGTCGACTCACCGTGCCGAATACATCGTGCTCTTAATTTCCTGATTTTCTGCTCTGTATAGAAAACAAACTGTTCCTTGATTTGTTGGGTTAGTCTTCAGTATTTCAGGACGATACTTTGAACCACAGCTGCAGTATTTTGTCTGCACACTCGGATCGAGAACGAGCCACCACGCGCTGGACTGTCGCTGGTCTTTTATCTAAATCACACTGCAGCAGTTGCTCACGTGGTTTGTCTTGTTCCATGTCACAGCTTCTGTCGAGGTCGGGAACATCGTCTCTACAGACTCTGTGTGTATTTCTTCTGTATTCTGATACGATCAGTCTGCAGCTCCAGATGAACCACAGAAGAGAGTTTGGATGTGTGATCTGATTCACGCTTCCTTTAAAGGTTCTGATGATAATTATCTTCGACACGCACACGATAATGACGAGCTCTGCAGATCTTTTGATGTCGGAAAGAACAAAGTGATGCTAGATTTAATATTTTACAGGTTTTATGGTTTTCTTCGACTTAATTTTCTACAGATCAGAAACAAATATTGATTATCTCATCGTTTGCTGACTCCCTTCTCCTTCCTCCTCTCTCGTCTTCCTCCCTCCTCCTCCCTCCTACTCCCCCCTCTCTCCCCCATCTGCAGATTTACAGACGAGCCGCGGTGTTATTTGAATGAGAAAATGACTTAATGACTTAATGGCGTGCGGCGTGAAGGCAGAGTGCTGTTGAGTAAGGGTTGATGCAAATACGCGCATTTGCTGCTTGGTAAATCAATGTGGAGCGTTCGGGTGCGGTGAGTCACCAATCTGACGTTTAGAGAAAATGTCCAGTCGATTTCCGCCTCTTTACCTGCTCTCTGCCTCCTCTCATTTTCTCTTTAACCCCTCTCACCCTTCATTTACCTCCCCTCTACTTCTCCCCTCTGTCATCCCGTCTTCCACCTCCAATCATCCTCCTCCTCGACGATCGCCCGAGGTTTCTGTATTGCGCCGTAAAGCGACATTCCTCCTCTTCATCTCCCTCTTCGCCTCCCATCCCGTCTTGTTTGTTTTTCATTGTTCATGTCAGAACTGTCAACCAGCCCTCCCCCTCTCCTCCCCCTCCCTCCCTCTGCCTCTCACCCTCCATCTACCTGTTTTCCCTCCGTCTGCTCTCTATCACCTCCTGTCAGCTGAGGGAAGGAACGCCGCAAGGCGCCCGCAGAGTCGACACCGAGGCAGGAAAAACACAGAGTGAAGGATTGTGACAGAGACACAGAGATGAAGGTGTAGAGATCAGGAGAGGAAGGAGGGTTGGAGGAAGGACAGGAAGTCAGAGATACCTGGGAGGAAGACGGAGAGAATACGAAAGATATTGAGCGAGGGAGAGAAGGCGAGATGCACGAAAAGAAGGGATGAAGGACGGAAACATGAAGAAACTTGGATGATGTAAAAAAGAGGAAGTAAAACATTAGTGAGTTTAAATGAAGTTATGAGAACAAGGACGATAAAATAAGTAAAAACCAGAGAATCATTTGTTCTGTACATCTAAATGTCACGTTCAGGACACAGAAATAAAAGTTAAACAGCTTCAGGAAGCAAAGAAAGAACGTCACGACACCGAGTGAAAGATTGTGAGGCTCGGAGAGGAAGGAAGGTCGAAGGAAGTCGCCGGCGAGGAGAGGAAGTTACAGATGGATGGAATGTGTCCAAATCTAACTTCTTAAAGTTTATATTTTCACAGCTGTGAAGCAGATGACACACTTTGTTTGGCATTTAAGTGTTTTAAGTTGTCGAACACTTACTGCGAGGTAATGGACGGGAAAAGTGTCGAAAAGAAATGTTAATAATTTAGTGTTTTTACATTTAAATGTCATGTTCCAAACGCTATGAAAAGTTAAAGCAGCTTCCACCTGCTGTAGAAAACATCCGTTTGTGTGAGTGGAGTAACAAAGAGGAGGAGGAGGAGGAAGAGGAGGAGGAGGAGGAGGAGGAGGAAGAGGAAGAGGAGGAGGAGGGAGAAGGAGGAGGAGGAGAAGGAGGAGGAGGAAGAGGAGGAGGAGGAGGAGGAGTTGGAAGAGGAAGAGGAGGAGGAGGGAGAAGGAGGAGGAGGAGAAGGAGGAGGAGGAAGAGGAGGAGGAGGAGGAGGAGGAGGAGGAGGAGGCGGAGGAGGAGGAAGAGGAGGAGGAGGAGGAGGAGGAGGAGGGAGAAGGAGGAGGAGGAGGAGGAGGAGGGAGAAGGAGGAGGAGGAGGAAGAGGAGGAGGAGGAGGAGGAGGAGGGAGGAGGAGGAGGAGGAGGAGGGAGAAGGAGGAGGAGGAGGAGGAAGAGGTGGAGGTGGAGGAGGGAGGAGGAGGAGGAGGAGGAGGGAGAAGGAGGAGGAGGAGGAGGAAGAGTCCGGATAGATGTGTCGAGATAACACAGAGAATGATCGAACATGGAGGAGGTGACGGGACAAATGGGCATTGATTTGGCTCATTGGCTGAGGATGGAGCAGGAGGTGGAGGAGGTGGAGGTGAGGAGGTGAGGAGAGTCCCTGGGTAGCATCTGCTTTGTGCAAGACTGCTCACATTACCCAGAGGGCCTTGGGGCTGAATGGGGGCAGTGAGCTGACCGGGACCAGGTCTCAGCTCTCTCCTCATCGATCCTCACTTCATCCTCTATCCTCATCTCCTTGTTCCCTCTTCTTTTTCCTCCTCCCCTCTTCTTATTTTCTCTGTCCTAGCTTCATCTCACCTCCTCTATCCTCATCTCCTTGTTCCCTCTCCTTTTTCCCCCTCCTCCTTCTCTTTTGTCTCTCCTTCGTCCTCGCTCGGCGTCTCTCCTCGCCGTCCTCACGACAGAATAAAGACTCCTGCAGCATCCTGTTGTTCTCTCTGCTGTCATCCAAACGAGCTCTGCGTCACGTCAATGTGCACGTTTTAGCAAACGGCTACAAAACTCACACTTGATGTCGTCTGTTTGTATCACCACAGAGTTTGATCTCGTGTAATGTCGCAAAGTGGCGTGACGTAGCTGTCGGAGTAGAGGCGGCGAGTGCGGTAATCCTGTCAGCGCTCGGCGGATGATTGTAATGTCGTCAAACTGTGACCGCGTTTGTCTGCAGGAGAATAAAAAGCATTGTATGTAAACCAGGGAGAGGAGATTTCACAGCGGCTGTCAGCCAGACGCCGCGGCGCTCCTCACTTCTCTCCGGTCAACACGGTTTGTTGTCTTTTCCACTGTTCAAACGGAGCCGGTGAACTTTTGAAATCTGCCAGTGAGCATGAATCACAGGGTGTGGGTCAGCCCTACATGTTATTAACATTCAATCATCGCTCGATCCCCCGATGATCATTATTTGCGGCCCGACAATCAGGACTGAATGTCGTCCAGCTCCCGTGTTTCTGCTCTGCAGGGTTACGCTGACAGGACGAGGAGGAAACATAAATTCCTTGTAGTGAGAAGAAAATGACCTTTTGTTGTTTGAGTGCAGCGGTTGTGTGCAGATCCAGGTGGAGGAGGAGGAGGAGGAGGAGGAGGTGGAGGAGGAGGAGGAGGGAGCGTAGGGATCCCTTAATAAGTAGACGTCTTCAGCTGGTGGAGGTGCAGCTCCTGCAGGCTGTCACTTCGGGCCTCGGGCTCGTTTAATCAGACTCTCCTGTCAGGACACGACAAAACGCTCCGACACGCTCCACATCTGGTATATACACTCTGGAGTTTGCTATCAAATCATTTGTCACATTTCTTCACGTCATGTTTAACTTTAGTTTAGCTGATTGTTTACATTAAGAGTTACGCAGGAGGCTTCATCTAACAGGCAAATGTACAGAAGTCTGAGTTTGTATTCTGTCCACTTGTCTGAAAGAAAACTCGTTATGGAAGGAAAATAGCCCAAAATCTCCAAAAACAACCGGTGTACGTTCTCACCTGTCGTGTACTTCTGCAGCTCCTGCAGCTTCGTCCTTTTGTTCTAGTTCATTCTGCAGGGTGAACGCCGAGGTCACCTACATTTCCTTTTTAAAACTTCACCTTGAGTTGCGCCGGCTCCTCCCTCCCTCCCTCCCTCCCTCCCGCTCACTCTCGGCTTCGTGGCGTATGATTTGTGACGATCTCTCCTGACACAACAGAACGTAGTCGTTGTTGATTAGGACTCTGCTCACCTGCGTCCGCCCTGAAGCCAAACCGCAGCGCTGCGACTTACAGCTGGTTCACAGTGAAGCTGCTGGGAGGTCGAGGGACTCGCTGTGGCTGCTGCGAAGACAAATGAACATTAAAAACGATAACGATGAATAAAACGTCACCAGCTTTAAATGAAATGAATGGCAAACATTTCAACAACACTGTAGAATGGATGTCCTCATGTGATCTCAGCATTCATCAGCATCTAATGGAGGAGGAGAAACGGCACCATATGGCAGATTGAGCTAAAATATGAGCAGCAAAGCGATCTTAATGTTTCTCCGCCCTCCCCGAGGCGTTCACCAGTGCGGCCCTGTTTTGGTAACATGTTTTAAATTTAAATGCGACACACGTCGTTAGTTACCGAGAGAAACTTTGTGCAGCAGCCTTCTCGATCTCTCTCACCTCCACATCCAACCTCGGCTGTCTTCTCTCCTCTCCTGCTCAAATTAAACTATTCTTCATTGGATTCCCCCGCGGAGGCTCAGACTTCCTCCCCGCCTGCAGCTCGCGCTGAGCAGCAGCAGCCTGTTTCAGCCTGTTCGCTGTGTGTACGCTGCCGCCGTGACCCGCGACCTTCAGACCCACCGGGACAGAACACAGAGAGGAGCCCGGGCTTCAGCCGGACACAACTGTGCAGATAATTAGTGTTTTTTTTGTCTTGCTGAGTCCTGTTGTTCACATGTAGATTATTATATCCAGTAAATACGTGTGACTGTTGTGTTGTGTTGTGAGGGAAGCTTGCGGCTACACGTTGATTTTCTCATTATCTTTACGTTTTCCTTGTTTTGTACGTAAACATGTGTCAAACTTTAAAAAATGTGGATGAAAACAGTCCCCAATTTCTTGTTGAAATGACCCGAAGTTTTGCCGCAAATTGTCCCGATGTCTCCTTCAAAATGTTACATTTCGTTGCAACAAATCCGCCTTGAAAATGTCCCAACGTCACAAGGAAAATGTAGAAACGTGGGAGCCCGAAACTTTCATTTATGGTTCCTAGAATATTTGAAAGTTGAAAGTAAGAAGTCATCATCAGGAAAGGATCCCGTCTGGAGCTATTAAATCTAGGCGTGGGTACTGGCAAGAACCTCACGATACTTGGGTCACGATACGATACGTATCACGATATCACGATATTGCGATATAAATAAAGCTGAGAACACAAGTACCTGTATATGCACATCAGATGATATTGATCAGAGGACAAATTGAGTCAAAACTATTCAATTCAAAACAGCCTCTCCATTTTATTAATTCCCATGAAATTTCCGGGCAGTAATATTCTCTTTGTCCAGCTCGTTGTTCTTGCTATCTCTCTTAACTTTCAAGCCAAAGTGCTTCCAAACATCAACTTTAAATTGCGGAGGCGTTGTTAACTTGCCATCCATTTTGCAAAGACCTCAGCCACTCTCTCTACTACAGAAATACACCCGCCGCACAGCAGAGTCGCTCTTCGGCGATATATCGATATTTGGAGTTGAAAAATCGATATTGTATTGGGCGGCAAAGTATCGCGATATATTGCCGTATCGATATTTTTGCCCACCCCTAATTGAATCTAATAGTACTCCATCCTTGATTTGAATCTTATTGAGGAATCCCTGAAAAGATTCCTCTGCTCAGCTCATATCATCAACGCTCTTCCTGTCCGGGTTTGATGACCGAGTTGACGTTTGACTCCTGTGACAAAGTTCATGAACACCTGACTGAAAGGTTGCGGGGTCGGAGCTGATAAACTGGTACAAGCTCTCATTTTCTATCACGGTTTCACCAACGTGCTGTGAATCGGTTCCTCGGCTGGATGTTTGTTCCACGATGTGTTTTTTCACTAAGTCACGAGGTAATTGAGTGTCTGGTGAAGGCAGCGTGACCTCCGTGCTGCGCAGCGTTTTTATTAAAGTCGTTAATACTCTGCCGTCTTTGCTCTGAAGAGGGTGACATTCGTTACTGAACAGAAAGGTCAGGCGTGTTTTCCTGCGTCGGGCTGATTGACCGTCGTGCTGCTGGACTCTGCATCACGTGGACTCTTTATTTTTATTTCCATTTCCCGCAGAGTCGCGCTGCAGACGTCTCCAGACGTTCCGTCGCTGTCATGCAGAATTAATCAAGTATAGATCTTTACAACACAGATGCTGGGAAATCATATTATTTCAGTTTGGATCCCAGAGGCAGGGCTTCCATTATTTATAGTGATAGAGGGCAGGACACATGTTTATTTCTCAGGGAGCCCCCAGTCTCATTAGAACAGAAAATATATTTATTGTTTCTGTCTGACCTTTGATTTCAAGCCCGCATGGACTGACAGTGTTAAAACAGCACATCATCTGCTTACGTATATGTTGTGTAGCGTTCTAAAGCAGTTAGATTGATTTCTTATTTTTCAAAAACTACACAAGATGCAAACTAACATAGAGAGATGGATAATTCAAAGAAGGTTTCTTTAAAATGCTGAGCTGATGAGTCATTTAATCCGTTGATCTTAGGTATTAAATAACCAAAAAAGAAACAGTTTCAGTTTTTCAAATGAGAGAATTAGAGAATTAACACATCCTCAGATCCAAACCAGTGAACAGCAGAAACTCCCAACACATCACGGCCGCCTCAGCGCTCCCCCACTTCCTCTTTTGCGGCTGTAATAGTTACTACAGCCACTAGAGGTCGCCACCGAACAAGAAACGTAAATATTTCTGCTCTGATGATTTCGATCTGGAATTAGTGCTGATCCTTCGTTTCATTTCACGGTAAATGTGAGTGAGTAACTTTTGGATTTTGGACTGTTGGTGCTAATATAGTGTTTAAAATTAAATGCCATGCAGTGTGTGTGTGTGTGTGTGTGTGTGTGTGTGTGTGTGTGTCTGTGTGTGTGTGTGTGTGTGTGTGTGTGTGTGTGTCCTCGGTGGTTCTCTGCTAGTCGACTGTGCAGAGTTTGGAGCCGCAATCAGATTAAGGCTGAGCATCTCCTCCTGATCGCTGCTCTCCGCTCTGCACCGCCAACCCAATCTGATCCGGCCACAGCCTCAGGCCTCCTCTGTGATCAGCACCACACACACACACACACACACACACACACACACACACACACACACACACACAGGCGCACGCAAATGTGTGTTATCACATATGCACGCTTGAAAGCATGGAGGCTCACTCTCACACACAGATGCATACAGACACACAGACACTCTGTAAATGCATTCATACACACTCCCAAAGTGGCATATGCCAAGGGAGTGTGTGTGTGTGTGTGTGTGTGTGTGTGTGTGTGTGTGTGTGTGTGTGTGTGTG